>NC_138768.1:224914965-225472465 GCF_965119305.1 Pelophylax lessonae
TCGTTCCTCTCAAAACCTCCTGCTCTCTAGCTCCCTCGTCACCTCCTCCCATGCTCGCCTCCAGGACTTTACCAGAGCCTCACCAATCCTATGGAACTCCTTACCCTTATCTGTCCGATTATCTCCTACTCTATTAACGTTTAGACGATCTCTGAAAACCCTCCTCTTCAGAGAAGCCTATCCTACCCACACCTGACAACTGTACCTCCATTTTCCCTATCAGCTCGTCCCCCACAGCTATTGTCTTTTGTTTCACTTGATCCCCCTTCTAGATTGTAAGCTCTAACGAGCAGGGCCCTCTAAATCCTCCTGTATTGAATTGTATTGTAACAGTATTGTCTTCCCTCATGTTGTAAAGCGCTGCGCAAACTGTCGGCGCTATATAAATCATGTATAATAATAAGAGATAGTGCCAAAGAGATTCTGGGTCGTTGATTCCCCATTGTCCTTTTTCTATCTCTAATAGAAAGTAAACCATCCCTGTGTCGGTTAGGAGCCATGTGGTAGGCTCTATACAGAGACCACCTTGGATAGTCCCGCGCCAAAATGCAATAGTATTAAAGGCTAGACTTTCTCTTAAAGGGTAAATCCTCGCTACATATCCAGACGAGTCTTAAAAACTGCCCCACAGGAACGCCTTTAACATGGGATGGGTGACTCGAATCAGCATGCAAAAGGCTATTGCCCGCTGACGGTTTTCTATACAGTTGAGCAATGATCCAACCAAAGCGTTGTTCTAATGTCACATCAAGAAAATTACCCATATTAACAGTCATTCATATTCCCCGTGAAGGAAAGATTATAAATGTTATCGTTCAGATATCTCAAAAAGGAGGTCAAAACAATATTTTTGAAACATATAAAGATATCGTCAATGTATCTAAGGCAGGGCTTGACAAATTTGTTTGGAATCTAGGAGCCAGCTAAAAAAGTTAGGAGCCAGTTTTTTTTTTTTTTTTTTAACAACAAAGCTTTATTTTCAATGACGAAAATAACCGATCTTAAATTTAAAAATAAAGACGACTAGAACAAAACATCATAGGCATTTAACTTGTGTAGATAATGAATATATTCTTATGTGACACACCAGCTGTTTAATGCAATGTCATTTTTTTTCACTTGGCTTTTTGTGATTCGATTCACTGGACGGATGGTAAATAGAACCACCATCCGTCTGTTTTTGGCGGACCGGATCGGATGGCAGCGGCTTGCCACTCCATAGAGACTGAAGGGTCCGATCAGGTCCGCCTTTTTTTTTTTCCATAAAAGATTCTAATTGTGAATAAGGGATTATAATGCAAAACAAAAGATCAACACATTGCAAGGAGATTACAAAATGCAATTTTTAAAGTAAGGCCCCTTTCACACGGTTCGCATTCCGCTGCGGACCGCGCTCTGCTCAGCGGGGATCGATCCGCCGATCCCCGCTGAGCCGGCGGATGACAGCTCCGTCTCCGCACTGGGAGGTGTCAGAGCCCCGCTGCTCTTTATGGGGAATCGGATGAGAGCGGACCGCCTGTCCGCTCTCATCCGATCCCATCCAATCCCCAGGACGGATGGAAAATAGGGTTTCCATCAGTCCGGATTTCATGGACAGGATCGGATGCGGATGGCAGCGGGTGTCAGCGGACATGTCACCGCTGACATCCGCTGCTCCATAGGGCTGAATGGGGCATCCGATCAGATCCGCCTAAAAAACTGACAGGCGGATCTGATTGGATCGCCCGTGTGAAAGAACTACCACTCTTTTGCAGAAGTGCATAAATATGTAGAACACATTATCCTTGAACTTCCAGGAGAGAGCAGTGTAAAATGGGATTTAAAAATAAAAATAAAATAATAACCACACTCCCCTGCACACTTACCTTTAATCAAAGGGCGCCAGATGAAGACTGCAAAAACTTCCGTCTCTCCACCTCTAGGGAAGGAGAAAGGCGGGCATTCAGAACAAGCAGTGGAAATTCCTTGCAGCACGGTTAGTTACTGCTTGTTGTAATACTCCCGGCCACCACAAGAGGTCGCCAGTTCCCCATTGGCAGCATCTCCATGAAGAAGGCCCAAAAGCCAGGGACTAAATTTTCGGATGATGCGGTAGTTCGAGCGCTCGGGGGGGGGGGGGCGCAAATCGGCAGGACATCTCCTGCAGTGCACCCCAGGTCGCTAATTCTAGTCGCAAATGCGACCTGGCGCCCGGGGATTGTCGAACCCTGATCTAAGGTACAGAGCGATCTGACCTATAAAAGGGTTCTTATCTCCAAAGATGCGGGGACTCTCCCACCAACCCATATACAGGTTGGCTAGGAAGTGTGAGATTGTAGCTCCCATCATGGCCCTGCACCTCTGGAGATAGAACACCGCACCAAACAGAAAGCAATTATGTTTTAAAAGGTACTCTAAGCTTCCACAATAAAGCCACATAAATCAACAGATAAATCAGTGTAACGTTTCAATGAATACTCTGTCACCTCAAGGGCCAAACCATGGGGTATGGAAGAGTATAAACTTGAAACATCACATGTAATCCATGCATATTGGTCGCACCATTTGAACCCCTCCATAATAGCCAATAAAGGATTTGTAACCCTGAGAAAACTCGGTAGAGTGTGGACAATCGGTTGCAACTGACCATCCACCCACTCTCCCAATTGTTCATTGAGGGACCCAATCCCAGAGTCAATAGGTCCACCAAGAATTGGGTTGGTTCCCTAATGGACTTCTGGGGGGTGGTGGCCAAAACTGGGCAAACCCAAAACAAATTTTCTGACTCTTTAGGTGTAAAGGCTCCTAGACCAGCTCCCTTATCCACTAGGGAGTTCAAAATACCTCTATATTTTTTGTGGGATCACTTTTCAAAGTGGTGCAAGTACTTTCATCAGTGGCTTCATCTCTATATACAACTGTGTCCAAAACAACCACTGCACCTCCCTTGTCGGCGTTGCGAACCATGACAGACAAATCATCCATCAGGGAACGCAACGCTGCCCTCTCCCCTTTAGTGCAGGTTTACAAATATGCTATGTGGGAACTCTGCGAATCCATCGCACTCAAATCGCAGGAAGTTGCCATATGCAAATCGCTGGGGGTGTCAATACAAGGTTAACAACACTCCAAGGTCAGTTTGCATATTGCAGGGCAAACTGTCAATTCGGACATTAATCGGATCGTATAGGTGTGAAAACCCATGTGATCCGATTCTGGTGTGGAAAAAAAAAAAAAAAAGGAGTCCTGTGTGACTTTGGTCCGAATGCGATGCGAATTCGCAACGCACAGACATTGCATGTGATTTGCATAGCAGTGCAGTGCGAATCACATGCGATGTCTGACATTGCATATGTGTGAACCGGCACTTAGTCAAATTATCATCCTTAAGGATATGGGATGCCAGTGCATAAAGGTCCCGTTCCACCATCCTCTGGAATCTGTCCTTGTTGGAACTGTGGGACTGGACGGGATAAAATGACGAGGACACCCGAAAGGGGACCCGTGGAGTACCTCCATCACCGCCAGAGGTTACCAGGGGTTCGTTGAAACCGTAGAGTGCCAGAGGGTGCCAGAGGTTCCTTGAGCATAGAGCAACTTCTGCCTCTCAGATGAGTAATCACTAACACCATTGATCTTTTAGCTACCTGTAAGGAGGGAATTTGTCCCCATGACCACAATTGTAAGGAATATTCTTCCCACTGATCATCTCATCAATGTACGATCAGCTGTAGATATATTAATTAGCAGGGGTTTCCTGAGACCTGAAAATTATTTCAGGGGTTTCTCCATGCTGAAAGGGTTGACCTAGTGAGAGCAGATGATCTGAGGATCAGGAGGGAGATTTCAGTTCTTGTGGGCTCAGATTTTATAACCATTCATTTCACCTTCTATGGAGGATCAGGGTTTACCTATGTAACCGTATACTGCCAACACACACCAAAATTGTTACACCCAACAACAGACAATCATCAATAATCACAAAGTGTTAACCAAGACGACTGAATGACAAGTGGACAATATCAACCAAACCCAACGACAAGTATGAACCCAGCTAGAACAATTAAGGAGGTATGTGGTGGGGGGATTAAATGCTATGTCAAGCTCTAAGGGTTTTAGTTGGTTTAGGACAGAGCAGCGAGGGGTTAGATCAGGGGGTCTTCAAACTATGGCCCTCCAGATGTTCAGGAACTACAAATCCCATCATGCCTTGTCATGTCTGTGAATGTCAGAGTTTTACAGTGCCTCATTGGATATTTAGTTCCACAACAGCTGGAGGGCCGTAGTTTGAGGATCCCTGGGTTAGATCCTCTGTCAGATGTTTATTGCCATATGTGTCCCCCCCTCTCTATTGATCCTTAATAGGAAATTCAACTATTTGAGTTATCACAGCTACAGAAGGGGCAGGAATCAATAAAACTTGTTCTGATGACAGCTGCCTAAGGCTGGCCACACCTCGACCAGTTCTTTTTTTTTTTTAAATCAGCTAGTGAGCTTACCAAAAAAAAGGAGGAATTTCCCAATCAACACAAGTGAGGTGTATGGAAAAATTCAGCCCTGGGGTATTGTATACTGACAGTGGAGCAGTCCCCTGATTGGTTGCGGTGCTGATCAAGGGAAACATTTCCAAGACACCAGTTCAAGAGAAGGCGATCATTAGATCACCTTCTTATGAATGGGGATAATCATAGATGGAGCAAAATGTGGCTGGTCTGGTCCTGTCCTAAGGAATTACCTGCTGTGTCTCTGGGACAGGAAGTGAAGGGAAATCTCCCAACAGGTGCAAGCAGTGACAGGGGTCCTAACACCTACTATCTCCAAAACTATATATATATATGATCTGCTTCACAACTTTTCTGCCTTTACATCCCCAGATGTTACAAAACTCACTCAGCACTCTATAAATCAGTGTGCAGCCATCTCTGAGTACAGGGTACCCCAATGTCACTATGTATGGGGGGGCTGGCCACATCTGTCACACATAGGAGTACAGCTGACTATACAATCTCCATCACCCTTGTAGTGTGAGATCCTGTGTGATCTGGGCATAGGAGATTGTATATTGTCTTGTGATTATTGGGGGGTGGGTTGTACTTCTATGTATGCTCGGTATGGCAGGAGAAGGAAGGCAGATGTCGTGATCTGGTGACATTTGGGTGATCTCCCCCTCCTGAGCTGTATCTGCCCTCCCCTGGGGGTAGGGTTGTGAAATCGTTCTATTTACATGCCTTATAGATCGGAGCTCCGGTCATAGTGGACGGTCCATTCAGTCCAGGCGGTGCTCTCCCCGGACTCCTCCAGCCCAGCAGGCTCACACATGTCCCGGCTCCGCTCCCCGATCCGCTCCCCTCCTGCCAGCTCTTCCCATTGTCCGGGTCCCCCCAGCAGGCAGCACAGGAAATGGATCGTCCACACTGAGCACGCCCCCTATCGCTAGACCCCGCCCCTCAGCGTGGAGTGTGCCTGCGTGTCCCGGTCACACACAGAGGGGGAGAAGATATGGTGCTCAGTCTGTGACACAGTGCCTTGACAAAGTATTCATACCTCCTGATATGTTACACATTTTCTCATGTTACAACCAAAAACGTAAATATATTGGGATTTTATGTGATAGACCAACACAAAGTGGCACAGAATTGTGAAGTGGAAGGAAAATGATAAATGGTTTTCAAAATTGTTTTACAAATAAATATCTGAAAAGTGTGGCGTGCATTTGTATTCACCCCCTTTACTCTGATACCCCTAACTAAAATCTAGTGGAACCAATTGCCTTCCGAAGTCACCTAATTATTAGAGTCCACCTGTGTGTAAACCGAAAAACAGCGCTCGCAAAATGCCACAAATTAATACCTAAACTAGTGTTGAAAAAAAAATTTTGCAATAATAAATAAGTGTTAATTAATACATGATAAAGTGGACTAGTGCTTGAAAAAAGAAGTGCAATACTCTGAAAAGTGCTAATAGTGCTGAGAAGAGTCCAGTATAATGTGCAAAAAGTCCAATATAATGTGCAATATAGAGAAAAAGTGCTAATAGTGCCGAGAAGAATCCAGTATAATGTGCAAAAAGTCCAATATAATGTGCAATATAGAGAAAAAGTGCTAATAGTGCTGAGAAGAGTCCAGTATAATGTGCAAAAAGTCCAATATAATGTGCAATATGGAGAAAAAGTGCTAATAGTGCTGAGAAGAGTCCAGTATAATGTGCAAAAAGTCCAATATAATGTGCAATATGGAGAAAAAGTGCTAATAGTGCTGAGAAGAGTCCAGTATAATGTGCAAAAAGTCCAATATAATGTGCAATATGGAGAAAAAGTGCTAATAGTGCTGGAAAGAATCCAGTATAATGTGCACAAAGTCCAATATAATGTGCAATATGGAGAAAAAGTGCTAATAGTGCTGCAAACGGAGGTGCTGAAGTGCTCCAAATAGCCTGTGCAGAGTGTCTCAATCCCCTTCAGGAACCCTACTCACCAGAAGCAATGGACCCTTCACTTAAAGCGGTAGTATCCCGCTTTTTGACACTTTTAACTACAGGTAAGCCTATAATAAGGTTTAGGAGATATTTGCACTGCATGCAGCGGCTCACGCGAGTGGCGCATGCGCTCTGAAGGTCCGGGGGGACCTTCAGCTTTCCATGCTGGGAGCTTGCCGGAAAATGACTCCTGCGCTCATGCCAATCACAGCGCCGGAGCCGCCGAACCCGGAAGAGACGCCGAGGGATCATGTCAGCTCCCACAGCAGTGTCCTGGGGTCCGTGTCGGGGCTTCGTTCTAAGGTAATACATAATGAGCTAGTATGCATACTGTATTTGCATACTAGCTCATTATGCCTTTGTCTTGCAGGTTTTTTTTTTTTTCAGGTTTAAGGGTCAAAGAAAACTTTGGACTGATAAAAGTCCAAAAGAAATCTCCTCCGGGCTGAATGTCTGCTGCTATGACCCCTTGGTATTACTCTGGGCAGCGGGAGCAGTGACACCTCCGCTGAGGGTTAAATTCCTCTAGGACGATAAAGAACCACTTTGCCGCAGTACACTCAATGTGAGCGGTCGGCAAGTGGTTAAGAGGCATGGTGAGTTTTTTAAAGTTGTAATTTTTTTTGTCACTTATTTTGGAAAATGAATTAAACTATAATTATTTTTTTTTTCACAAACTTGTCATTTTAACAAGTTATTTCTCACACACAGCAAAGGCAAGCTTATTATTACACCACAAAACACATTCTGCTATGTCTCCAAAGTATGGGGATACCACACATGACGTTTCACAGCATAGATGCATAGAGAGGCCAAAAATCCAAGGAGCACCTTTGGTCTTTCAAGGAGCATAAATTACATATCTAATTTTCAGACTACCCAACGTATTTTTGGAGAAGCCATCATTTTGGAAAGCAAACACTCCAAGATATTTTCTAAAAGGCACAGTGAGTCTTTTGAAAATGTAATTTTTTGCCAAAATGTTTTGGAAAATTCAGGAAAGAAAATGAAAATGTATTTTTGTTTACACTAATTTGTCAATTAATAAGATATTTCTAACACACAGTATAAGCATACTTAGAATTATGCCACAAAACACATTCTGCTACTCCTCCAGTGAGTGAATGAAATCAGCATCTCCATAAAGCTGTTCAGCAGAGGGAAGCATGAAGTGCTCTAGAATTTCCTGGTAGAGGGCTGTGTTGGCTTTGGACTTGATAAAACACAGTGGACCAATATCAGTAGATGACATGTCTCCCCAAATAATCACTCACTGGAAACCTCACACTGGATCTCATGCAACTTTGGATTCTATGTTTCTCCACTCTTCCTCCAGACCCTGGGATCTTCTTTTCCAAATGAAATGCAAACTTTTTTACTGTTCTGGTTGATTTGTGGAGCTATGTCATCTGCTGGTATTGGTCCACTGTGTTTTATCAAGTCCAAAGTCAGCGCAGCCCTCTACCAGGAGATTCTAGAGAACTTCATGCTTCCCTCTGCTGACCAGCTTTATTGAGATGCTGAGCATTTTCTAGCAGTACTTGGCACCTGCCCACACTGCCGAAAGTACCAATACCTGGTTTAATGATCATGGTATCACTGTGCTTAATTGGCCAGCAAACTCGCCAGACCTAAACCCCATAGAGAACCTGTAGGGTGTTGTCAAGAGAAAGATGAGACTCACCAGACCCAACAATGCAGACGAGCTGAAGGTCGCTTTCAAAGCAACCTGGGTTTCCATAACACCTCAGCAGTGCCACAGGCTGATCGCCTCCACGCCACGCTGCATTGATGCAGTAATTCATGCAAAAGGACCCCCCCGAGTATTGAGTGCATACTATACTACACATAGACATACTTTTCAGTATGCCAAAATTCCTGTATTAAAAATCCTTTTTTTATTGGTCTTATGTAATATTCTAATTTTCCGACATACTGAATTTTTGGTTTTCACTAGCTGTAAGCTATAATCATCAAAATTAAAGGGAAAAAAATGCTTGGAATCTATCACTCTCTGTGTGTTACGCATCTATATAAAATATATGAGTTTCACTTTTTTAATTAAATTACTGAAATAAATTTACTTTTTGATGATATTCTAAATTTATGGGTTGCATCTGTACCTTTTAAACATGCATCATTTAGGAAATATTTACTGTACATGCAGCCAGTGACGTCACTGGCGCATGCGCTCTGAAAGTACGGCCACCATGCCGTTTCTTCAGAGTCCGGTGCTGTAATGGGCGGCTCCATCCAAAGTAAAGGAATTCCTTATTGTCACCAGGGTCACTAGACCTTATGTACCCATTGAAAGGTTTCCACTCTATCCTTGCTCTGGTGACATCCCAAAATTTGAGATTTTCTTTCAATTTAACTCTCAGTAATAATAGTAAATAGCACAAAAAGGGTAAATATCCCTAAAGGGGGTCACAGACAGCAATCAAAACCAGAGAGATCTTCCAATCCCTCTTGACTCTATCCAGAACAAACTAAAAAAAAGTTTTTCTTTTAGTTATTTTTTAGGGGCCAAACTGCGACGGGTAGACTCTGTGCTAAGCCTGAAAATTCAAATATCTGATCAACACAGGGGTTTGTGCAGATGTATTCTGCACTTGCCAGACAGGGATCTAATTTACCATTTTGTGTGGTTTTTTTCTGCTAAATATTTTTTAAATCAACACTGATAACATAATTCCGACACAATTTTTCCACAAATGGTGGAAATTCCTGAAATGAACTTGAGGTATCTATTCTATGGACCTGAGGCTGTTTTAGACTGGCTACCCAAGCCTTTGGTCCTTGTACTAAACCCTGTGCTCAGCCTTGTAGGACAGTCCAGGGCCAGACCGGGAATAAAATTCAGCCCTGGAAATAATTTCATACCAGCCCCATAGCATTATTATACCAGCCCAACAGCCTAACGTCATTATTTTCTTGTTCATAAAAGGGGAAAACCATGCATTTTAAAGCACATTTGAAGAGTGTATTATATATAGATAAGACAGATATAAAAGCACATAGAGCTTTATATATATAAGAGCAAATTCCGGTTAAAAGTGGTAAAAGTGCAGACATGGTACAGGAGGTGGTCATAGGACATGGTACAGGAGGATATGACAGAGGCTGCAGACATGGTACAGGAGATGCAGGGGCTGCAGGCATGGTGAAGGAGATGAAGGGGCTCTGGGCATGGTACAGGAGATGCAGGAGCTGCAGGCATGGTACAGGAGGACATATCAGAGGCTGTGGACATGGTACAGGAGATGCAGGGGCTGTTGACATGGTACAGGAGATGTAAGAAGCTGCAGACATGGTACAGGAGATGCAGGGGCTGTGGGCATGGTACAGGAGATGTCAGAGGCTGCGAACATCGTACAGGAGATGCAGAGGCTGCTAGCCTGGTACAGGAGATGCAGGGGTTGTGGGCATGGTACAGGAGATGTCAGAGGCTGTAGATATGGTACAGGAGATGCAGAGGCTGCTGGCATGGTACAGGAGATGCAGGAGCTGCAGGCATGGTACAGGAGGACATATCAGAGGCTGTGGACATGGTACAGGAGATGCAGGGGCTGTTGACATGGTACAGGAGATGTAAGAAGCTGCAGACATGGTACAGGAGATGCAGGGGCTGTGGGCATGGTACAGGAGATGTCAGAGGCTGCAAACATCGTACAGGAGATGCAGAGGCTGCTAGCCTGGTACAGGAGATGCAGGGGTTGTGGGCATGGTACAGGAGATGTCAGAGGCTGTAGATATGGTACAGGAGATGCAGAGGCTGCTGGCATGGTACAGGAGATGCAGGGACTGTTGACATGGTACAGGAGATGTAAGAAGCTGCAGACATGGTACAGGAGATGCAGGGGCTGTGGGCATGGTACAGGAGATGTCAGAGGCTGCGAACATCGTACAGGAGATGCAGAGGCTGCTCGCATGGTACAGGAGATGCAGGGGTTGTGGGCATGGTACAGGAGATGTCAGAGGCTGCGGATATGGTACAGGAGATGCAGAGGCTGCTGGCATGGTACAGGAGATGCAGGGCTGTGGACATGGTACAGGAGATGTCAGAGGCTGTGGGCATGGTACAGGACATGCAGAGGCTGCGGGCATGGTGCAGGAGATGTCAGAGGCTGCGGGCATGGTACAGGAGATGCAGAGGCTGCAGGCATGGTACAAGAGATGTCATAGGCTGTGCGGGCATGGTACAGAAGATGCAGAGGCTGTGGGCATGGTACAGGAGATGCAGAGGCTGTGAGCATGGTACAAGAGATGCTGAGGCTGCGGACATGGTATAGGAGATGTCAGAAGCTGCGGGCATGATATAGGAGATGCAGAGGCTTCAGACATGGTATAGGAGATGCAGGGGCTGCAGACACGGTACATGAGTTGTCAGAGGCTACTGGCATGGTACAGGAGATGCAGGGGTTGTGGGCATGGTACAGGAGATGCAGGGGCTGTGGACATGGTACAGGAGATGTCAGAGGCTGTGGGCATGGTACAGGATATGCAGGGGCTGCGGGCATGGTACAGGAGATGTCAGAGGCTGCGGACATGGTACAGGAGATGCGGAGGCTGCTAGCATGGTACAGGAGATGCAGAGGCTGCGAACATAGTACAGGAGATGTCAGAGGCTGCGGGCATGGTGCAGGAGATGTCAGAGGCTGCGGGCATGGTACAGGAGATGCAGAGGCTGCGGGTATGGTACAAGAGATGTCATAGGCTGTGCGGACATGGTACAGGAGATGTCTGAGGCTGCGGGCATGGTGCAGGAGATGTCAGAGGCTGCGGGCATGGTACAGGAGATGCAGAGGCTGCGGGCATGGTACAGGAGATGTCATAGGCTGCGTAGACATGGCTGTACGGGAGATGCAGTGTCTTCGGGCATGATACAGGAGATGCAGAGGCTGCAAGCATGGTACAGGATATGCAGAGGCTGTTGACATGGTACAGGAGATGCAGATGCTGCAGGCAAGGTACAGGAGATGTCAGAGGCTGCGGGCATGGTACAGGAGATGTCAGAGGCTATCGGCATGGTACAGGAGATATCAGAGACTGCGGGCATGGTACAGGAGATGCAGGGCTGTGGACATGGCGCAGGAGATGCAGAGGCTGCAGACAAGGTACAGGAAATGCAAGGGCTATGGAAATGGTACAGGAGATGTCAGAGGCTGCAGGCATGGTACCTAGGGTTGCCGACTCATCCTTTTAAAGCAGGACACACAATAATTACTCAGGTTCTGTGACTGATTAGGGTGGTAATTAAACTCACTTAGTGCCTTATCTGCATTATATTAGCCTCAGAACCTGTGTAAGTCATGTGTTTCCTGGTTTAAAGGGATGAGGTGGCAGGAGATGCAGAGGCTGCTGGCATGGTACAGGAGAGGCAGAGGCTGAGGGCATGGTACAGGAGATATATATACCAAAAATAAGTGTAGCGCTAGATAAATAAATAAATGATCGATGAATATTCAAGATGACTAAAAAACTACTAAAATAAGTGAACTGAAATAAGTGAATATATAGTGCTAAAGTGCTCCATGCATCTCCTGCTGCAATAAATCAATAGTCAAAAAATCTGATAAATCACTGTAAAAACATAAAAAAATGTATTTATAACAAAACAAATAAGTCAGAGTGAATAAATGATACAAAAATGCTCCGTGCTTCTCCTTCACCCGTGATGCTAAGCCTCTCACCTCACATTCAGACCCCTGTTTCCAGTGGGTCAGAATCCGCTGTTCTCTCCTGGGAATATTAGTAGTATAGCTGGTGTAGTGGATTCCACAAATATTCGGTCTAATAGATGTGCCTTATACACTGACCTCCATTCTCAGTGGATCTAAATCAGCTGTTAATCACCTAGGGATAATAGTGGTGTGGCAGATATGGAAATAGTCATGGGCTAGATGGTCAGATGCTCGATCTCCTCCAAAGTTCCACAAATGCAAAAGATAAAATCTAGTGCTTTCTGCCTGGTAACCAGTGCTTTTTATTAAATAAAAGAAAAACTCACATTTCTAGCACATAAGATGTGCGGGCTGTACAAATGATACGAGAGATCACTTGAGACTCCAATGCGGCGTCCACAAACAGGCTCCGTCCCCTATACAAGTTACGTCAAGGATGACTTCATCGCTACATGGTACAGGAAATGCAGGGGCTGCGGAGGGGTCTTACTGATCTGTGAGGTGCCTTACATTTAAAATTGACGCCGCCCGGTGTCATCACGTCACTGCACATGCGCCGTCTGCCAGAGAATGGCCGAGCGTGTAAGAGTTCTACCGAGCGGTGGCGGGGCATGCGCAGTTGACATGTCGGGTCGGCCGCAGCCATTTTTTTACTGGTGCCACTGCCCTTCAAGCAGCCCCAGGGCAGGCGGACTTGCTGGCCTACCGGGAAATTCGGCTTCATCTACTTGCTGCTATTGGGTTAAAGGCTTAGCCCCCACAAAGAACAAGACTGTGATCTATCTTTCTCCCCTTTACATTACTGAATTCGGGTGGAAGACATGCAAAGCCTTTATCCAAGGCTGTAAAAGAGTAAAGACCTGGATGCTGAGGAACAGGAAGAAAGCTACCGAAGACCCCAAAAGCTTCTTAACATGGTAAAAGTGAAAACCTGACCAGCAACAGAGCTGCAGGAGGTGTGACAAGCTTGGTCAAGTAAGCAAGTACTGCAGTGAACCTGATTGAAGGTCCTCCTGGATTGCATACCATGAAACCCAGGACTGCCCGAGGTCCAAGGGCTCTAACCCCTGCGGAGTGGCAGACCACATTTACAAGACTTCCCCCAGAGAATACAAACCTAAGTTGGAGCTCTGATTCAGGGTAAAACAGCAAGCAGCGCTAGAGAGACACCAAAGGCACCCTAGGGGACCAAGGAAGGAAAGAAGACCCTTCTCAATCACGAGACTGGAACACTAGGGAAAGGGAAGAAGGCTGTGATGCAAGTGGTCCATGACTACTACACCAACCTCAACCCCCCTGAAAGAAACGGACATGTCTTCGGCCGACAGGTTCTTGTAAGGTATCACTAACACTAGTGAACCTTGAAGTTTTGTCAGCCACCAACTCCCCCTTGACATCGGAGGAGCTGCACACTGCTGTTCCATCTGAAGCCTGTGCTGGGATGGTTTCCCAGTGGAGCTCTATGTCGGACCTTGTGCATTTAGGGACACGCCGAGAGCCACGGGGAGACAAACACTGATCTCCCCTACGGATTGAGGGAAGGAGGTAATGCTACCGCGGCATCCCCTGGGTACGTCTGTCAGGAATTTTCTCCCTAACAACAAGTAAGTGAGCTCCGAGATAGAAGGATGGTGTGTGGGGGGTGTAGGAACCCAGATAACCACTAAGTTTTCCTGTGTGTTTATCCTCTCCCGCACACTTTAGGGACATAGTTTCAGGGATACAGATTATCCTATAAGAATTTGGAAACTTCTGGACCTGATCATTGTGGGCCTCCTTACTGGCTCCCCTTTTTACCTCCTTTGGAGGTAAGATTAAGTGGAAAGCTATGTATGTATATAATCAGAAAAGAGAGTATTGTGTTAACTAGGTATTGAAGAAGTCCCCTTTTCTCTTCTTTCTCATTAGCGGCTCCCTAATACATATACCTGCTTAGTCTCAAGACGGATCTTTTTTTCAGGAGTATATATGGTGGTCTACATATAGGCATCCATTGATGTCCACAATCAACCCCCTTTTTTCTCCCTTTGCTTTTTTCCCCTCTTCTGGTGGAAGATTGGTGACTATTGAGTGTGAAGGAGGTAAGCTTTAAGGTATCTTCTAGGAAGTAATTCATTTTGGCAGATATATATGCATGTGTATCTACATACTGTATGTGTGTATATTCCCAGGTGAGGACCCTCCATTAAACTGCATATCATGGCTCTTGCATTCTCTGGTAGTGATGGTTTGGAGAGATGCTCAGGTGGTGGCCTGCAGGTATGCTTTAGGGGAGACACCTGGGATGTATTTCTTTGCATATTGCATTGCTTGTATATACAGTTATTTATATTTTCTTCTATGTACTATGAAATTATATCTTACTGTATGTTGTACTTTTTAGGAGTGGCACATCAAATCCCTGAGGAAGATATATATATATGTATATTTATCTAAATGCGTTGGAACTGTGTACCACTCAAAAAGCAGCCCAACAGTTTGTACTGTGTTTGTGTATCATATCTTTATTTATTTATTTATTTATTTATTTATTTGTTTATATTAAGTGCGATTGTCTAAACTGTTTTTCAACAACAATGTTGACACTTATATTTGTCCGTGTAATAAAGATATCAAATTTTATATTATATTCTTTTTGATGATATCGAATCTTAATTGGTTGCCATAAAGTCCCAAACACAGAGGGTTTTCTTGTTAAACTATGTCGGATCTTGTTGGCCTGGATCAGATCTGGCTGTACAAGTAGATGGTATCGGAGGGCAGAATGCATCATTCGCTCAGGGAGGGTATGATCACAAGCTTGTAGAAGGAGGAAAGGTATTACTGGAAAAACTGATGTCCCATTTCTCTTCTGAATGTGAATTACAACTTCCTCACCAAGGTATTGGCCAACCTGCTTAAGGCCATCTTCGGACAGATCATCCATCCAGATGCATCCAGATCAGACTTGTAATATTCCTGGTCACAGGTTTGCAGACAGCCTTGCTCTTACCTGGGACACAGTCCAGTTCTTCAAAGACTGTGTTTATTCAGCCCTGGTGAGTCTTAACAAGGAAAAGGCCTTTCTTTGACCATGTCTCCCAAGAGTTCATGTGCAGAGCCCTGTGTAGGTTTGGTCTTGGGGAAATATTTTGTTCATATGTTGACCTCATGTACCATGATATTTGCAGCATTGTGTTGGTGAATGGTTGAAAATCTGACTCCTTCTCAGTTCACTCCAGAGTCAGGCAAGGCTGTCGAATGCATCTCACAGAATCCAGAGATCAGGGTGTATCAGCTCATCAAGTCCAGACACAAGACTAATCAAGTGCTCTGTATATTGATGACGTGACAAGTTTTCCGTTTACTTTCTTGTCCAGACCCACGAAGACTTTGGCAGAGCTTCGAGGGCAAAGGTCAACTGCAGGAAGTAAGAGGCCATGCTCTTCAGAAAGTGGTTCCTGCCTTCCACTGCATCCATTCCCTTCAGCATCAGAGTGGACTTCCTCAAAATCCTTGGAGTCTGGTTTGGAGCTGAGGGTGCAGCCGGGGTGAGAGACTGTATAAAATGAAGCAGACATTCCGATTCTGGAGCCTCAGAGAATTCACCATTAAAATAAAAACACTATGTTGCAGTATCTTACCCAGGCCTAACCCCCCCCCCCCCCCCATTACACCTGTAAGGCCATCACTAGGGCAGTGTTTTACTTCATCTTAAGCTCCAAGATGAACAGAGCTGGGAGGGGTAATTTGGGAGGCTGCAGGGGTAAGATTCGTTCTAGTTTGTTCTAGGCGAGGAAACTGGGGGGTTGTGTGCTAAGAGGGAGGAATTGCAGGGGGAATTGTGTTGGGGGGATGGGGGATGGGGAAAGAGGATTTGTGCTAGTAGGGATGATTTGAGGGTATTTGTGCTAGAAGGGATGATTTGGAGACAGAGAGGATTTGAGCTGGCACAGGGGATGGGGAAAAATATTTGTGCTTGGAGGGAGATTTTAGCGACTCCGTTTTTTACTGGGAGGAGGACGAATGTTTTTTGTTTTGTTTTTTTGGTATGAATTATGACTTGCAAAGAAATTTTATGCCTATGCTCATACATCTTGGGTGCTAAGATGACCTTGTCCTGGCACTGACTGTAAGTACAAAAATCTCCCAAAATTGGAAATGAAACCCGCTGATCAGTTCTGGTCATAGTGTACTTTTTTTAAGAAGATGAGGTATGGGCTTGGGGGGGGGGGGGGGGGTAGAGGCAGCTGTGGACAGTTTTTCTTTGAGATTGGGGACTGAAAATTCTAGGACAGCTTTTCTCAACCTTATTACCCTAGAGGAACTGCTAAAATAATTTTCAGGCCTCAGGAAACCTTTACTAAAACTAATTTATTGGGGGGTGAATGGGAAATGTCCCTTACATTGGTGGTGAGTAGAAAGAATGTAATCCTTACAGACAGCTAAAAACATCACTGTGGTCATGCTGCTTACTTTGCCAAGTGACATTAGATCCAGGATTATGCGGGCACCATCAGATGGGAGGTCAATCAGCCAGAGCTCAAGGAACCCCTAGCTAACTCTGGAGGAACCTTAAGGTTTCACAGGACTCTGGTTAAGAATGGCTGCTCTAGGAAGTGTCCGATTTCTGGACAATTTGCTGTACTGGTATACCTGCTCAGGATTGGTAAATTGCTGCAACAGATGGTGTGTCTGTAGTAATAAGTAATACAAATTGCCAGATTGTTTTTAATTGTTAGGGTAGTGGTGTCAGGGTTTTCTTTATGCTAACAGCCGCCTGTTAGTCGACAGCCAACCAGTCTATATGAAATACAGACAGTACAGCTAGTGATATAAGGTAGAGAACCATAAAGTAATCCGAATATTTAGTATATGAGGTCAAAGAGAAGATGTAACATTTATTTTTAATTACATTATCTTCTTATTTTTGCCTCTTTACTGAGTAGATAGCTGTTGTTTTTTTTTATCAAGCTTTCACATTTCCTGTATGCGGGCAAGCTGTCATTTCATATGGACAAGCTTAGACCACACAGCAAGTTTTACTGTTGTTACTAATGTTTCCCCAACTGCCTATACATGGATGCCAGTCTAACATTAGACAGTCTTTAGAATCAGTTATAATGGCAGACAAATGCTTAGCCTGAAAAGTCTCACCAAGCATTTTCTCTGTAGGTAATATCCACGGGAGGACATTATTTATTTATTTAAAGGGTTAATGATACATAGCATGTTTGAAGTAATGTCTGTCTAAAAAAGCCCACAAGAAAGTCACCTTTAATCCATACTTTGAAAGAAAATTTTAATAGAAATACCTTCATTTTATCATTTTCATTACCTAGTCAATAAATAAAAACCAGTACTCAGATTTCTGACACTGCCCTGACCAGCCCGTGACTAGACAGTGTTTATAGCCTCCTAGGAGCTGGTATACATTGCAAATGAGGCCGCTATAGTGCTGCTTTGGTCATCACTATGGCCAGAACTTGCTGCTGTGCAGTAAAGTAGAAGTCACTTCCAAAGAGGATGCAAAAGCTACAGCAAGTACCTGGAAAAGGCTTGATCTATGGTCTTATAGTTATAATGATTGATTTAGCAAGGAGAATGAGAAAACATAAACGGAGGCTGTTCCTATGAATGCAAACTAATGCTTTAAATTGAGCCTGTCCTATCTCAAATAGCTGAAAGCTAACATCAGTGCTGAAGAACAAGCATCATGTAGTGGGTGTTACGCCCAGACGACGTCTTTAGATGACGTAACGTTGGCGACTTCAGACGCACCGTCCACACGCCCCTTCTATGAGCCAGCTATTATCATTCATGCTGACTGGATACACGCGGGATGCCGCGATTGAATCCCCAGCCACCATTTTCTATGTGCCTGTTTGTACTTCATCTATGTGAGTAGTTCTTTGAATAAACTTCACCATTGTTTTTTACGGGATTACGCTATGGTCTTTTGTACAATTCTTTTCCATACTTCCATCTGATCATTATGGAGCTACCTTGAGGAATTTATCATTCCACGGCGCTACTCATGGTCTCTTGGAGTTCCTGAGATTTATGCTGTATCTGGCGAGGCTGTCTCATTCATTTGAGTAGCCACGGCTTTCTAGTAAGCTGCTTCTCATACTAGTGCACTGAGGTGTCCCCACTCTGCACATTCCCCGAGTATCACAGGAAGGAAGGACTGTTATCACATTTATATTCCTGGATTTGTTTTATTTTGGACTTTTCTTTGGGATCCTTAGTCACTCCTTACCTTTTCACGTCCTTAAAATGCTTTTTGAATGAACTTTGTATTCATTTTTCTTATTATTATTTATATCTAGCGCTGCACTTTTTGTTAATAGTGGGTGTTAGGGCCCTTTTACCCAGACGTTCAATCTCGATTGGTCTGCCAGTTTTTAAGATTCACCCAGACTGAACCACAATTTATGTCCAGCATTAGCAGGGAGATGCAAATGGATATAAAACTAAGTAACTGCAGCGCTCTACAACATAGGTAATCAATAAGCAAAAAACCTGTGTGAAAATTAAAAAAATTGTCATAAAGTGCCAACATATGGATATGAAAACAATCCTTGATATGAAGAAGATATCCACCATGTGCACAAATGATCATCTGGTGATTCAATATAGCTCAGTTATGCACTCACCAGAGATATGTAAAGAGACAGCCTAATGCTGGTCATACACTATATGAAAAATCGGTCGCAATTTGGTCATTTGGACAGTTTGTTCATTTTTCGGCCAGTTAATGGGCACATATCGGTAATTGGTTGTGACGTTTTGAGCCAAAAAAACGAGGGGAAAGGTTTAGAAATTTTTTGCCGAATGAGCGATAAATTGAAAGGTTAATGTGTTTCTCCTCCAAACTGTTTGCACTAGGTATATGTGATAAAAACAAACAAAAAGTGATTAATTTATGTCCATTGAACAATGTATCGGTCATTACATGATGGCACTATAGTTTGCTCTTACGGCCGAGTGTTTGTTTTTCAAAAATGAGTTTGAACGATTTTTGGTATTATGTATGGCCAGCATTAGACTGCAATAACACTCCATGCGGTGTTGTGAAAACAAAACCACCGTCCATGACCCTCCACCAGCATATGGAATGGGTCCTCCTAACTTCTCTTGTCAATTAGATGAAGGAGTGAATCAGGAGATGAAGGAGTGAATCAGGAAAGCACCTAAGCTGTCCTCAAAAATGCTAATGCTGTATAGTGTAGTATTTATTTTAAAATAGGAGTAAAAAAAAGTACATACAGTGGGGATCCACAGTTTGGGCACCCCAGGTAAAAATTTGTATTAATGTGTATCAAGAAGCCAAGGAAAGATGGAAAAATCTCCAAAAGGCATCAAATTACAGATTAGACATTCTTATAATATGTCAACAAAAGTTAGATTTTATTTCCATCATTTACACTTTCAAAATAACAGAAAACAAAAAAATGGTGTCTGCAAAAGTTTGGGCACCCTGCAGAGTTAATATCTTGTACTGCCCCCTTTGGCAAGTATCAGAGCTTGTAAATGCTTTTTGTATCCAGCCAAAAGTCTTTCAATTCTTGTTTAGGTATCTTTGCCCATTCTTCCTTACAAAAGTCTTCCAATTCTTTGAGATTTCTGGGCTGTCTGTGACGCACTGCTCTTTTAAGGTCTATCCATAGATTTTCAATTATGTTGAGGTCAGGAGATTGTGAAGGCCATTGCAAAACCTTCAGTTTACGCCTCTTGATGTAATCCCCTGTGGATTTCGAGGTGTGTTTAGGATCATTATCCATTTGTAGAAGCCATCCTCTCTTTAACTTCAGCTTTTTCACAGATGGCATCAAGTTACCATCCAAAATTTGCTGAAATTTTATTGAATCCATTTTTCCTTCTACTCGTGAGATGTTCCCTGTGCCACTGGCTGCAATACAACCCCAAAGCATGATTGATCCACCCCCATGCTTAACAGTTGGACAGAGGTTCTTTTCATTAAATTATGTGCCCCTTCTTCTCCAAACGTACCTTTGCTCATTCCGGCCAAAAAGTTTGATCTTAACCTCATCGGTCCACAGAACTTGTTTCCAAAATGCATCAGGCTTGTCTAGATGTTCATTTGCAAAGTTCAAACGCTGATTTTTGTGGTGAGGACGTAGAAGAGGTTTTCTTCTGATGACTCTTCCATGAAGACCATATTTGTACAAGTATCTCTTTATAGTGGAATAGTGTACCACAACTCCAGTGTCTGCAAGATCTTTCTGGAGGGATCGTGCAGTCAAACGTGGGTTTTGAATTGTTTTTCTCATAATCCTGCGAGCTGTTCTGTCTGATATTTTTCTTGGTCTTCCAGATCTTGCTTTAACTTCCACTGTTCTTGATGACTGCCATTTCTGAAAATGCTTTGCTATCTTCTTATCGCCTTCTCCAGCTTTGTGAGCGTCAACTATTTTCAGTTTCAGTTTTCTAGACAACTGCTTAGAAGATCCCATGGTGCTGATTGTTGGGGCAAGGTCAGATGAGTCTGGGCATTTAAAACCTTTGAGATTGACATAACCTGGTCTTCCCAGACGATGATTAAGAACAATCCATGACACTGGCAGGTCTCAGCCTTGCAAAGGGGGCAGTGCATGCTATAAATTCTGCAGGGTGTCCAAACTTTTGCAGACGCCATTTTTTTGTTTTCTGTAATTTGAAAGTGTCAATGATGGAAATAAAATCGAACTTTTGTTGACATATTATAAGAATGTCTAATCTGTAATTTGATGCCTTTTGGAGATTTTTCCATCTTTCCTTGGCTTCTTTATGCACATTAATGCAAATTGTTACCTGGGGTGCCCAAACTTTCGATCCCCACTGTAGCTATAGTATAAACGATAACAATCCAAATTAGACTGGCCAGGTTCACAGCAATGGCCGCCGCTCCCAGCACAAGGACGCGGCAGCGATGACGTCAGCTTGTAGACCCCTCCTGATGCGTTTCAAGCAGATTCTTTTATAACCTGCCTGTGCACGAAACACGTCGGTAAGGGCTGATGTCATCGCCGCCGTGTACTTGTGCTCAAAGTGGTGGCCATTGCTGTAAGCCTAGCCAGTCTGATTTGGATTTTTATTGTTTATGCTATAGCTATGTACTTGTTTTTACTTCCATTTTAAAATAAATACTACACTATATTAGCACTTTGGTGGGCTCCCGTTGGTGAGCTTTTTTTATACAACTTAAGCGCTTTCCTGATTCATTCCTTGGACCCCCCATTTCATATGAGTTGGGTGGACCCCATTCCATATGAGTTGATTAGGGCTTCCGTTTGTTTAATTTCTGGTGAGTGTATATGTTGGTGGAGGCTCACAGATGGTGGTTTTGTCTTCACAACACCGGGTGGAGTGTTATTTCGGTCTAAGGCTGTCTATTTAAAAATCTCTGGTGAGTGCATAATCACTTGTGCACATGGTGGATATCTACTTCGTATCAACGACTGTTTTCATATCCCTATTTTGGCACTGTATCACAATTTTTGAAATTTTCACACACATTTTTTGTTTATTGTTTAACTATGTTGTAGAGTGCTGCACTTACTTGGTTTATATGTTGTTAGGGAGTTGTATGATCACTTTTATGTGCAAGCAGCTGTATTTTTGATTTAGCGCTCACTTTTTATTTTTTGTAGATGTAAATGGATGTATGTCCATTTACATCTGCTTACATCTGAGTCTGTTTATGTACATATTAAAAAAAAAAAAAAACAGAAAAGGTGAATGCCCTTTTCCATTTTTGCTGGCATAAACGGATGTTGTCCTTTTATGTCCCTTCATGCCCATATTAAGGAAACATATTTTTGTTTTTACTTTTATCCACTAATTACTTTTTTCTTCAACAACTAAAAAAAAAATGTGAAAAACTGTTGTATACTGATGTAACTTGAGCTGGTCAGATATATAAACTGATGTAAATGGATTCAGTTTTCCTGAGTATTTCTCTCAGTTTCCATGATGGAACTGATGCTGCTTGTGTAGCCTCCTCAGCTCTCCATCGCCATGTTCCACCTGACTGCCTCTGCTGGCATGACCCATGAGTCTAGAAAAAAATATCATCCGCTGACATCCGCAAAACCCCCATATACTTACATTATGTCCGCATATCATCCGCAAACGGATGGGATGATATGCGGGCATACGGAGCGGATGACAGAAATGTCATCCGCTCAGTGGAAAAAAAAAAAAAAAGGACCGCAGCGGAGCTCTCACACGGAGAAGCCGTGTGAAAGAGCCCTTAAGCTTAACAGAGCATCAGTATACAAAATTAGCACCTTATCCATCTAGTAGTGTAGTGTTAGAGATCACTATGAAAATGGCGCAAACATACACTGGTGCTACCGCCCATAAAATAAATAGAGCAGTACATTCCAAAGCACCACGTTTATGAGAAACTGGTGAAAAAAAAAACAAATAGTTCCAAAAAGGAAACAAAGAACAAGAGAAAGAAAGAGAGGGAGAAGAAAAAAAAGGGGGGGGGAAAGGGAATTGGGACAAGAAATGAGAATAGGGCGAGGAAGGATGAAACCTATACCTGAGATGCCCCAGAATGCACAGTTACAAAGGCCTCAAAATTGGAAGAAAACCAAAAATGTGACCAGAATATCCACACAATTTTGAGAGAGTCTTATTACTCTCCTAGGCTATTATGCATTTCAGGTATCCGACCCTGTCCATCTCATAAGCCCAATCTGCTAAGAAAGGAAAATACGGTTGGCGCCAATGTCTAGCGATAACGAATGGGCTGCCATGAGCAAGTGTCGAATGTTTTTTATCTTAATGCATTCTATACATTAAGATAAAAAGCCTTCTGTGTGTAGCAGCCTCCCCAGCCGCCCCCCCCCCCGATACTTACCTCCAGTGATGTCCACGAGTCCCTCGGCCATCCGGGACTATCCCTCCTGATTTGTTGAGATACAGCTGCGGCACCATTGGCTCCCGCGGCTGTCAATCAAAGTCAGTTAGCCAAATTAGGAAAAAAAGGGGCGGACTGAATGGCAGCTCCGTGTCTGAATGGATACACAAAGTTACAGCTCGGCTCGGGTGCCCCCACAGCAAGCTGTTGTCTGTGGGGGCACTCAATTAGAGGGAGGGGCCAGGAGCAGCAACGGGGGACCCAAGAAGAGGAGGATACGGGCTGCTCTGTGCAAAACCAACTGCACAGAGGAGGTAAGTATAACATGTTTGGTATTTAAATAAAAAAAAAAAATGAGACTTTACAATCACTTTAAGCTTTCTTTGATTTGTTTATGGGAGTCTTGCAACATAAAAAGTACAGGTATGCGAGGTTCATTTGGAAACTTATCCCCAACAAGTTTGTCATATAATTGTAGTATTTTATCCCAAAAATAAATATTGCAAGGACAGATGCCCCATATATGTGTCATGGCGCCAGTGACCTGCAAACATCTCCAACACTAATCCGGGTTGGTAGGGTCAATTCTATGTAGGATGTTAAGGCAACGATACCATCTAGACACTATGAGGTAATTTCGTTCCTCGGCATGAGATGATATTGATAATTTAAAGAAAAGCACCAGTGTTTTGTCCCAATCCAAATCATCAGGAGACGCACTCAACTCCTGTTCCCACTTAGTTAGGAATGGCAGAGGAGCTGGATAGGAAGCGTTAAGCAAAACTAAATAAATCTGGGATAATAAATGTTCCGGTCTAGTGGATTGGGAGAGCAAAGACTCAAAGTCTGTAAAGTGGCCTCGTCAGAGCATCTATGTCTGGAACCCTGTCCAGAAAATGTGTCAGCTGGGTATGTCGCAGAAGGGATATATGACAAGAGGAGAGTAGTCGGGAAAGAGGAATTATGTGTCCGTTACAGAGCGTATGGCTCAGAAGTGGAGTGGTAGACTTTTGCCAGGAAAGGAATTTGGAACAAATAAGAGTTGGAGGAAGGACACGTTCCCAAAGAGTGGAGTCAAGGATGAGAGTAGATCAATGATAAGATACTTGTCTTATATCTGTAATGTGATAGAGCACTCAGATTCAGATTCAGTCAGATTTAGAAATAATAGCCCTTTGCAGGCAGGATCCTGAGGTCCCCTTTAGGTTTTTAGCAAAAAGTCAGTGTCCAGCTTACATCCCTGTGGCTACTGATCTCAGCACTACCTCTTCAGGCACTGCCACCCCCCTTAGCTGCAGCTGCCCCTTTCACTAGCTTTCCTGGCTACATCTGCACAGTTCTCCTAGACTGACACTCTTTCTCTCCACAGTCCTCCCAGACTGATAACTTACCATCCCACCTGGCTGACTCCACAGGAGATCTCCTGGATGTGCTGACTTTCTTAATGTTCCCTACTTGCTCCCATGCCTCCAGGAAGGATTCCTCTGTATGTTGTAGAGGGTCCCTCCAGCACCTAGGCCCCATGCCAAATGTTACCCCCCAGACTAGGGGGCACTCTGCGAGTGCCTCCGACAGACTCATCAGCACTCCATCTCCATCTTCTAACCGACTGCCCTGCTGGCATGACCCATGAGTATTTATGAGGTCCTATTCCCTGCCAGCCCACTAATGCTGAAGATTGGCTGAGCCCCTCATCGATACTCCTCCTAGACTCCACCCACTACTTCTGGAAGCTTTTCCAAGGTTCCAGAGAGCAGGGGGAGTTACCAGAGGTGCTGTTTTCTAAGTCATTCAGCCTCCCTTAGTCACTCAGTCCTGACCCAGATTCAATCCAGGGATGCCTCTCGGCCAGGCCAAATTTTCCTACACTGCAAGCAAGCTATTTACATTTAGCACTCTAGAGGATGCTACACTTGAGTGAAAAACTCTTAAGCCCCATTCACCCTGGGCATTTAGCTCTGGTGCATAGGGCTGTGGCATTTAGATGTGAGCGTAGGAGTCATATCCAGCCTGTCAAACTCTAGGACAGGTTGACAGCTGCTTCGGCTGGATGAAGCACCTATCCATATGAACAGTTAAGGCAGTAGGCGACGAGGGTGCATACTGCCATAAATGCCATAATATCCAGCTGCAGCAGCAGTCAGCCTGTCATAGAGTTTGACAGGCTGTTGGCAGCAGAACTGGGTGGGACACCTTTGCCCTCCATCCACAGCTAATGCCTGAGGCTTAGCCTTCAGATCAAACCTTCTGTTTTCTGAAGCCCCCTTGGGAGCTGGGCACAGTTTGTGGTAGTGCTACATAGGGAGCCATATGAGCTGGGAGTATGACATGGAACCAAACCTATGGTTCCAGCAATGTGACATCTGGAGGCTCTCTCAATGGCACTGACAGTTTTGCCTGTTTTTCCCTGCGGTTTGGAACCTTTGTACATGCTAATTGGCTGACCCAGAATAATGCTTTGCATGCGCACGAGAGTTCGTTCATAGCGACACCTAGTAGATGCCAAGATTGTACACTGAGCTGCACATGTGCACTGAAGATCCTTCATTCTGAAGAAGAGGAAGATGAGAAGTATTTTTTGTAAAATAGGCATAGTATAGCTACATTAAAATATATTCCTGCTTTTCATTTTTTGTTTTAAATATACAGTTCCTTTTTTGGAGGATGCTAGTTTTGATGCTGGTTGGCTGCCTATTTCAGGTTTTAACATTCTGAGGCTGATTTACTAAAGGATTTGAGAATCTTCACACAATAAATTGTGAACAATCATTTGAATTATCCAGTTATTGCAGATGAATTTAGTGAATGGAAAATTGCTTTTCACATGATTGGATAATTCAGGTAAAAATGTACAGTCCTTTATTAAATTAGCCTAATGCAGGCCACACACACAGTGTAAATTTCTTTCCTGCAGTCATGGGTTGCAGGAAAGAAATTTGCATGATTCCTCCATCAACACAGATAGTGCTGACAGGGGAATTCCTCCTGCCGAGCAATTGCCTGCTCCCAGCTGGGTCAGACGGGAGAAACTACCGAAGACGCCGTGATTGGACGGCGAAACGCGTCTAGCGATTGGCTGAGCGGACTTGACGTCACTGCCGGCCGGTGAAGCGCACGCTGCGGGAGCAGCGAACCACCGCGTCGAGACCTATATGCCTTCACTTTTAACATGTTTGTGAGTAGATTTTCTTGTTTTCAATAAAATTGTTTAAACGTTCTTCACTATGGATGGCCTTTCTTTTCCATGAGGGAACTCGGGTATGCTTTAAGGACCACCAACAAGGATCTCACCAACTCAATTACGGATCCCAGGTTGCCAGAGAAAACTGTGACTATACTGCAAGACATCACTGAATGCCTTATACCGAGCGTATTGTGGTAAGTAGAAAACCACAAGTGGATCATCCCCATCCATGCACACAGTAAGCACAGGAGCACCTTATCTGCACTTTGATGTACTTATATGGACTTTATGATTTAATATGAATTTGATATTTTATGTATGAATTTGAAGTATTTATTGCGTGATCTTGCGAGATTTGCACGGTATACTTTGCACATTTGCACAAGTTCACATATTTATTCCACAATTTTTACCTATTGTTTTAAGCAGCGCTGCAACATTGGGTTCACATCAGATGGGAGAAGCCACCCCCGCCGGGAGAAGACAGTGATAATCACAAGAGAATCTGGCAGGCTGGTTGTACCCGAGTCGATTGATCGATCAGCTTGGTACATTTAGCCTGCACATTAACGATTTTAATCTCGGCCAGTTCCTGCTGAACTGGCCGAGATTTGAACCGTGTATGGTGGCCTAATTGAGCGATTGACCTAGAACAAGCATGTTGCAAAATCAGATAAAAGACAAAACTCCTGATCTAAACATTTTTTTTACTATTATCACAGAAAGTAAAACTCAGCAATAAAAGCCTATTTGCAGGTGTCTTTTAACCCTCAATGGATATCTATTTATTAATTTCCATGTATTTTGCCTGCTAATTGATTGGCTGTCATTCATAGTTCTATGTAATTTGGCATATTTAAGCTAAGCAAGCTTTTCTTTTTTGTTTTGCTACCTATTTGCTGATGCATCCTCTTGTGCTGCCCTAGCCAAAATAAATGTAGACTTATAAAGATAAGGTGATTACCACATCTATGCGAAGAGGCTTCACTCCACAGACTGACACCCGTCCTGTGACTATCCTACACAGGGGTGACCCCCCCTCAGGTCAGGCCCCTAGACATGATCCCCTGTACTCACGATACTGTTTTTCGAGGGTCTCCAGAGTCTCTACCCCTCCAGTCAGTTCTCCTGGACCTCTGGGTTCAGTTCCTTTCCTCCAGTCCCCAGGCCGACTGCCTGTGACCGCGTGCAACTGCTACAGATAATGAGGCAGCTGCCAACCCCCCCCCCCCCCTCCGGGACTCTGCTCACCAGCCAAAACCCTGCAGCACATGTGCTCCTGGTTTTGGTTTTTATACAGTATCCCATAATGCACTGAGACAGCCAGTCTCTAACAATCACTGGGACTGTATAAAGGCCTGTTTACTAATTGGTCAGGTTTCCTCCCACTGTCCAGCATGCCTCCGCATTGGACCAGTGTGGAAACACTACCTAGACTCAATGAATCACACACTGAGCACACTGAGTAGACCTAACTCACAGATCCTGTGCTCTGGTAGGCAGAAAGCAGTATATATTTTCCGGCTGCTCCTCTGATAGGCAGACAGAGCCAAAAAGGATACTCTCTCACTAGCACCTACCTAGGAGGGTGCTACACAACTAATCTTTGTTCTCCTTGTCAACATCTCACCTCTGCTACACCTCCGTCCACAGCCTACACCCCCAGTCCACAGCTCATCTCTGCATTCCCAACCATATTTTATCTCTGCACCTTCATCCACAACTTATCCCAATGGCTCTCTCATCTGTACAAATTCCCCCCCCCCCCCGCACACGGCTCTCATCTTTGCAGAGATCCCCCACTTTCCTAGCTTTCACCTTTGCACAATTCCCCCCTCTTTTCCCAGCTCTCTCCTCTGTACAATTCACCCCCCCCCCCCCACACACAGCACACACTCTCTCACTTCCTCCACACCATATCCTCAACTTTCCCAAAGTTGCCTCTCTGCACAACCCCCTTCCCCACCTTTCCATCCTTTCACTCCACAGCTCTCTTACTCTTGACAAATCCCCCCTCCACAGTTCTCATCCCCAGCACATACTCCCCTCATCCTCCCTCCCTGCTCAGCCCTCTGCATTAAATCCTTAACCTTCCCACAGCTGTCTCTCTGCACTACCGCAACCAAACCCCACCCCTTACCTCCATAGCTCAAAGCAGTGAAGAGATACCCTCTTCACTGCTTTCCTCCACAGCCTTTTCTCCTCCTCAGACATGCAGCCAGCACTACTCAAGTATGCACAGCAGGGGCGTAACTACAGGGGTTGCAGGGGTTGCGATTGCTACCGGGCCCCATGCTCCAGGGGGCCCAGTAGCAAACCAGTGGGTGAACTTCCAGGATTGCAAAAGTCACACTTGCGACCGGGCCCTGGCATTGCACCACTGTGGGGAGGCCCAAAGATTGCAGGAAGGGAGCCCACTGCAGAACTTGTGAAAGGATCCTGCTGCGGGACCGTAATAAAAGGCCATGCAATGAGAGTAAAGAGCCCCAGGATTAGTGGGAAGAGCCCTGGGCTTGAAGGGAAGGGCCCCGGCCAGGGATCTGGGGGGGCCCTTCATGGTTTCTTGCATCGGGGCCCTGAAGGCTCTAGTTACGCCTCTGATGCACAAGCTTTTTATTTTCAAGTACAGAATGGCAGTTCCATGGAACGGTAGCACAAAGCTGTGGAGGAGTTTCAGAGTGCTGCACTTGACTCTGTTCTACAGAGGTTTGACTGGCAGCAAACGGGGGATAGAAGCCGCCTCCCAAATTCCCACATTATAGCAAAAATATAGGCGGTTGAGAAACAGGGCACCCGCTAGCAAACAGAAGCCGGTAGAGGAAGTAATGCAGAAAACTCCCTCTACCGCAGCCTGTGCTAGGTGACAGGTTGCAGAGGACAGAGCTACCATGTTGTGGGCCCCCCACCCCCACCCCCCACAGCAGCAGAACATCATGGACTGGTCACAGGTGTGACTTTTGGGACCTTGGTGGTTCCACCACTGGCCTGGTCTGGAGAAGGACTGCCGCACTCACTGGACCAGGTTTGGAGGTAGCTGGAAGTTGGCAGCTATCCTGGGGACTTGTTAGTAAAGACCCTAAACTGATCCCTATGACTGTGTAGTGTTCTGGAGATTGCACTGGGTACCAGCAGTTGTGCATTGGAGCAAGATAACCAGATGCCAAAGAGACTTGCTCCATGATCTTCAGCTATGAGGCCTAAACTCCTCAGAAACCTGCCTCATGGTCTCCAGCTGTGAGGCATTAGACTTTCCACACCCACAAATGCTTAAAGTGGAACTTTACCCATAACAACTTGATAAAAAATAATGTTTTTTAGCAAGAAACATACATTCCACAATAATAATTATGCTACCAAAATGAATGTGTTCTGTAAATTGCCTCCAGCATTGCTCCTGTTTCTTCTTGCTGGAGACTGCCATTTTGCTGAAGTCCCTGAGCAGCAGTATATCTTAAAGCGGAGCTAAACTCATCGATTAAATGGTTTAAAAAACAGTTACATTCCTGGAATGCCAGGATTGCTAACTTTCACTTTTGCTTGTGTCCTCAACCAAACTGTTAAATCATCAAATGGCTGCTGTCATAACTGATCATGTGCAGATCAAACAGAAGCATCTTCCTTGGCTGTAAAGGATCGAAGGGTTTTATTCCATTTTAAGGCTGTCAGCAGATCTGCCTCTACAAATTCGGTAGTGCCTAAAAAAAAGAGAGCAATTGAGCATGTGCAGAGCAGGGTGAGACAGTGTATTGCTGGATTTTTCCAACAATATAGACACTTCTTTTTAATGTTGTACATAGCTATACCTGCAAAAGGGGCCAGTCTGAAGTGATCTAGCAGGACTTCATTTTCTGACTAAAGTTCCACTTTAGGAGATGACTGTCCTTTAATTGCTAAGCACTAATCGCTTTGGAGTATCCTGTTCCCTGAACCTTTCACTTGTTAAAGTTTCTTCAAGCAATAAATCTTAAAAAGACATACCCTAAACTGTGTAATCGGAGCTGGTGTGAATGGACTGGTGTTTAGGGGACAGGCAGACTCTGTACTTTTAGTGAAGAACCAGTTAATACCAGTGGCCCCTACGGGGGTAGCATTACACATTTATACACCCAGAAGCTATGGGCAATAATAGTAAACTATTAAACATAGAAATACTTGCCTACCTATCCCTGCTTCTGGTCTGAATTGGTAGCAGATCCTTCCTAGTAGGTCTCAGACACCCTCTCTCTATTTACTTCATCCCTCTGGGATTTTCAACCCAACCACACCAAGACAAGAAGTGATGAACACAAATAACTCTATGACATTAAGCAGCACAGTTACAAATACAGACATTAGAGGGCAACAGATACCTAAATATCATATAATTATGCATATGTGAGCAATGTAAAAGGAACCTGCCACCAATAGATCTCCAGTTTGAATTATTATAATAGTATAACGTTACAGCTCAGGGATTATGTGATTTTGTTTTTTATTTTATACTAATTGTATTCTCTCAGGTTACGTTTAAAGCTGTGAAGGCTCTCTACTGCCTGGTAGTCTGGGGAGTGTGTCAGTTATCAGTCCTGATTTTAAGAATATAGGAGGCCTTGCAGCCTGACTCTGAGCTGCCCTCTTAGCCAATTAGACTGTACTGCATTGCACAGTTCTGTGAACCTAGCAAATGGAGTCTGCTGATTGGCAGAGAGCACTATCAAGAGTACATGGAGTCTGCTAATTGGGACACAGCAGTAAAAAGTAAAAAGAGGGGGCAGAGGTGATCACATGGAGTCTGTTTAATTGGAAGAGAGTACAGAGAAGATCACATGGAGCCTGCTGATTGAAAGAGAGCACAAATAAGATAAAGTTGGTCCTGCTGATTGGAAAAGAGCATAAAGAAGATCACATGGAGCCTGCTGATTGGAATAGAGCACAGAGAAGATCACACGAAGCCTGCTGTTCAGAAGAGAGCGCAGAGAAGATCACATGGATCCTGCTGATTGGAAGAGAGCACAGAGAAGATCACATGGAGCCTGCTGATTGGAAGAGAGCACAGAGAAGATCACACGAAGCCTGCTGTTCAGAAGAGAGCGCAGAGAAGATCACATGGATCCTGCTGATTGGAAGAGAGCACAGAGAAGATCACATGGAGCCTGCTGATTGAAAAGAGTGCAAAGAAGATCATAAAGGGCCTTCTGATTGGAAGAGAGCACAGAGAAGAACACATGGAGCCTGGTGATTGGAAAAGAGCACAGAGAAGATCACATGGAACCTGCTGATTGGAAGAGAGCACAGAGAAGATCACACAAAGCCTGCTGTTCGGAAGAGAGCGCAGAGAAGATCACATGGAGCACATGGAGCCTGCTGATTGGGATAGAGCACAGAGAAGATCACATGGAGCCTGGTGATTGGAAGAGAGCACAGAGAAGATCACATGGAGTCTGCTGATTGGAAGAGAGCACAAAGAAGGTCACCTGTAGTCTGCTGATTTGAATAGAGCACAAAGAAGATCACATGGAGCCTGCTGATTGTAAGAGAGCACAAAGAAGATCACATGGAGCCTGCTGATTGGAAGAGAGCACAAAGAAGATCACATGGAGCCTGCTGATTGTAAGAGAGCACAAAGAAGATCACAAAGGGCCTGCTGATTGGAAGAGAGCACAGAGAAGAAGCACATGTAGAATGATGAACCTGTAATTGACCAATAATTCTTTTAGTTTCTGCATTCAAAATTCTGCAGCTATGATAGTTTACTTCTATGTATATAACCTATATTTAGAAGCTGTTGCTACACGTACACATTTTAAACGTAATAGCTTTGCTGTGTTTCTATGAAACGGTGTTGGTGTGGGTATGAACTGGAAACTGAAAGTCAGTTCTTAATAGGAAGAGGCTAGTAAAGTTTAGATAGCATTAACCACAGGCAACATTCAGAGAGGAAATAAAGCTTTACAACTTGCAGTGTTACAAATGTTTGAAAAACTTTGAAATAAACTCTCCCCGCTGACACCTATTTTCAGTGATCAGAACAGTGGGAGAAAGATGGTCTGTATGCTCTGTGACTTTAAAAGAAAAAAACAGGTTTTCCATAACATTATTTGCTAAAGATTTGTTTCCAGGAAATTGTGGTTTACTGAAATTCCTCATTCAAACAGTTCTGCTTCAGCAGCTAATTCTGTGTGTTCATTTTATACTATAAATAGAAAAGATACATCCTGTGGAGGAAAAATATGGACAAATTGAGAAATATAGAAGAGAGAGAGGGAGATTGAGAGAGAGAGAGAGAGAGAGAGAGAGGGAGAGAGAGCGGGGGGAGAGAGAGAGAGAGGGAGAGGGAGAGAGAGGGAGAGAGAGAGAGAGCGGGGGGAGAGGGAGAGAGAGAAAGAGAGAGAGGGAGGGAAGGGGAGGGAGAGAGAGAGAAATGTTATTCAGAATAATACCCTTTAGGTGTAAGCATCTGTCCAAGCAGGTAGCTCTGGAGAAGTGAGCTTGACCTTCAAAATGTGCCAAATTCAGTTTACTATCTGCATGTTGCTAAGTGGGTTCTTCCATAGACCAACTGAAGGATGGAGATGTGAAGATGTTCTGTCTATGTGATGGATGGTTACTTGCTTGCAAATTTAATTTGTGTAGCACCCTCCTAGATTAGGGTGACCAGACGTCCCTGATTTCTGGAGACAGTCCCCGGACTGAGGACACTGTCCCCGACCCAAATCTGTCCCTGGTTTTGTCCCCGCTTTGCAGAGCTGATCCTGGGCAGGTGCATTGTGAGCTGGGGCAGGGGGGGGTCCCAAGTTTCCACTGGGCCTATTAGGCTGCCTCGGAGGGGAAGGGGGTGAGCACTGCCAGATTAGTGATCCAGCGCTTAGACAGCAGCCACTGTCATACCAAGTCCCGTATGAAAGTGACCATGCCGGGTAAGCGCGGGATCCCTGTTCTTTGTAATCTGGTGGCTCTCCAATCCCCATGCACTGATCACGCTGTATTGATCGTGCACTGGTGAGGCTGCATTGAACTGGCACTGGTGAGGCTGCATTAATCCGGCACTGGTGAGGTTGCATTGATCCGGCATTGGTGAGGCTGCATTGATCCGGCACTGGTGAGGCTGCATTGAAGGGGCACTGATCACGCTGCACTGATGGGCACTGGTGAGGCTGCATTAATGGGCACTGGTGAGGCTGCATTGTTGGGTACTGGTGAGGCTGAGCTGATGAGCACTGGTGAGGCTGAGCTGATGGGCACTGGTGAGGCTGCATTGATGGGCGCTGGTGAGGCTGCACTGATGGATACTGGAGAGACTGCATTGATGGACACTGGTTAAGCTGCATTGGTGGGCACTGATGAGGCTGAGCTGTTTGGCACCGAGGAGGCTGCATTGATGGCCACTGATGAGGCTGCGCTGATGGGCACTGATGAAGCTGCGCTGATGGGCGCTGATGAAGCTGCGCTGATGGGCGCTGATGAGTATAATACACTCTTCAAATGTGCTTGGTTTTTTGGTTTTGGTCATCAAATGCATGGTTTTCCATTTTATGAACAAGAAAATAATGACAGTATGCTTTTGGGCTGGTATAATAATGCTATGGGGCTGGTATGAATTGTCCCAGTCCAGCCCTGACCGTTTCCCTCTGCAGCTGCGCCAATGTAAATTTATTGCATCACCATATGAATACACCGCTGCTATGTGACTACAGCACCTACCTGAAGTCTTCTACCTCTGCCTCTCTCGGCACTCCCCAGGGTTCCCACTCAGTGTCCCCCAGTGCTGCTTGCAGAAAGACTATAGAGGTGGAGGCGGAGCTTCCAATTGCTAATGATCCTGCTGGAAGGATGGCTGCAGGAGTTCATTCTGTGGGATGTGTGGAGGAGGAGGAGGATTTGGCGGGTTTTGCAAGATGTTAAGACAGGGGCAGGGGCTTGAGGAAGGGGGTTAAGATAGGGTGTGGGGCAGTGACAGCAGTACCTGCAGCAGGGTAGGAACCCAGTATTAGTGCTGTACAGCTAACCTTAATTGCTTCATGCATGCCACTATTAGAACTCATTCACACCATATACTTTTATATCATCTGAACTCTTCTTCTGCACATACTACCCACTGCCATACACTCCACACCCCTCTCCTACACGTACCACCCACCGCCATACACTCTGCACCCCTCTCCTGCACATACCACCCACCACCATACACTTCGCACCCCTGTTCTGCACATACCACCCACCGCCATACACTCTGCACCCCTTTCCTACACATACCACCCACCGCCATACACTCCACACACCTCTCCTACATGAAACACCCACCGCCATACACTCTACACCTCTCTCCTACACGTAACACCCACCACCATACACTCTGCACCCCTCTCCTGCACGTGCCACATATTGCCAGACACTCTACACCCCCCTCCTGCACGTACCACCCACCGCCATACACTCCATACCCTCTCCCTGCATATACTACCCACCTCCATATACGCCACACCACTCTTTTGCACATATTACCCACCGCCATACCCTACACACCCCTCTAAAACTTCACAAAGTTTTTTCTCTATCTTATCTTCTTAACATTTGGTAGTCATATCCCAAAAAATTCTAAGAAGTATTTTTCTTTTTAATTTATGGATAAAATGTGAGAACTAATGTATATATCATACAATCATTCCATAAACACATACTACATACACTGCATATACCAATATGCTTATAAAACAGTTTACTATTTGCCAATAAAAAAAAAAAAAAATATGTAATTTCACACTGGTCCAATAGGGAGGCATGTTGGACATTCGGAGGAAACCTTTAGTGGATATACTAAGAAGGTGGCTGTGAGCCGCCTATGAAGCACGGGATCCTCCCTTCAGCTCACACTGTATTCCCCAAAGGACCACTGTTATGGACTTACTTGCTGGGCTCGGACTGTCTGCATTGTGGTGGCTGGCTAAGATCGCGGCTCCCTGCCGGAACATGTCAGGCTTAGGCATTACACCATCTATTGGATCCCATTGGAGTTCTTCTTGATTACATCTAATGGCTGTCTTTTTCTTCCCTCTGGTAAGCGCATAGCGTGGCCTTGGCATGCAGCACTGAGTGTGGAAGAAGTCACAATATTGTGGTGAAGGATTCCTTTCTTGCACCTGGCACATATATTTGGACTTTCTTACTTTCTATAACTATATGATTTATTTATATGGACATTATGTTATGATTTGATTTATTTGCTCACTGCCATGATTTATATGGATAATATGGTATGATTTGATTTAACTGCTCACTGTCACAGTTTATATTTTTTGGGGTTTTATTATCATTGTGTCAATTTAGAGTGGCTTTTTCTTTGCATTTGCAAATAATGTATATATCATACAATCATTCCATAAACACATACCACATACACTGCATATACCAATATGCTTATAAAACAGTTTACCATTTGCCAATAAAAAAAAAATATGTCCCCGAATTTAATTTTAAAAATCTGGTTATTGTTCTCCGCCTACCAGAGATCAGGATCTGTTAGTGAGGTCTGGTCAATGTGCTCAGGTGCAACTCATTCTGTCTGCAAACAGTTTCACACTGGTCCAATAGGGAGACATGTTGGACATTAGGAGGAAACCTGACAAATGAGTACACAAATGTTTGATACAGCCCTGGTTATTTAGCAGAGGAAAGTGCCTCATTTCATACTGGGATACTGTTTAAAATGCCAGGAGCACATGTGCTCAGGGTCTTTTGCCTTGATAGTGGAGTCCCGGAGGGAGGGGGCGGCTGCCTTCTCCTCTGTAGAGGTGCCATGCAGTCTCAGGTAGTTGACTTGAGGGCCTAGAGAGAGCTAGAGAGGAACTGAACCCAGAGGTCCTGTGAAGCTGACTGAAAGGGGGGACAATGGAGGGTCTGATTCCGCCGTACAGTGAGTACAGATCTGTGTCAAGGAGCCTGACTTGAGCAGGGCCACCCCTGCAGCTAGAAGATTCAGTGGACGGGTGTCAGTAAAGGGGATGCTAGAGAGTGTCCTGAAGAGAATGTAGTTCACCAAGTCTATTGCTGGAGAGAAAAGAGCAAGGAGACTTAACCCCCTTCAATACATGTGGCAGTATGGATTAAGTAGTGCAGCTGCTTCCACAAGCAACCTGGTGAGACCAAGTGAGAGCTGTCCTTATATTGTGAATAGTTACAGTTGGAGTATCCCACTATTCCCTTCTCCCATCCAAGTTCCAAAACAAACTCTAATAACTAATACTCCTGGACTGTTTGAGTGGCGAGCCATCAGGAGTAAGGAGGGATGTGTAAAATGTGCCCTAAGTGACTGTGTGCTAGTAATCAGACCAGGCCCAACAAGTCATCATACAGCAAGCCCTAAGGGGACAATACTACATTTGGGGGCGACGTCCAGGATTTCCTCTGAGTTACAGCAAATCCGAGTATATGCCAAGTAACGCTAAGGCTCCATGTACACGGGACGTTGTTAAAAGTCCCTTTGAATGCTGGAATTTTTAGGACGTTTGAAACGTCCGTTCGGTCGCGTTTGTACCCGCGTTTAGCGGGCGTTTAGCGGGCATTTGCATTTAGAACCGGTCCTAGAGGTAAAAAAAATGATTCCCCTTTAAAATGGAAAAACGCGAACGCTAAACGCGGGTCATCGCGTTCGGACGCGTTCGGACGCGTTCAGACACGTTCGGACACGTTTGTGCGTTTGAAACTCCGGGAAACACACGTTCAAAAACAGTCCCTGAACGCAACTGCCTGCAAATGACTGTAAACGACCTGGTGTACATGGACAGATAAGATAAAATGTAGATGGGTTCAGGGGCTTCTGAAAAAAAAACGCCCAACTGCTCCTAAACGGCCATTTCCAGCGTCCCGTGTACATGGAGCCTAAGTCTTCTCAAGCAAAGTACTGGAGTGTTAGCGGAGAAAGTAATATCTGCTTTACAGTGACCAGTGTAAGTGAGCTGCCAAGTCAGGTTCATGGCAATTATTTGCTATCGGTAATAACTTACCTAGCAAACACTATGTCTTCTCAAGTAAAGTGCTGGAGTGTCGATGGATAAAAGGATGTGCTGTATTGTAGGAGAAAATTGTGTCTGCTTTACAGTAATCAGTGCAAGTGTGCTTTCAAGTTACGGTCAAGAAACCAGTGACCCGGGACGCAGGGATCGGCACCATCAGGGGTTGTGTCTGTACATGTACTATGAAAGAAAATGTCTGCCGTGCAGCCAGTTACAGCAGGACAATTTCTAAGAGCAGTAAGGGAGTTCAGTTGGCTTGTGAATGGAGAAGTGCAACTGAAGCTCAAGTAGAGAGAGAAGAGGCAGATGTATGTGTATTTGTGACAAGGAACTCAATCTGCATTGCAGTACCATTCGTGCAGGCTGGGCAGAGTTATGGCAGCGGTGAAGGGGTTACTGCACTGCCCCGGAAAGCACGCACTCAAGAGATCTGCCTTGCAGGAGGCGACACCGCCAGAGAGTCAGCTAGTCTGGGGTCGTGGGCGGAGTCGCCATCCGTAGGCCGCCAATCCGAGTGGAGGAAGGGAGCTGAGACATCACTCCCGCCATTGGGTGTAGCTGAAGAGCAGACTCATGTGTGGAGGAGCAAGAGGGCGGATGCCGGAGTGAACCAGAGCGCAGGGGCTATCTAACATGTTGGCTTTTTAGGCCATTCGCTTGCTAAGGGGAACCTGAAAAAGAAGTGGATACTGGCGATTTTTTTTTTTTGGTCACTTTGGTCACTTACCTTATTATAGAAGAAAATATACTCACCTTCCTTCCACCTCCTCCCTCTGCGGCCACGGCCCGCGCCATCACTTCCGGTTTGCGATGATTTCTGGGAGCTGAACGTCATCGCTCCCAGGAATCAATGCGCCTGCACCGGCCCCGCTCGTCACTTCCGGTGCAGGCGCGGCATTCACTGCTAAACAGCTTCTGGGCATGCTCAGAAGCTGTGCAGGGATGCCGCGCCTGCACCGGAAGTGACGAGCGGGGCCGGTGCAGTGCATTGTGGGACTCCGTCGTCACGAAGAGGACACGAAGAGGGACGCTGCGGCTTCAGCTGCCCACACCTGAGATGGCAGCGTTGGAGAATAAATTTTCAAGGTAAGTATTTCTTCTTACAGGTAAGTGCGACCAGCGACGGTTCAGAGGCTATCCATTATGGAATGTACTAGCCCTGACTGTCGCGGGGGTATTTTTAGCTCAAATTAACCCCGGAGGCCGGAACTCCGTGTTAATATCTTGTACTGCCCCCTTTGACAAGTATCACAGCTTGTAAATGCTTTTTGTAGCCAGCCAAGAGTCTTTCAATTCTTGTTTGAGGTATCTTTGCCCATTCTTCCTTACAAAAGTCTTCCAGTTCTTTGAAATTTCTGGGCTGTCTGTCACGCAGTGCTCTTTTAAGGTCTAATTTCTTTAACATTCCTAGGAGCAGGCCACTCCACCACTGCTTTAATCTTATCAGGGTCCATGCTCAACCCTTCAGGAGAGATTATGTACCCCAGGAACTGAATCTTGGTCTGTTCAAATCGCATTTCTTCAATTTGATGTACAGTCTTCATCGATTCTTCCTCAGGCGCTCGAAAATAATGAATACGTGTTTGCGATGTTCCTGTAGAGAATCTGAAAAGATAAGAATATCATCTAAATAAGCAATCACAAATTGATCCAATAGATCTCGCAGCACATAATTAATAAAGTGTTGAAAGGTTACTGGAGCATTGCAAAGACCGAAAGGCATGACCAAAGACTCGAAATGTCCATATCTGGTTCTGAAAGCAGTCTTCCATTCATCACCCTTACGAATGCGAATGAGGTTATATGCACCCCATAAATCCAATTTAGTAAAGATCTTTGCAGAACAAAGTCTTTCCAAAAGCTCAGGGATTAGTGGGAGGGGATAGCGATTCTTGATAGTGATTTTATTTAATTCCCTATAATCAACGCATGGTTTCAATGTCTTATCCTTCTTCTCAACAAAGAAGAGACCTGCCCCAGCAGGAGAGGTTGAGTGTCTTATGAACCCCTTTGCCAGGTTTTCATCCAACCACTCCCTTAACACCTTTAATTCAGGTTCAGACATAGAATAGAGGCGGCCAAAAGGAATCTCTGCCCCAGGTAAAAGTTCAATAGGACAGTCATAATGGCGATGTGGGGGTAGCTGATCAGCATTCTTCTTATCACACACATCATGAAATTCTCTGTATTAAGGTGGCAGGCCTTCATATCCAGGAACCATGTGTTCCTCCACCCGGAGATTCTCGACATGGGAGGTATCAGGTTGACAATGTCCTTTATAGTACTCGGAGGCAAAAGTTAAAACACGTGTTTCCCAATTGACAGAGGGGTTATGAATCGAGAACCAGGGGATACCTAGAATGATAGGAAACTTTGGTGATGAAATCAACTGAAAACATATGGTCTCCTGGTGATCAGGCTCAAAAAACAGACTAAGAGGAGCAGTCTCATGGGTAACTGGCCCGGAGGATAGGGGGGAACCATCAACAGTCTCCATATCTACAGGTGAGGATTTATTCCTCAATTCAATATGATGGTCTTGAGCAAATCCAATATCCATAAAATTTCCCCTCGCTCCAGAGTCCAACATGGCAGAGCAGGAAGTAGCATTAGCCCCATCAGAGAGTCGTATGGGAATTATAAAGTGAGTGGGCGGAGCTTGTATAAGATTGCTTTCTTCAAGTATTGGAGAAACTGACTGGGCGATGGAACTAATTTGTTCAATGTCTTTAACATCAGTTGCAGTAACTGTTCTCCTTAGCTTATTTGGACAATTAATAGCATAATGTCCAGAGTCTCCACAATAAAGGCATACATTTTCAATCCGGCGTCTTTCCTTTTCCTGAGTAGTGATACCCCTTCTAACGGAATCAATCTGCATAGGTTCAGGGTTACTGGAATCATGAAAAACCTGAGAACTCTTCCGAGGAGGTTGACTAAAAGAAAAACGCATACCCTCAGTATTTCCCAGTATTCCCAGTCTTTCTTTTCTCCTTTCAGAAAGTCACTGGTCAATACGGATGCACAATTGGATAAAGTTCTCTAGATCATCAGGGGTATCACCTCTAGCCAGTTCATCCTTTATTTGCTCAGAAAGCCCTTGCCGAAACTGGCTTCTTTGTGCTGGTGGATTCCAGGTCGTATCTGCGTATCTGCGATCCAGCGCCTCAATTAATTCATGTATTCGGCAACGGAGCGTCGTCCCTGACACAAATTATGCAGTTTGGCCTCGGCGGTAGCACATCGATTTGGATCGTCAAAAACTTGGTCCATAGCTTTAGTAAAGGAGTGGAGATTATCTAGAATGATGTCATCCTTTTCCACATAGGGAGAGGCCCAAGATAAAGCTTCCTCTGTCAGGAGATTGATAATAAACAGTACCTTCTTTCTTTCAGAGAAAAAAGCAACAGCCGGCATTTGGAAGTAAATGCGACACTGATTAAGGAATCCTCTGTAAAGCCGGTGGTCTCTATTGAATTTTTGTGGAAAAGGCATTCGAGCACGGACTCAGAACTTGTTCCATGTAGGGTACTAAGATCCAACACCTGTTTCTTTAAGTCCTGAATTGCCTCTTGTTGATCTTTCACCACATTTTGCAGTTCTTTGAATCTTGCCTGATAAGTGACACCAAACTCTTGCAATTCAGAAATTTGCTGAGTGACAGTGGCAAGGGTAGCTGCTAATGCGGACTCCATTGTGGCCAAATTATTCTGTCATGATTACTGGGTCAGGCTCAGAGTCCAGTCGCAGGAAGCAGCACAACCGTGGTCAACAAGCAGGGTCTGGTACACAAGAGATCAGCCGGAGTGAGGGAACAAGCAGAAGAGTAGTCGTAGTCTTAGCCAAAGATCGGTACACAAGCAGTGAAGAGCAAAATGGCAGCAGGCAGAGGCGTAGTCCTGGAACGTAGCTGGAGGTCGGTACACAAGTAAAAGATTCGGGAGGATGAAGCACACGAAGCTAGGTCTTGGCAAAAGCAAATTAATATGCCATCACAAAGTCTCCAGATCAGGCTTAAATAGGAAGTTCAAAGGAGTGGCCAAAGGTTCAGAGTTCACAGGAGGCTGGGCAAGGAACTAGACAGGAAACTGGACAAGGTCTAGGTCACTACATATATCTAGAATGCATAGGTATCAGCTGCTGAAATAGCTCAGCAAGAAGAAGCACTGCCAGAGGACCTGGGTTTGAATCAGGGCCCTGACAGTGACTTTAATGGTTGCCAGGTTAATTTGGTTGGTAAGCAAACTGGTTGGTGAGTGGAGCTGGGAATTTTTCTGGTTTTGTCCTTCATGTGTTGCTCTTTCATGAGATCCTTGCTGTGAAGGCCAGTTATAGGTGGGGGCAAGAGCCATTTTGTTTGTCGGTGCTACACTTGTTTATGAGTATTTTATTGGATTATATTAATCTATTGGAAGTGGTGTCTTAGGTGATGCATGAGGCTGGTGTGCTCCCTCTCTCTTTGTGACTTTAGTCTTTAGATTTCCCAGATCTCAACAGAGCTGCAAGGCTTTAAAAGATTCCAAGGCATGATGAGAATGTATATAGTAAATAATAAGAAATCCTTGTGTTGCGCCTAACCAACATCCTTTGGTTCTTAAGTGCTGGTAGTGTGTTTGTATGAATTTAGTGGTTAATGTGCTGTGAAATGATAAACACCCCCCCCCCCCCCCCCATCTATTGAAGCTTGGCTGTACTGACCTGTGTGTTTTTTCTCACATCAGAGGCTGGAAGGAATATAGCAATCAGAAGGTAATCTCTCTTTCCTGGCTCTGCGTCATGCCATCAAGACTACGGGTCAACCCCGCCCTCTTGACCCCCATAGGACATTCCTGAATACAGCATAAAAGGCAGGCAGTACCTGGTGGAGGTGTTCTTATTTCGTCCTCACTCTGGATATTCCTGTGTTTTTCCTTATACTCTTGCCGGTGGAAGATCCTCTTGTTGGGGGTAAAGCCCCTGATTTTGGACCCTTCTGGTGCTGGAGCATGGCATCTACATAAAATGTTGCAGCCTTGTAAGTTGAATCGGCCAACTAGTGTCTTCCCCTATCTGTCCTTCTTGGTCTCCCTTCTCTCTATTCCTGCTTGGGTTAGCGTGCATTGCACGCTGGTTTTGTTGCCTTTTGTTTTCCCCCTCGTTTCTTGGAGGAGCAGGCTAGCTGGGCGGTGCTATCGCCTCCCTCCTCTCAGCCCCCGGCTTCGCCTGCATTCCACCGGCGGGGGCGCGGGGCCGATTGGCCGGGTCCTAAGGGGAGCTGATTGTCTAGGGCGTTTCTGGCTCCTGATTGATTTTAAAACCACTCAGTTCCTTCCTGGTCTGCTGCTGCCCTTGATGGTTGTCTCTTCTGTGCAGGGTAAGAATGCAGTTTTTTTCTTAGAGGGGGAAGGGAGTTTCTACATATTTTTAAGTATAGGGATAGTTTCTGTTACCTTCTCTCCTCTCCCTTTCAGCCTGTTGTTGAGCTATTGTCTGCCTATCCCCTGGCTGGAGGTGGATCCCCATTGCCTTCTGGTGTGAGATTTATCTTTGCCTTTACACCGGTGAGTGCAGGAAGTGCCTTGTCTATCTTTTTCTATTAGGAATGTTTTCTCCAGCATTTTAAGCATCTGGCTTCCTTGCTCCTCTTAGCCCAGGATGAGTTCGCCGACTCCTTAAAAAAGAGGCACCGAAGTCTTCGGAAAGGTAGGGACTGCCACGTGTATTTCTGTGTGATATTTCTTCTGCATGGGTATTGAGCAATCCTTCCTTATTGCAGGGGGAGAGGCTCTTCACATAGAGGCCGCAAGAGTAAGATTTCTTCCTCCAGTAGTCATCATTCCGCATCTCCGCATACGTCTCACTCCAAGGCGAAGTTTAAACGACACCATATGGAGCAGGGGTCATCGTCCGCCTCACCTGGCCCATCCTCCAGGCATCCCCAGAGGAACTCGTCTGCGTATCAGAAACAGGGTCCTCCTAGTGGTTCGATGTCCAGTGTTTGCTGGGCCTGTCTATGCCATCCAAAAGGCTTTGTGAGACATGTTTCACAAAGGCTTCTCAAAGCAGCCAAACGGTGAACGAGGAAATCAAGCTATACATCAAGCAAGCTGTGCAGGAGAGTGTGAAGGATCTTTTGCCTACCCCTTCCAGGAGGGATAGGCTCGCACAACGTTTGGCTTGGGAGGAAGGTTCACCTGAACATGGAGCTATTGATTCTGATTCAGATGTGGATTCGGTGGCAGCGGAAGAGGGATTGGAATCATTCTCTTTTGATTTCTCCTTGATTCGCGCTTTTATTTCGGCCGTCAAGCAATCTATCGAGTGGGAGGAAGATGCTGCTGCCCCTAAGGATCATAGGAAGTTCTATCCTATCTTGAAGAGGGATCTTCCAAAATCCCTTTTATGGAGGAGATAAGAGAGATCATGCAGGAAGAATGGGCGAAGCCAGAGTTTTAAAATTGTTTGAATAAGCTTTATCCATTCCAGTATTCAGATGTAGTATCATGGGAGACACCCCCGAAAGTGGACGCGTCTTTGCAGCATCTGGCTAGACATATTACTCTACCACTGGAAGAGTTGGTGTCATTCAAAGATTCCATGGAGAGAAGGGCTAATTCGGACCTCAAGAAGGTGTTCACCACGGTGGGAGTGGCCTGTAGGCCTGCAGTTGCCCTATCCTCTATCCTTAGAGCTGTAAGGATGTGGTCCTCGAATGTGGAGGCAGCATTAAATCTGCATCCGGATGAAGAATTCATATGAGTTTATAGGAGAAGCAGCTGTGGATATGGGGAGACTCACATCACGCATCATGACACATTCGGTCACTGCCAGACTGGCCCTTTGGTTAAAGCACTGGTTGGTGAAATCCAGCCTCGAAGCAGGGTCTGTGCTCTCTGACTTGGTGATGTCCACCATTTGTCAGCAAGGAAGAATTCTACTAAAGCCACTTATTATAGGGTGTGACAAAGGTTGGAGACTTCCTCGGTTCAACTGGGGTTTTCTTTCCATGCCCCCTCGGTGGCTAATATATTGGACTTCCTGCATTCCGGCCTCGACAGAGGACTAAGCTACAACACCCTTAAAGTTTAAGTGTCAGCACTTTTGCCCCTTACCGATACCCCATGGGCGAAGGAGTCTCTGGTAGTCCGATTCCTCTGGGCCGCGATCAAGATAAGCCCGCCTATTCGTCATTTATTTCCTAAATGGGATTTACCATTAGTTTTGAGGGGGTTACTAAAGAACCCCTTTTTCATACATTGCAGCCTTCTCCTGCAAAGAGCCGTTCTTCACCTTCCTTCCAGACAGCATGGTATTGCAGCCTTCTCCAAAGTTCCTTCCTAATGTCTCATCGGATTTTCATTTTAATTGGGAGTCTATTCTCCCGGCCTTTTCACTCGGAAGAGCCTAGATGGCGTGATCTGGATATGAAATCTCTCCTGCAAACATATTTGGACAGAATGGTCTTGTTCCGAAAGGCAGAAGCTCTTTTTGTATTTCCTAAAGGGCCAAGGATGGGTATGCCGGCTCCTCCAAGAGTCCTCTCTACATGGATAGTTAAGACGATCCAAGCAGCTTACCCTCTGAAAGGCCTCCCCTCGCCTCAGGAGATCTGGGCACACTCCACAAGGGCAGTATCATCCTCACAGGCGGCTTGATCTAAGGTTTTGGTGGACGTAGTCTGTAGGGCAGCAAGTTGGAGATCACCTAATACCCTTATAAGGCACTATAAGCTGGACGTGGTGTTGTCCCAGTACGCTCAAATGGGGGCTTCAGTATTGTCTTCTGCTCTGGCAAAATATTAAAAAAATTTCTGCAGCAGCACCTGGTGTCTATGATTTTTTCTTCCCTCTCTGAATTTGGAGTCCCGTAGTCTTGATGGCATGATGCAGAGCCAGGAAAACGGAAAATTGTTACCAATACTTACCGTAATCTTCCTTTCCTGGCTCTGCGTCATGCCAGCACATACCCTCCCTGGTCCGTCGTGAGCTCTTTAAAGAACACCTCTACCAGGTACTGCCTGCCTTTTATGCTGTATTCAGGAATGTCCTATGGGGGTCAAGGGGGGCGGGGTTGACCTGTAGTCTTGATGGCATTGACGCAGAGCCAGGAAAGGAAAATTACAGTAAGTTTTGATAACAATTTTCAGTTTTATGCAATGCAAGGCCCTTTAAATGTGGTACCTCCAGCATACACACAAAATGCAAGAATGTGCACAGCAGACAGTGATAGTGGTAGCTCCGGTATGCAAATAAAGCAAAATAAAATGGAGTATTATTTACAGAATTTTTTTTTCTTTTTTTTTTTTTTACATGATTGCAACAAAAGGTCCACTTTAGGCTCCTTTCACACTATCCGTCCGTTGGACAGATGACGTTTTTCTCAGTGGGGGATCGAGCCGCCGATCCCCCGTTGAGCAGGAGGATGACAGCTGTGTCTCCGCGCTGTGTGCGGAGACACAGCTGTCAATTCCCCATGCATCTCTATGGGGAAATCGGATGGGAACGGACCGTCGGTCCGATCCGATCCGCTGAACGGATGGAAAATAGGGTTTCCATCCTTTCAGATTTGACGGATCGGATCGGGTCGGATGTCAGCGGACATGTCTCCGCTGCCATCCGATGCCCCATAGGAATGCATGGGGCATATCCGGGTTCAGATCCGTCAAAAAAACGAACAGGCGGATCTGAACGGTCCGCCTGTGTGAAAGGGGCCTTAGGGTTCATGCACACTGAATCGAAAAAACACAGGCTTTTGAATTTGTCCAGCATTTGTTTTATTATGGGTCTGAATACAGCTGTAAAGTTTTCTATGGGCTATGTAAAGATCAGTAAACTTGCATTGCATTTAGATCCTAAAGAAAAAAATAAAATGCGTGTAAATATTTGTTATAATGTTTCCATTCCATACAACACAAATGAACTCTATTGGATCCGCCTGCGTTCTAGCAACAGGAAGGACATTCAGCAGTAGAAGTCATCTGTGTGATAGCAAAAGAAAGTCATTGATGCTGTAATGCTGTATGGATTTAAACATAGCTCAAATATACTGTGTACACAGCACTTTTTGCAATGGATCTTGCTGCCAGCTTCTGTTGGCAAGGTATTGCATACTAGTTGCACTATTTTCATACAGCCCTGTGTTTGTACCCTTAATATAACATGATTTCTACTGATCTATAGGCCAAGACTCTGTCACTTGCCGTAAATCTTTTGCAAAGTTCATTTCACATTTACCTTGCTCAGGCCAATAACTGTAGAACCTGCAGTAATCCTTTCTTATTTTCTTTATACGCAGGCAATAAAGTAAGGCCTATCATGTGATAATGATTCCAAAGTGTTTATAAAATGCTTCTTAGCTATAATTAATCTAGCTGAGCTGGAGAATTCTTAACTCTTACTTGCAATAAGTATTCACATCACCAAAATTTTCATTGGTGGCTGTGTTGTGACTTTTTCTATTTTCTGATTCACTTATGATCTTACAAGTTTTTATTGTTTTTTTTTTATTAATAATAGTGTGAATACCCGAAATCACAAAACATTTTAAAGATGTGTCAGCAGAGTTTGTCTGTTGATTTTGCCAACAGTAGGTTGTCTCTTGAAAATGTTACAATTAAATAAAGAAGGTACAGGTGTTGTTAATTTGGCAAATTACAATGAAAATACAATTGTCCCATGTTATTTTGCTTGATTACCATGCTCCTAGTTTGGTATCGCTTTGTCCCTGAATCTCCCTCTTTTGCTTTTTCCATTCACAACAACGATTCTCACACCCTGTTTTTCCAGTGACACAGATCAGTGGACTCCTGTGTCTGGAATAAAAAGTGTGAGCGAAGAGTTGGGGCCGCTCAGGCCGTACAGTGCAAAGACAGGCTGACGTGGACCAGTGATTGTTCACATCTGTTTGCACAGCTAGCAATTACCTGCTGTGATCCTAGCTGGATACACATTCTGGCTGTGTGAACAGATGCAAACAGTTATGGCCATTGAGGTGTGATTTTTTTAATACAAACTCCCTTTTGGGTTAAAAAAAAGACATTTAGGAGATAGCATGATCACCTCCTGAACACTTGTCAGCTGCTGCTGCAAAGCAGTCGACTGCTAATCACTTTTCAGAGGGCAGTAGGCACTGCTCCCAGTGTGAAAATGTCCTAAAAAAAAACAATTCATAAGCCTCAGGCAAATTAATTTGCCTAGCAGTGATGGCGAATTGGCACTCCAGATGTTTTGGAACTACATTTCCCACAATGCTCATGCACTCTGCAGTGTAGTTGAGCATCGTGGGAAATGTAGTTACAAAACATCTGGGGTGCCAAGGTTCGCCATCACTGGCCTAGACTGAAATTGCCTCTGCAGCAAGAAAGAGGACTTCCTCAGTCTCTTCTCCCAGTGACCAGACTTCAACGTTGTAAGTTTATAGCAAGTCACAAGATAAAAGGTTGTAGCAGAAGGCTGATTATTGTCAGACATTTGTAAACACAGTCAAGAGCTACATGGGTACTAGCATTTACATGACTGTGTCATCTCTGGGCCAGAATCTCAGTCCAGCTGATGATGATCCTTTTGTCAAAGGGAGTACTATAATTTGTGTAAGAGGCAATAAATACCTGTAGGTGTTACACTTAAAGAACAACTCTAACTACATTTTTTAACCTTTTATTTAATCAGGACGGAGACCAAGTGTATATAACACTTGGTCCTGTTTGGATCAGTGGCCCTGTTGTGGATTAAAAACTCCTCTTTTGCGGACTGTAGCTCCACCCCATTCTTCAGCCCAAAATATGGGCGTTCATGTGGCGGGAGGTATAGCCAGCACTCAGCCCCATCAGACCCGCTTCCTGATTGGCCAAAAGGCGAGCTCATGCCATTGGCCGAGGAGGAGGCGGGAGGACTCGAGGAGACGCCGGGGGACTGAGGAGAAGCCGACGCTGCAGGTAAGTGCACTGACTGGTCTCTCTGCATTGAAGGGGGCACAGCACGATGGTCACTGCATTGAATGGGGGCACGATGGTCTCTACATTGAAGGGGGGCACGATGGTCTCTACATTGAAGGGGGCACAATGGTCTCTCTGCATTGAAAGGGGGCACGCTGGTCTCTCTGCATTGAAAGGGGGCACGGCACGCTGGTCTGTCTGCATTGAAAGGGGGCACGCTGTGGTCTCTCTGCATTGAAAGGGGGCACGATGGTCTCTGCATTAAAGGGGGCACACTGGTCTCTGCTTTAAAGGGGGCACGCTGGTCTCTGCATTGAAAGGGGGCACGCAGGTCTATGCATTGAAAGGGGGCACGATGGTCTCTGCATTGAAAGGGGGCACGCTGGTCTCTGCATTGAAGGGGGCACGCTGGTCTCTGCATTGAAAGGGGGCACGATGGTCTCTGCATTGAAAGGGAGCCTGCTGGTCTCTGCATTGAAGGGGGCACACTGGTCTCTGCATTGAAAGGGGGCACTCTGGTCTCTGCATTAAAGGGGGGCGTGCTGGTCTCTGCATTGAAAGGGGGCACGCTGGTCTCTGCATTAAAAAGGAGGCACGCTGGTCTCTGCATTGAAAGGGGGCACGATGGTCTCTGCATTGAAAGGGGGCACGATGGTCTCTGCATTGAAAGGGGCCATGTGGGTCTCTGCATTGAAAGGGGGAACTATGGTCTCTGCATTGAAGGGGGCACGATGGTCTCTGCATTGAAAGGGGGCACGCTGGTCTCTCTGCATTGAAAGGGGGCACGCTGGTCTCTCTGCATTTAAAGGGGGCACGGCACGCTGGTCTGTCTGCATTGAAAGGGGGCACACTGTAGTCCCTCTGCATTGAAAGGGGGCACGCTGTGGTCTCTCTGCATTGAAGGGGGCACACTATACCTTGATTACTAAAGGCCCCTTCCACACTTTTGTGACCTCAAAGTCACGCAATTTTTTACAGTGTTTTTTCCCCGCAAAGCAATGACTATTACATTTTTCTGTTTGTGCCCCCCCCCCCCCAAATTTTGAGCACCAGCCGCCACTATACACTATATAAATAAAACAATAAAAAATACGCTGAGGTAGAAGGATAGTTATACTCGCGCCTAGGTAGTTTTGTTTGATATTTTTGGGAAGCAGCTAGTAGTCAGAAAACACTATCTTGCGTGGATAATGATCTCAAGCATAAAGGAATGGTATAAAAATACTGCGCTACCCTAGTATATAACAACTTAGTAATAAAAGTGCTCGTGCAGACATATAAACAAAATTTCAGTGCTGTATATCCTTATTTGCTGATATAAAATAATAAATCATCTGTAATAAATCACTGTAATAAAAACAATAGGGTGGGTAGCCACTAAAGTGCACGTGCGAACGTGTAAGCAATAAATATAAATATAAAGTGCTTAAGCTACACAATTGGCTTGACAAATCATAATATGCGAATTATGAATAAATATGATAATATAAAAATGTCCAGTGGAAAAAAAGTCAGTGAAGTGAACACAAATGGGGAGGTGCAGGGATGTGCTCAAAACAGTCTCTTTAGTGTGAGGTGGGGTCGTGCGTGCCGGTGATCCTTGGATTCTATCACTCTATGCCAAGGGGTAAGGTAGCACACTTACCAGAGGGTGTGGATTCCAATGGCGTACGCCAATAGGAATCTAAACGTTTTTACTGCTGCTCCTTTGTATGGATGGGCGGGTAAGCGGTTCTCCTTATGGATGTGGATATGCATTCAGCATAGAAGAAAAAAAAAAGAAGCTCCTCATAGTGTAGAAAGGTTTACAAACCTTTATTAAACTCAAAACAACACTTCAATCTTCATAAAAAGCATCCGTAAAAATGTCCATAAAACCCCCAATCGATACTGCAGCTCGAACTTTTTAAAAACACTCCAACTGTTAAAACACTTCAAACAAACGTAGGTGACACAACAAACAAAACTCGACCCAAAGTCGATGGGTAAAAAGCACCGCTAGTTGAGCTCCTGTACGGCGCACACAAGCGGTGAGAGCCAGCGTCCTGTGTTTTCGTAGCCGCGAGGCAACACAGGAGCTCAACTAGCGGTGCTTTTTACCCATCGACTTTGGGTCAAGTTTTGTTTGTTGTGTCACCTACGTTTGTTTGAAGTGTTTTAACAGTTGGAGTGTTTTTAAAAAGTTCGAGCTGCAGTATCGATTGGGGGTTTTATGGACATTTTTACGGATGCTTTTTATGAAGATTGAAGTGTTGTTTTGAGTTTAATAAAGGTTTGTAAACCTTTCTACACTATGAGGAGCTTCTCTCTTTTTTCTTCTATGCTGAATGCATATCCACATCCATAAGGAGAACCGCCTACCCGCCCATCCATACAAAGGAGCAGCAGTAAAAGCGTTTAGATTCCTATTGGCGTACGCCATTGGAATCCACACCCTCTGGTAAGTGTGCTACCTTACCCCTTGGCACAGAGTGATAGAATCCAAGGATCACCGGCACGCACGACCCCACCTCACACTAAAGAGACTATTTTGAGCACATCCCTGCACCTCCCCATTTGTGTTCACTTCACTGACTTTTTTTCCACTGGACATTTTTATATTATCATATTTATTTATATCTCGCATATTATGATTTGTCAAGTCAATTGTGTAGCTTAAAGCGGAGTTCCACCCGAAATTTATACTTACCTCCATCTTCTCGCTCCCGGTCACCTGAAAAACAAATGGATAATCGCAATTTTTTTTTTTTTTCCACTTACCTTTTAGAGAAAATATACTCACCTTACTTCCTTCTTCCTCCCCTCGGCGGCCACGGCGATTCGTCACTTCCTGGCTTTTGCAATGATTCCTGGGAGCTGAACGTCATCGCTCCCAGGAATCATTGCGCCTGCACCGGCCCCGACGTCAGTTCCGGGGCGCGCGCGTCATTCCCTTCTAAACAGCTTCTGGGCATGCCCAGAAGCTGTGGAGCGATGACGCGCGTGACCCGGAAGTGACGTCGGGGCCGGTGCAGTGCATCGTGGGACCAAAGAAGAAGGAAGAGGACCGAAGAGGACGCGGAAGAGGATCGCGCTGGCTTCAAGCTGCCCACACCTGAGATGGCAGCGCTGGACAAGACAATTTCAAGGTAAGTATTTCTCCTGAAAGGTAAGTGCAACCCGGGACAGATCAGAGGCTAGCCCTTGTGGAATGTACTAGCCCTGACTGTCCCGGGGGTATTTTTATTAAAAAATGTATAACGAGGGTGGAACTCCGCTTTAAGCACTTTATATTTATATTTATTGCTTACACGTTCGCACGTGCACTTTAGTGGCTACCCACCCTATTGTTTTTATTACAGTGATTTATTACAGATGATTTATTATTTTATATCAGCAAATAAGGATATACAGCACTGAAATTTTGTTTACACGTCTGCACGAGCACTTTTATTACTAAGTTGTTATATACTAGGGTAGCGCAGTATTTTTATACCATTCCTTAATAAAAAATATGCGCATTGGAATTCGTTCATATTTTTTTTCAAACTATAGTCCGGCCCCCAACAGTGTCTGAGGGACCGTGAACTGGCCCCCTGTTTAAAAAGTTTGAGGACCCCTTTTCTATACAATAATATATCCCGGGCCAGCGCTTCAGAGGCAGCCAGGTCATTCTCATGATAATCTGCAGCACATTTTATAGTCAGTGTTTATGGGTGTTTCAGCCTATCATTATTTGCTATCACTCGGACCTTACACCTGGCTTGGGTTGTAATGGCACTATATTCAAATATAGTCAATAGGTATCTTTTTATTTGGCCCCTGAACAGAAGTGAATCAAAAGGCCCCTTTCACACTTGTGTGACTTTTCCTGCGACTTGGGACTGCAAGTCACACGACAAGTCATACTCGAGTACCGTTTATATCTGTGCAACTTCAAGTCGCAGCAACTACGAAGTAGTCCCTACACTATTTTGGCCCGACTTTGATGCATTTTGAGGTCGATAGACCTCAAGATTACACAGGCATTGCTTCAGTCCAGTCAAAATCTTGCGACTTTTTGGTCACACAAGGGCAAAAGAGACCTAAAGCGAAACAAATCTCATTGATTTAGGTCTCTAAAAAGTTACATTCCTGGATGCCTGGGTTGCTAACTGTCACATGTGCTTGTTGCATCAACTGAGCTGTTAAGCCATCGAGTAACTGGTTTTGTGACTCGCATTGTATGTGCAGCGCCATGGCAGTTGCAGATCAGACAGAAGCAGCTTCCTTGGCGGTAAAGAATAATAGAGTTTAATTCTACTTTAAGGCTCTCAGCAGACTGCTCTACAAACTCGGCAGTGCCTAAAAATGCAAAAAAATGGGGAGCAACTAAGCATGTGCAAAGCAGGATGAGTCAGTGTATTACTGAATTTTACACAGTAGAGACCCTTATTTTTAGCATTTTACGTACAGTATCTCACAAAAATGAGTACACCCCTTACATTTTTGTAAATATTTTATTATATCTTTTCATGTGACAACACTAAAGAAATGACACTTTGCTACAATGTAAAGTAGTGAGTGTACAGCTTGTATAACAGTGTAAATTTGCTATCCCCTCAAAATAACCCAACACACAGCCATTATTGTCTAAACCGCTGGCAACAACAGTGAGTACACCCCCTAAGTGAAAATGTCCAAATTGGGCCCAATTTGCCATTTTCCCTCCCCGGTGTCATGTGACTCGTTAGTGTTACAAGGTCTCAGGTGTGAATGGGGAGCAGCTTTGTTAAATTTGGTGTTATCGCTCTCACTCTCTCATACTGGTCACTGGAAGTCCAACATGGCACCTTATGGCAAAGAACTCTCTGAGGATTTGAAAAAAAGAATTGTTGCTCTACATGAAGATGGCCTAGGCTTTAAGAAGATTGCCAAGACCCTGAAACTGAGATGCAGCAAGGTGGCCAAGACCATACAGCGGTTTAAAAGGACAAGTTCCACTCAGATTAGGCCTCGCCATGGTCGACCAAAGAAGTTGAGTGCATGTGCTCAGCGTCATATCCAGAGGTTGTCTTTGGGAAATAGACGCATGGGTGCTGCCAGCATTGCTGCAGAGGTTGAAGGGGTGGGGGGGGGGGGGGTCAGTCTGTCAGTGCTCAGGCCATACGCCGCACACTGCATCAGATTGGTCTGCATGTCTGTCGTCCCAGAAGGAAAGATGATGCACGAGAAAGCCCGCAGTTTGCTGAAGACAAGCAGACTAAGGACATGGATTACTGGAACCATGTCCTGTGGTCTGATGAGACCAAGATAAACTTATTTGGTTCAGATGGTGTCAAGTGTTTGTGGCGGCAACCAGGTGAGGAGTACAAAGACAAGTGTGTCTTGCCTATAGTCAAGCATGGTGGTGGGAGAGTCATGGTCTGGGGCTGCATGAGTGCTACCCGCACTGGGGAGCTACAGTTCATTGAGGGAACCATGAATGCCAACATCTATTGTGACATACAGAAGCAGAGCATGATCCCCTCCCTTCGAAGACTGGAAATGCAGGGCAGTATTTCAGCATGATAAAGACCCCAAACACACCTCCAAGATGACCACTGCCTTGCTAAAGAAGCTGAGGGTAAAGGTGATGTACTGGCCAAGCATGTCTCCAGACCTGAACCCTATTGAACATCTGTGGGGCATCCTTAAATGGAGGAGCACATAGTCTCTAACATCCACCAGCTCCGTGATGTCGTCATGGAGGAATGTAAAAAGACTCCAGTGACAACCTGTGAAGCTCTGGTGAACTCCATGCTCAAGAGGGTTAAGGCAGTGCTGGAAAATAATGTTGGCCACACAAAATATTGACACTTTGGGCCCAATTTTAACATTTTCACTTAGGGGTGTACTCACTTTTGTTGCCAGTGGTTTAGACATTAATGGCTGTGTGTTGAGTTATTTTGAGGGGACAATAAATACACACTGTTATAAAAGCTGTACACTCACTACTTTACATTGTAGCAAAGTGTAATTTCTTCAGTGTTGTCACATGAAAAGATATAAAAAATATTAACAGAAATGTGAGGGGTGTACTCACTTTTGTGAGATATCATAGCTACAGTATACCTGCAGAAGGGGCCAGCCTGAGGTGATATAACAGGAGTTAGTTTTCTGATAGTCCTCCTTAACAGAACGTGGTGTAACAATCAACATGAACAGGTTATTCTGTTTCCTGCTACAGACTGAGTCTCTTCAAGCAGTGATCTACCCAACTCTACTCATGCCAGTATCACACCTAGCACCAGAGTCCTTGGGGGGGCTCAGACATAATACACAAGAAGAACAGCTGACATTTGCATTCAGATGAGGGGACAGTTATATTGCGTATGCAAGAATGTACTATATGATTGTTCTTACATATTGCTCATATGTGTAGTGTAGTAACTGATTGGCAATCTAGCAATTTCTGTGTATTTCTTTCTTTTGTGGTCAGAGCACTTTCCTGGTTATCCCTTTCCACACTTATAGTAAAGGGCTTTGTTTGTTAGTCCATGCTTTAAGTAGCTATTTGGACACATCAGGAGTTGCAGTAGTAATTATGGTCTAGGTATCATGGAATTCTACTATACCGTTTTATGTTCCAGTCTCTATAGTCTTTACAGTAGTTCATCCTGATTCAGGTATGGGTGATCTCTTAGCTATTTTCAGACTCAACCAGGGATGGAAAGCAGTGTCCCCATGCTTACAGTGCTTGATTGGCTGCTATTGGATGGTGCCTGGGTGGTCCTGGGGCCAATGACACTTAGCAAACCAAGTGACATCATAGCGATAGCTTTTTTCTAGGGTGGCATTTTGATCACCGCCGTAGGGTTTTTTTTATCCCTATTGTCTCCAGTGGGTGGAGCATTATTCCAATGGGTCACAGAGTAATCAATTTCAGTATGATTCCTAAAACTTATTTAATTAGGTGTTTCCTGCTACTCTTCATAGTTACCTAGTCACTACTACTTTTTCTAATACTTCTCTACTCACTGGTTGGCTAAACCCTCCAAAAATCCCAGTGGGACTTCCCTTTTTGTTTTTTTTGTCAATCATCTGGGGATGTGGCTTTATGCTGCCACCAGCTGTACATACCTACCTATTTCCTTTGTACTCTTCATAGTTATAGGTAGAACCTCTCAGTGGAGTCAGTGGTCATTTCCCAAATCTTTGACATCAGTATAGACAGAGGAAGGGGTTCGCCTTAATAGCTCCACAGAGCTGGCAGTTAGGTCAGACTAGCATCTCTTACATCTACCAATCTAAACCAAATACCACCCAAGGGGATCACAGCCCATTCTAGTGGGACCTGACCATCTTTATATGTGGGAAAAGCAGGAGTTACGCCAGAGACCCCCACAGTAGTGGAGGCTGGTGCTCCATGGGCCGGGGAGGGCAGCAGACGGACCGCACCATACCCCCTCCCCCCCGGACCACGCCAGGCCACACACCATACCCCCCTCCAGGGCCACAGCAGCACACAGGACGCAGGATGCAGGACCCAGGCCCCCCCGGCTCACTCATCCGGCGGCTGCTTCGGCTTCTTCCCCCTCTTCTGCGTCTCCTCCCTCCTCCTCCATGCCCAATGGCATGGCTTCTTGTTTCAGCCAATCAGGAAACTGGTCTCAGGCCCCGCTTCCTGATTGGCCAGGAGGAGGATCCCTGTGGCAATAGTGAATATTCATTCGCTTTTGTCACACAACTGGGTGGGCTCGGGGCGCAGAGCACTGAGCCCCGAGCCCACCCTTTTTTTTTTAGCCTATTAGAGCCTCTGGCTCTAATCACATGGTTAAAAAAAAATCCCCATTGAATTCCATGCGTCCGGCGCCCTGCATGTAGATTAGGGGGCCGGACGCATGGATAGGTGGGCGGCGGCGGCGCCCCTGCACCCCCAATGCACCAGCCGTCACTGCCCCACAGTAGTATGCTGCCCTTGAAGACGACTTGGGGAAAAACAGAGAAAGGTACCTGGTAACTCTTTTTCTAGGAAGTCTTCCAGGACAGCACTCATACCCATCTCTATTTTTGTAGGTGTAAGTTTTATGGAAGGATAGTGTATATTTGCCTGTTGTTCCTCCGGTACTTGTATATTACTGAGGCACTGAGGTGTGTGATGGCCTTTTAAAATGGTGGATGATATGTTTCCTGTTTCACGTGGAAGGAGACCTATCTCTCAAATGCTGCCCTGGAAGACTTCCTAGAAAAAGAGTTACCAGGTACCTAGCTCTGTTTTTTCAATATGTCCAAAGGTATCAAACCAAACTGTTAATCAATGACTCTCTGATATCTTACCTTTCACTTTAATGAAAATGTATTTTATGTTTTAATAGCTGAGGCCTCCCCTCTTTCTTCCATCTGCTAGTTTTTAGACCGACCACCATCCATCTTGCTTATTAATGTTCATCCTTAGACCCAGCACTGCTACTGTGTTCTCCTACTATGCTGACAAATTTTATGCTATAATTTTTGCGTTGTCTGACTGGCGAAATGTTGCTGCCATTTTCATTGTTAACTCAGATCAAAAAAATGTAATTAAAATCAAAGTAACTGCACTAAAGGCGTATTCACAAATATAACAACTATCCAAAATAAATTTTCTATTTTTTTATGCATTTTTTTTTTCAGGCAACAAAACAAATATAAACAGATCCACATACATAAGAATAGGATAGTACAGGCCTTTGAACCTGTGAAGAATGACATATAAGACCTTATACGAAATAAATAACCCTTTGTCCACAGAACAATTAGAACATTGCCCATGGTACAATCAGTGGGTTTGTGGAAAGCAAACAAATAAAACTTGAGAATATATGGAAGGCTAGTAGAAATACCCAGAGGAAGGTAGAGGGGAAAAACTAAAGAGGGAGATAGAGAGGTTTAGGGTATAGGTATTGTAGTGCTCACCCCCGAGAGGGCCGCAAATTTGTCCCAGGTCCCTATCCCAGATTAGTGCATTAGCAGCCAGGCACACTGCAACAGTCACTCTTCTGGCTCAATAAACAGTATAAGGGTTGCCTTTTTAAAATGTGTTTCTTATTAACTTGGATGGGGCATCAGGCTGCCTCAAACCCCAGACTATTTATGTACCCTTCAGCCAACTATTGGGCACCCTCCCCAGGGATTGGCTGAGATTGTGGATTGGCATCCTCCCAACCAACTGCATTCTGGAATCCTCCAGAAGACAATAGAGATCAATTAGGCCTTCAGCCTGCAGAGCCCAGAACAGCCCAAAGCAATCGCAATCTGCTCTACTGATTACAGGGAGCAAACAATAAACGCTTTGCATTTACCTAGCTTATCGGAGGGTGCTACAGTATATTAACATAAATAAGGAGTTATCCAGCACACATGATCATTGTGGTAATGGGTGAAAAGGTCAGTACTTAAGTAAGATTAAGCAGGAGTCCCAAGTACTCCATACAGCATTACATTACCAGTAGTATATCATAGTATTTTGCAGTCTGGCCATAATATACTCCATCAATGTCACAACTTTGATTTGATTGAGCAGGTCATGCATAGATAAGGGGGGAGGGGGGTTATCTGCTTAGGAAATGTATATTTTTTAAATCCCTCTATACATCCCTGTATATTAAAATGGAACAATTCAAAGTTAACGGAAACATGATCCTCCCATGATTATTATCTTTGCAAGTCATTGCATAGATATTAATCATATGGGTGAGTCATGCAGATGGAGAACATTGACAAGCTAAGCTATTTTAGTCACAAACCACAATGGAACTGGATGATATATGTTTTTTTTAAAGGAAAACTATATTGCTTTGAGGCAATTTTATTTACATTTCAAATCCATACATGTGGCTATTACATCATGTAGCGCTCACCACCAAAGAGGCTTGTTAGCATGGGAATAGGGTGGTGATGGGGTGGTCGTCACATCCTCCGTGTTTCCCTCCTCATTAGGTGCCGAGTAAGGGTCAGGGTCACAAGAGAGGCCTACCCCAGGGTGGGTTTTTCTGGGCTATGCTAGGCACTTTGTACAGTCACTGCCTGAGCCTTGGTTCACACTGATATGATGTGGGAAACGCACAAGATTTGCTGTGTTTTCCTGCATTGCATGGCACTGCGTAGCAATTTCCTGGCGTCCATATGATCTGCTGCCAGTATCAATGTTAGATTAACGACACCCTGTAACAGATCGCAAAGCGCTGTGTAAATGCAAGAATCTTATTGCATTCGTGTGAACACCTGTTAGGAACGCTCCCTGTGCACACTTAAGTGCTGTCATGAGTCTGTCACCTAAGGGTTAACATAGTGCAGACTAATTGCAGTAATTAGCAACAGGCTGCCTTATTTAAACTCCTCAGCAGCACTGTGTCTTTGCTGTCTTATCTGCAGCTTTACCTGTACTTCTGATCCTGAACCTGCTGTTTCCTGTTGACTTCCTGATCGACCTCCCGGCTTGTCCACTACTTCGCCTGCTTGCTGCCCACCCTGAACTTGGCTCGTTCCTGTGACCATTCTCCTGCCTTATCCTTGTCGGCTTATCTGCTTCCGGTTCTGGACTTGTTCCCCTCCAGGTGGGGCAACCCTGAGGACCGCGACCTGGTGTTCAGAACGCAGGAAAATCCATTCTCACCATCAGAGGCTCTGGTGAAGACCTGCTGTCACTTAGACTCCGCACCTCGGGCTAGCCCGTGCCTACCACCAGTGTGACCCGTTTGTGTTCCTGTTTTACCGGATCTAAACGGTCCGCCAGTGTGAAAGGGGCCTAAGACTGACATTTTTTTTCTTAATAAATTATAGCAAAGGTCTAGGAAATGCAAACTTTCAGTAAAAAAACACACTAAAGTTAATTATAGGGCAGCAAACGCAATAAACTACCCAAACTTTTGGTAAAATATAAAAGACGAGCTTGCACTAAGTAAATAGATACCGAACATGTCAAACCTTAAATTTGTTTGCACCAGTGAAATGGTAACATACTTCAGTACCTTATATTTTCTATAGGCAACGCACTAAAAGCCCCCTTTAGGTCATCAGTTTAGTGTTTCTGAGGAGGTCTTGTGCTAGAATTGTTGCTCTCACTCTGGCGTGTGCAGCAGTATGTAACATGTGTATCGCAATCAATGTTTTCACATGTAAGTGCTCTAGACATGTGTGTTTTACGCGCATATATGTGGGAATGGGGGGGCCTCAAATTTTGTTTTTGGGAAGGGATCTTAAGTTCTTGGGTGTAACTTTTTATTGAGAACCACTTTACCCCCAAAGCACATGCACACCTGGAATCCTGGGAAATGGCCAAACCACAAAGTCCAATGACAACTGTCATTCACCCAGCTTGCATGCGACAGTTGTTAGTGAGGGAGGAGGTTCTTCTCCAGCTCACCCTTACCAGGTGATGCCCTATCCACCAAATATCTTTTTGTTCAAGTTCCTTCCGGCCCTCAGCCAAGCACACGCTGAGGCCTATCAACAGCACCTAAGTACACAGGCTGCCACAATATAATGACCCTCCTGAACAGGCCTCACAAATATTTATTATCTCCCCAGGCACTTTCTCGATGCCCCATTGCATGGATTGGCTGAGTTTAGATAAATATTCATAGCTCAGTGGCTGTCCCTTCCACTCTATTTCTGGAAACTTTTTCAGAGGCAGACATGAGCAATCAACCACCAACCTTAGGGAAACCTGGCCAGACCTAGGAAGTAGATTGCTGCTCCACTAAGTAAAGCAAGAGAGGTAATTTATAATACACCTCTTGCTCTGTTGGGACATTTTCTGTTGGGAGCTACGCAACCAATAGGAAGCTGTTGGATAAAGCATTCAGGCCTCTGCAGAGCACATGGACTAACCAGGAGGCATTTGGCAAAGATCTGAACTTCCTGTTATTTTACCATCTATTACCATAGCTAGAAACACTATCACTTCCACTAGGTGCCTGTTTACCGTCCCTCAGCAGGGGTTTTACCAACAGTAATATTCCTTATGATAGTACCACAGATGCAAATCTTGTCTTCACTTTCAGCTCCAACAGAGGACCACATGTGGACCCAAGGCTCCAAGTTGGGCACCATTGTTCTAAACACTGCCAGGCCTAAAGTGGCAGAAAATACTTATCATGATGCCCAGTTTGAGAGTCTTTTACCTTAGCTTTTTGGGGCTTTGGGAAAATTATTAAGTAAAATAAAAACTTTCACAAAATACATATTCACTGCAGAAATGACACTTCTGTTTTTTTCCATGTTAATAGTGTGATGATGTGGGTTCTGTGGGTTGTGTACTACATTCTACATTCTGGTCAGAAAATAGGCCCGTGCTGTAGTTTTCATATACTGCTCTATTCTATTCTTACCTTCAGACAAGTAGACCAAAACCACTTCATGTGTATATTATATGATTTGCATTGCTGCCTGGGGGCATCCGATGTCTCTGCAGAGATAGTAAGCTCATTTTAATCACAAATTACCTTTTCCTATATATAACTTACTTTATTAGTTGTAATAGCATTGATGTGTAGACTGTTGTAGGGTATTACCTCTGTGTTGGTTTTCCTTTTATAGTCAGCCGTTGAAATATTGCTTATGGAAATTGGAAAGTAGGTTGTGAATAAACCTGCATTATATTATGTTGTGCATATTTTATATGTTTTCCCAGAAGTAGTTCTACTGCATTGGTAAAAAGCCAGTTTCATGTGCGTATTAAAGTGTGCATGTATGCTATTTACTGTTTTCATGTACCATATTCTGTGGTGGCTAGCAATATCTGCAGGGCTCAGACATGTTTATGCTCACAAAAAAACATTCACAGCAATTCCAATTCAAATATAAATCAATAAATAAAATGAATAGGTACTGAAAACAATAGCCCATATAGCTTTTATATTACTACTTAAAGTAGACCTGTCATAAGAAATTGATGTAAGATGCCATTGTCAACCTCCCTGATTGAGAAAGTTAGTTCTCAGTCTGTGTTTTTGATGTTTTGGCTTCGGAACAAGAAAGTATGTGACAGACCCAATGGGGACCGGGGCTTTTGGAAGGGAATGCAGGCTGACCTCTTGCCTACTGACTATGGGCCCTGGCATTTGGGGGGGGGGGCTGTATTCTTTGAGAGGTGTGTGATTGGGGGACCTTTGGAGTAGTTTTACTTTGGATTCAAATCTATGACTCCCTGAAACAAACAGAGTCTGAGAACTGAAGGACCCCGATAAAGATTTTGGGCCTCCATGTTTTGTTGGGGTATAGAATCCACAGCCCAAAACAGCACTGACAGCTTCAACCCCCTCCTAGACTCAGAGAATCAAAGCAGAAGATTATAATCTGCCCAAAACAATCTAAAGCTTGGGTCTCCTGCTGTTATGTTTAATCTGTTTATTGAGGTGTTATGTGTTTACTGTTATTATGTGTACCTGTGTTTGCTTTTCCTTTCTATTTGTGAAGTATCTTTCTCCCATTGTGTAATTTCCCCATTGTGTGCTTTCTAGGTATGCATTCCCGTTGTTAATTGAGTAACTTTTTGTTTCTGTCTGTTTGCTAATCCTCCTGGAGATTCCTACAAGATGTAATTAGTCTTGTATTACCTAGTTACCAAATTAATTTGGGATGTTTACCCCAATGTGTAATTTTTTTTAATGTTCATATGGTCACTGTCCCTATTTTGTAAGTGAAAAAAAACCCTGTATTTCTGTTCAATACAGTAATTCCTTTTTGGCTTTACTTCAACATCTTGTCTGCATATGATGCTTGGGGTAAAGGGCTGTTATTAGCTATGGGTCTGCTGGAAGGGTATGGAGGGCAGGAGGCACTGTTTGGGGAACCAGTGGGGGTGCAAGATGGTCCGTCACAAAGTACAACTGTATTAACTGTACTAATATAGTGGTATGGGGGACAGTTGTTTTTACAGTTAGCATAGCCATGGAAGCAAAGTTTGTGCCTAGTAAATCTATTTAGGAAGAATGGGAGGAGAAACATTTTTTTTAAAAAGAAATTTAGAACTGTTACTTTACAAGAGATTTATAGATGATCTACTGATAATCTGAAGGAGTTTGGAGGAGGGCCTTTGTAGTTTTCTTCAACAATTACAATAAAGATAAGATAAAAATATCCAATTATCTTACACCTACAGGCAGGAGTCTGTTGATGTGCTAGATGTTACGACCTATAGAGAAGGGGAACTATTAAGTACAAAGGTGTTTTTCAAAGTGGTAGATAGGAATAGTTGTTTGTCTATTCATAGTGGACACCACTAGGTCTTGCTAAAGAATATATCAAATAGCCAGATTATGCGGGTCCAACGTAACTATACTAATGAGTCAGATTATTTAGCCCAGGAAATTTTATAAAAGGATAGATTTATTGAAAAGGGTTAACCAAGTAGGAAGTTGGACAGAATAAATGAGGAGGTTTTACAAAGACCAAGAATAAATTGAATAGAATCTAAACCTAAGGAAAGTTCTAGTTATAATTGTATAGCAGTGGAGCCTCATTATATGGTTTAGGGCTCAGTACAAGGAAGTAGAAGAGATATATAAAAAATACAAGCCAATATTTCTAAATGACAAATGCTGGACCAATACTTACCATTGGATTCATCTATAGGTGGGCTGCAAATTGTGGTAGAAAGTTAATGCATAATGTGCTTACCCAACCTAAAAGAATTTATACTTTTCTGGAGAGAAAAGGTTTTATACCTGTGGTAGATGTAAGAGGTGTAGAATAATAAAATGTAACATAAGAAAGAGGCCATTTTTTTCCTTAATGCAAGGGAAAAGAACATTCAATCATTGATGACATTAACATTATTTAATGTGACTCTACACATGTATTCTACGCCTTGCAATGCCCCTGTGGACTTAAGTATATAGGCTGCACAAAAAGACCCCCGAGGAAACATAGCTCTGAATACATTTATAACATTGAAATAGGGTATGAAATCCTAGTGTTTCCTTGTATTGTGAGCACTTTTCAATTTTGGGGGATCGAATGTGTACGACCACATGAGAGGGTAATTAATAGGGTAAGAAGTATTTCACAAAAAAGAGACTAATGGGATTTACAACATATACTAAATGTATATATATTATATATATATATATATATATATATATATATATATATATATATATATATATATATATATATACAATATATATATATATTTATTTATTTGTCTTTGAGTCTCACAATAATCCAATGGTGTAACCCAATGCGTCTTTGTTATATGTATTTACATGGTGTGCTGAGGGTTTATAGCAATCCATGGTAGAGCGGTATTAAATTAAAGCTGGCCATACGTTATACAATTTTCTTGTTTAATTTCCTTTAGATTTACCTTTAACTATGTAGTGTTTGGGCCTGCCTTATTGCATACAAAATGAAAGTGTTTAGGTTTTACCCCATATTATATGGTTTTGGTAAATCTAAAGGAAAATTGTACAACAAAATAATGTGACGAAACGCGGCAGACATTGGCTACACGGCATAATAGAAGAAGTGATCGGGTGCGCGGCGGTGATTCTCAGAGGTCCGATACACCAGCGTGGAGGTGGCGGGGTCCAGTGAGATCACCCCCCGACCCATTTTTCTTGTAATATGCGCAAAATTTTATGTATTATGTATGTGCAATAGCAACAGGTTTTACTGTAATAAAAAAAAAATTAAACAGTACTACACCAGTGGGGCTTTTCTTTCCTTTACATATTCCTATGGGAGAGGAAAGGTCGACCTGAAGGAATAACCTGAGGTGGATTACCCTAATTGCAACGTCTTTAATATTGTGCATTTTGCCCTTACCATGAGGATGGTGGGCAATATAGTGGGGTGAGTTGCCTAGCTGAGGGGTGTAAGATTACAAAGGTGGTGGATTTCTCGGTGACCCTTTAATCAGCATGGGTTTTAAATATTTGATCACTGATCATCATTATTTATCAACACTGGAATTGTTTTTTTTTTTGGAGCACAGTTTACTGAATGTGGACTTTTTGCTAATTTGGCTATTTTTGTGCACTAATTTCTATGTACTATTATGTCACATTATTTTGAAAGAATTTGTGTATATTTATTTATTCACTTATTTGTTTGATTCCACGTATATAGTGGGTATATGTTATGCGCGGCTAGTTGGGTTATACATTCACCATTTTTACTATTTTATATTTATTAAGCCGCAGCATTTACTTTGACGGATATTGAAATGTGTGATTTTTTTTCACATTTATTAGTCGGATCACTATTTTTTGTTTTTTAAGCACGAGAGCTTGCTTTATCATTAAAATTTTATAATGTATGTCCGGCTTAAGACACACACCGCTGGCTCACCCTCTTGATAAAGTTGTCATAACGATGAAACACGTTGGGGTGGAACCTAACAGCGTGTGCAGTCTCAGGTTATCGTTATACTGCATGACTGGCTGTATCATCAGTGTGGTGAGAGTGCCTCTGCTGTTCTGGGGAAGCTGACAGCCTATATATTTGACTGAATACTGTTGTTAATGTGTAAGTCTGTTACTGCTTCTATTAAATAAAGGTGTTTTTTTAATACTACACTATATGGGATTTCTTTTTATATGCTTTCTGAGAAACGATGCGGAGGGGCGACCCAAGTACAGAAGAGCTGGTCTCCACCTGATATGATGCGTCTGTAATCAATTTACCTATGGCCAAGTTTTTCCAAAGTGATTTTGTCTTTTTTGAGAGACATTGGCAATAAAATACAGTGAGTGTGTATCCATCAGGTGGCTTAGGAAAGCACTGCTGTGATCAATCTTTATGTCTAGTAGGAAGATAATTTTTTTAAAAACTATTGGGTGGACATCACAAAGTTTTACCAGTGGTAAAAGAAACAACTACATTGCTTTTTTTCTGTTTGTTACAATACCTACAGGTACTATAGCCACAACAAAAAGAACCCTTGGTAAATAACCAAGTCCCAGAGTTCTAGTCATTGTCTGAGTAGGGGGGGAGCATATTGCTCAATGTGGGTGCCCGTCTGCTAGAAAAATTGCATCTCCCACTAAGTACTGCATAAAGTTCCTGATCCGCATACAAGATTGGTAAATGCTGTTTAATAATTCCAACAATCTGACTATATTCAACTGAAAAGAATGTCACAAAATAAATAGTGCTGCTATAGCGCTTTTGGCCCTTAGCAGTTGAATGAGAGTTCTTGTTAATGCTGAATGGTCTCTACTAATGGCTACAGTGGGGATCGAAAGTTTGGGCACCCCAGGTAAAAATTTGTATTAATTTGCATAAAGAAGCCAAGGAAAGATGGAAAAATCTCCAAAAGGCATGAAATTACAGATTAGACATTTTTATAATATGTCAACAAAAGTTAGATTTCATTTACATCATTGACACTTTCAAAATACCAGAAAACAAAAAAATGGTGTCTGCAAAAGTTTGGGCACCCTGCAGAATTTATAGCATGCACTGCCCCCTTTGCAAGGCTGAGAACTGCCAGTGTCATGGATTGTTCTCAATCATCGTCTGGGAAGACCAGGTGATGTCAATCTCAAAGGTTTTAAATGCTCAGGCTCATCTGACCTTGCCCCAACAATCAGCACCATGGGATCTTCTAAGCAGTTGTCTAGAAAACTGAAACTGAAAATAGTTAACGCTCACAAAGCTGGAGAAGGCTATACGAAGATAGCAAAGCGTTTTCAGATGTCAATATCCTCTGTTCGGAATGTAAGTAAGAAATGGCAGTCATCAGGAACAGTGGATGTTAAAGCAAGATCTGGAAGACCAAGAAAAATATCAGACAGAACAGCTCGCAGGATTGTGAGAAAAACAATTCAAAACCCACGTTTAACTGCACGATCCCTCCAGAAAGATCTGGCAGACACTGGAGTTGTGGTACACTATTCCACTATAGAGAGGTACTTGTACAAATATGGTCTTCGTGGAAGAGTCATCAGAAGAAAACCTCTTCTATGTCCTCACCACAAAAATCAGCGTTTCAAATGAACATATAGACAAGCCTGATGCATTTTGGAAAACAAGTTCTGTGGACCGATGAGGTTAAAATCAAACTTTTTGGCTGGAATGAGCAAAGGTAAGTTTGGAGAAGAAGGGGCACAGAATTTAATGAAAAGAACCTCTGTCCAACTGTTGGGGGTGGATCAATCATGCTTTGGGGTTGTATTGCAGCCAGTGGCACAGGGAACATCTCACGAGTAGAAGGAAAAATGGATTCAATAAAATTTCAGCAAATTTTGGATGGTAACTTGATGCCATCTGTGAAAAAGCTGAAGTTAGAGAGGATGGCTTCTACAAATGGATAATGATCCTAAACACACCTCGAAATCCACGTAGGATTACATCTGGAGGCGTAAACTGAAGGTTTTGCCATGGCCTTCACAATCTCCAGACCTCAACATAATTCAAAATCTATGGATAGACTTTAAAAGAGCAGTGCGTGAGAGACAGCCCAGAAATCTCAAAGAACTGGAAGACTTTTGTAAGGAAGAATGGGCAAAGATACCTCAAACAAGAATTGAAAGACTCTTGGCTGGCTACAAAAAGCTGTGATACTTGCCAAAGGGGGGCAGTACAAGATATTAACTCTGCAGGGTGCCCAAACTTTTGCAGATGCCATTTTTTGTTTTCTGTTATTTTGAAAGTGTAAATGATGGAAATAAAATCTAAATTTTGTTGACATATTATAAGAATGTCTAATCTGTAATTTGATGACTTTTGGAGATTTTTCCATCTTTCCTTGGCTTCTTTATGCACATTAATACAAATTTTTACCTGGGGTGCCCAAACTTTCGATCCCCACTGTATAGCTTTACCTTTGGAGATCCACTATTTCTTATTCCAAACTGCATACACCTGTTTCATGCTTTTTGGCCATCAACAGTGCAGTCTATAGAAACCATGGCTGTGGCCATGGGGGTAAAATAATTTGTTCTATCTACTATCCAGAAATAAGGAAACCTTTCTGCTATTTTTGGGATTTGTGATGGAATGTAACACGTGAACACCTTCTGTTCTAGGAAGGCTATGCACTGTTTTAGTGGAGGACTTTTTGGTTCTCTTTGTCCCTTTTCACCATTTACTGTCTCGTTGGGCCCCTAACTTTAAAGAAGCCATGGTTTTCATACCCTGCACATGAAGCAAATGTCTAAAGGCAAACAGCTTCTGAAGTGTTCTCTATTTAGAAAAAAACATAATGCTCACCAATGTTAAGCACATTCTGTATTAAATCTTTGTTTGTAAAATATAGATTTTATATAAAAAGAAAGAAATAGTTTTAAAATGACTATATACAATTAAAACAAATTACCCCAAATTATTATAATATATTATATTTTGTTTCTTTTAGATGGTGAACAGACAAGCAGCTAAAGACATAGATTGAAAATATATATGAACTGTTTTACCTGGCAAAAAAGATGGAATCCTGTTTAGCTTGTCTTGTGATCCAAGTACCTCTAACAGATAACTTAACCACTTGCCGACTGCTCACTAGAGCTCTACTGCGGCAAAGTGGTTCGTTATCGTCTGGCGGCGTAGACCTACATCGCCAGACACTCCCCTTTCTCGGCGATCGCCGCAGCTCTTCCCCGATCGTCGGGGAATCGAGTGTGGAGATCCACCTGCTTGTGTAAACACAAGCGGGCGGATCTCCTAAGTGACAGGCAGGGTCAGATTGCAGTGTTCAGCATATATTTCATATAAAAAAATGTGAAAAATATTGTTATTTTTTCAAAATTTACGCTCTTTTTTTGTTTATAGCGCAAAAAGTAAAAATCGCACAGGTGATCAAATACCACCAAAAGAAAGCTCTGTTTGTGGGGAAAAAAAGGACGTAAATTTTGTTTGGGTACGGCGTCGCACGACCGCGCAATTGTCAGTTAAAGTCGCACAGTGCCGAATCGCAAAAAGTGGCCAGGACGTAAGACAGCAAAATCCTGCGGTGCTAAAGTGGTTAAACAGGCCTGGACCTTTCCTGCAGTGCCAGTACAGTTTGGACCAAAAAATTCCCCAGCCTCCTGATTTTTCACAGATTGTCTTAAAAAAACATGCTTGGAATGCCAAAGTATACATGCAAAAGCCAAGCTGATGGATGTCAGATGAGGTGTGTGTCAACTGGGGGTGTACCTTCAATTCATTGCACAGCAGGTCCCCAGTGGTAGATTACAATATGGATGGTTTGACCACCCACTGCAATATTTCCATTTCGCCATATTACTGCCCAAGAGAACAACTGGTAATGACTCATTTTAAATGGGTGCTGTGACTAATAATAGCTCTACGACTTTCAGATCAGTGAATTTTAAAGTCTGATGTTTTTTTTTACTAGATTCTGCATTTTGCACCATTTACAGTATATGGAATATTTAATTTAAATACCAGAGTGTGCTGGGAGATGCTGTTTAGATTGTTTTTATGAAATGGCTGGGTTTAGTATTACATTAACAGTTTGATATGGATAATCATTGCATTCTTGTGTCCAGCCTAAGTGTATTATTAAGCTCTTGCTGGCTGCAGCTGCATTTTCACATTGTTGCTCCTTCTTGTATTTTTCCTAGATTATTTTCAAGGGCTTGTTAAAAAGAACTAAACATTTACTATACATAAGATAATTGCAAAGCCAAAAATGGTAACACTTCTAGTAAATACCTTGTGGTTTAAAAATAAGTTTCTTCCCTTATGATCCTTCTCCTGGCATACAAGGGTCTCAAAAATGGAAAAAAAGTATTCTGGTACCACTCACATAATGGTACTAGCTGCCTTCATAATACCTAAATGCACTAAAATCATGAATAATTTAGGAATAGACCCATCTAACTTCTGAACATAGATTTCAAATGCAATATTATCAAAATGAACATTATGCCTTGCACTTTCCCTGCCTGTTCATATTCCAGGATCATACCTGAGAGCCATCAATAGAATGTTTATCCATTTCCTATGGGCCCAAAAATCACCATGCCTTCCCCATTCAATCCTGCGCCTATCAAAACTACATGAAGGCATGGCGCTACCTGCTACCTACCAGGCCACCTGCCATTTAAGCAAGGTCATCAACTGGTGTCACCATGGTTCCCTATACCAATGGGCAGCTATCAATATAGCTGCCCCAGGAGTCCCTCTGTGAATCATTACCTGGTGTTTAGTCAGGATTCCCCTAGGCGTCACATCACATCCTACCATTGGAGAAACCTGGTGTATTTCTTCTAAGGTGTTCCAGGGTAAAATAATCTCTCTGAACACCTCCCTATTCTTACCTATTATAGGGAACCCTTCCTTTAGCCCAGGTCTCTCTGATCCAGGCTGTCATGGAACTAGTGGTGTGAGCCCACAGGCGAGCTGGTGACACTGTATCCCTCAGGGCGTGGAATCGAAGGGCCAGCCGGTGTTCTGCCAGGGACCCCCTCACGAGAGTTTGGACTTAGCTGCATGCTGACCCCAGGTCAGGACCCCCAGGTTCCCCCTGTTCGCGAGGAGAGTAACCAAAGACACGGTGCAGGCACGGATAGATGGATGGAGCAAAAGGAGAGCTGGATAACGAGCCAAGGTCAGGGCAGGCAGCAGACAAACATAATCAGGAGAACTAACCGAATCGGTACAAAAGAGATCAGTCCACAGTCCACGAGGAGTCTGGTTAGGAATGATTGCACAGAAGGGGCTCAGGAACAAGTGTTGCTCTAGCAACCAGAAACTGGTCTGAGTGAGATTTAAATAGGGAGACACATGGGAGGCTGGACAGGAAGTAACAGGAAGGAAGGTATATTAACCATCAGGTGAAGCGGGCGACACCCCTAGCTGCTAAGTCAGTGCAGCAAGAGCAGAGTACAAACTTGTGGAACCACAGGTGCCAGCAGACCTACAGCAGCAAAAGGTAAAAAATGTATGCAAACAGTAAGACGCAGATCAGCTCTGCAGCTGATCTGTGACACAGGCTTTATTGCATTAAAGCAGCAATACTTATTCCAAACTAGACATTTTGTGAGACCTGGCCACTGGTGCTCTATGGAATAGTTAGCCTTGAACCCTGCTTTATCCATTTTGACCGTTTGGAATAAAATGCAACTTTCGCACTTCTTGGCCTCACTTCCCTTAGTGTCATCTTTCTCTCATAATCTTACGGACAGAATTTGAACAGCTTTAGGATGAACAGATGCCCCTGCGTCACATGATTTCTTTTACAAACTATTTACCTAACTCTTCTTCAAAATGAAATCATAAACCTCTCAGGGCAAACAGATTGATAGGATACTCAGTATGTTCCAAATACTAAGCGGCGAGGTTTAAAAGAAAGCACTTTTTTTTTTTTTTGGGGGGGGGGGGGGGGTCTACATTAATATATGCAAGAAGCCTGGTCTATGAAAATTTCCTTTTCAAAATCGTCATTGCCTGGTTGGCACCCTGGTCCAATGGCTTGAAAACTCTCTGGGTCGTTGGCTTAAAACAGGCTATGTATTTGTTCTAAATCAATGAATCAGAACATATTGAAACCTGAGACTGCCATCTGGCAAGGATTTTAAGATGGTATAAATTAAAATGTTAGCCTACATACTGCTATCAGCAAAGAATTTCCTTAAAATAAAGTTTTTCATCATCAATTCAAACCAAGCTGTGCAGTGTTGCAGAATTGTGTAAATCTCAGGGTTGGATGGCCCAAATGCAAATCTTTTGGTGGGGAAAAAACAGGTTTCATATATGAGTATCGTATCTGTGTATTTAGCTGTTTGTGTGAAGTTCATCTTTAATCACATTTTAGGTGGATTTCAGGTGAGTCTATACCAGCTCCTTCATCCTCCACATGTCTACAATGTAAACAAAGGATAATAATGGTTTGCTATTTTGCAAGGTAATCACTTGAATAACAAATTTCAGAAATTGAGTCCACAATCAAGTATCTATTAGTTATAGACAAATGTATTTACTGTATTTAGGCAAGAGATCAAGCTATGTAACTTGAACAAACTCACTGTAGACCAAACATTTACTATTAAGTCTTTTTTATTCGATTGAGATAAAATCTGTCAATTTAACGATTGTTCTAGAAAACGGGAAATTGAGAATAAAATAATTTAAATTTATACTATAGTAATAAAAAGGCTTCTCCTGTCCTTTGCCGAGAGGTGCAGACGGGCTGTATTGGTCTCATGGTGGATAATCCTCCACTTAACTATTAGTGGTGTTAGTCACTCTCCCATTACACTGGGTTGATAGAATGGTTGGATGACCTCTTCTATGTCACTGACACTAGCGGGAACCCTTCAGAGGAATTAGTGTCTTTTTCAATGGGCTCTGGCACCATCTTGGGGAAGCCTGAATGTTACCTAAGCGCAGGATTGCAGTGGCCATTTTAGATGTTAATGTACTAAAAATAATAATAATAAATAATCTGCATCACAAGGGGACCTCTGGGGCAACAGTGTTATTAGTTTCGGAACCAACCCCCCCACATCATCCTCCTGACACACCCATCATTGTGACAGAAGAACATTGTGACATGAGAAGGTTATCTGGACAGTGTGATAGGAGGGAGGCAGGGCAAGATTTTTCATTAAGCACTGTAGGCATGTGTCTACAGACGCTGTTCATAGAAGGGCGCCCACCAGTGGTGTCGCTATGGGGATGCTGGTGACCTGCCGGATGGGTCACACCATCAAGTAGCAAGCTAAATCCGACCGTAACAGTTTCAACCCCTCTGGTGTCACCCTGGCGTGCTATTTCGACCGCATCATTTACCAATCACGCTTCTGGCCCGAAACTAGCCTGGGGCACAGGCACATGATTCCAGAATGCAGGGAGCACTGTTGTAGCCTACTGTAACGCTCCGGCGTTTATTTGTGTGGTGTGGATTTGCAGCTGCGGAAGTTACACTCAGTAGTCATGTAGAGATGTGTTGAACTACCATATCCAACTCTCAAGACTCATCATTGTGCATCAGCCTGTCTCAGCAAGCACATACACAAACACAGACACTCATTAAAGATGTTCCTGGAGTGATATGTTTATATGTGAAAGTATAGAGGTGATACTGAGGGGACAGGCGTAGATAGTGATAGCAATGGTAAGAGGTAACAGATGGTGATAGTAAGCACTTAGGATAGCAATCATGTACAGGTAACAGGTGGTAGTGAAGAGCAGATGAAGTGTACAGGAGATGCTAGGCTAGTGCAGTGACAAGATGGTAATAGGCTCAAGAGCTTGCAATCTAAGTAGCGGTGCAGATGTTAGATGTAACAGTATAGTTCTTAGAGTAGCAATAGTCTTTAGTAAGCAGAGTAGTAGTGAAAGTAGATTAGGAAGGTATTCCCCTGTGGGGTACTTATCACTGGTAGGTTTGTAAGGAGAGGGTTCCGGCGGTGAGGTAATGATCTTGTAGCGAGATACAAGATGTTGTAGCAAGTCTTCGGTCAATCCAGGTATTAGGGAATAGCTGGAGGATTCGGCAGCGTTAGGTAATGCTGTAGCAAGCGGTTTGCACGAACACATGTGAGTGAATGCCGGCGGTTGAAATAGCTGCTCAGAGCGGCACTCACTGATGAGGTCATGGAATTTAAAGGGACAGGTACTAGATGCGTTCCACCTATCTATATGGTGGAACGTAATGTACAAATAATAGGCTGGAAGGGTACCGCAGGTACCAGGATCTTACACCTACCCACATGCTGGAAGGCTTCTCGTCCAATCTGGTGGAGAGGTAAGTGAGGTCAGTGGCCAGACCAGAAGTGCTGTGCACTGGGCAGGGATGGAGGCGGCGGAAGAGACAGTGAAAGAAAAAATGGGGAGGGATTCTGGGGATGGGTAGGAAAAGCGGAGAGCTGTGTGAGAGGGAAGAGTCCCGGGGCGCTGTATTTGAATGAAAGAGCTGAGGAGACACCATAATGGCAGCTGTGATATGAGAGGGCAGGTGACCATAACATGTAAGGGGGCAAGCATAGGTCTGCCAGCAATGGATGAGAAGGAGGAAAGAGAGTATGAGGACTAAAATTGGAGACATATGGGGAGAAGAACAGAGTAATGGAGAAAAAGGGGACTGCCTGTGCAATGGGAGATTATGCAGGGTGCCTGTGAGAGGAGAGGTGGGTATAGGGGCAGTAGAAGGGGTATGTGGAGAGGAGGAAATGGATATAGGGGCAGTAGAAGGGGTATGTGGAGAGGAAGAGGTGGCTTTAGGAGCAGTAGAAATTATATGAGAAGAGGTGGGTATAGGGGCAGTAGAAGGGGTATACGAAGAGGTGGGTATAGGGGTAGTAGAAGGAGTATGAGGAGAGGTGGGTATAGGGACAGTAGAAGGGGTATGAGGAGAGGTGAGTATAGGGGTAGTAGAAGGGGTATGTGGAAAGGAGGGGGTGGATATAGAAGTAGCTGAAAGGGTATGAGGAGAGGTGGGTACAGGGGCAGTAGAAGGAATATGTAGAGAGGTGTGTATAGGGGCAGTTGAAGGAGTATGAGGAGAGGTGGGTATAAGGGTAGTAGAAAAGGTATGAAGAGAGGTGAGTATAGGGGTAGTAGAAGGGGAATGAGGAGAGTTCGGTATAGGCGCAGTAGAAAGGGTATGTGAATAGGTGGGCATAGGGGCAGTAGAAGGGGTATGTGGAGAGGTGGGTATAGGGGTAGTAGAAGGGGTATGAGGAGAGGTGGGTATAGGAGCAGTAGAAGGGGTATGAGGAGAGGTGGGTATAGGGGTAGTAGAAGGGGTATGAGGAGAGGTGGGTATAGTGGTAGTAAAAGGGGTATGAGGAGAGATAGGGGCAGTAGAAGGGGTATGTGGAAAACAGAGGTGGGTATAAGGGCAGTAGAAGTGGTATGTGGAGATGAGGGGGTGGATATAGAAATAGTAGAAGGAGTATATGGGTTGTAGAAGGGGTATGTGGAGAGGAGAAGTGGGTATAGGGGTAGTAGAAAGGGTATTGTCAGGGTGCCAGGAAACCAGACTACACAAAGATGCAAGTAAAATAAAGCAATTTATTAGGGCAACAACAATAAACGCACAGCAAGAGTGAGGAGCGGAATCAGGAACAGCCGGGGTCAAGTCCAAAAGCGGGTAGTCATCCAAGCCAAGATCGAGTCTAGAAGCATGTTGTCATTCAAGCCGGGGGTCGAGTCCAGTAGCGGTTATTCTGCCGATGCTGGGTCATCTGTCAATGCGGAATCGAGAGCCAGGTAAATCGTCAGCCAAGCCAGGTCATGCACAGAGAGACAAGAGAATAGAAGACTGCTAGCAGTGATGCACCTTGGAGCACAAACACAAGGGCAAGGACTGCAAGCCCTCAGGTGTTATATATATATAGTCAGGTGTGCAACATCATCACTGAGCAACGCCCAGGCAGCAGGCATGTGATGATGCAAACTGAGTTTATAAGAGACAGCTGTCTGCAAATGTCCAAGATGGCTGCCAACAGGAAGGCAAGGTAAGACTTTGACAGTACCCTCCCCTCAACGGCCCCTCCTCCGCGGGGCAAAAAACAGTTTCTGAGGAAAGCAAGCATGGAAAGCGCAGAGCATGAACATCAGTGGAGGGAACCCAGAAGCGCTCCTCAGGACCATAACCCTTCCAGTGCTCCAGGTATTGAACCTGACCTTGGAACAGACGAGGATCCAAGATGCTGCTAACCTCATACTCCTCATGATTGCCCACAGGAATGGGATGAGGGCGAGGAAGTGAAGAAGTATAGCGACTGCAAACCAGTGGCTTCAAAAGTGACACATGAAAGACACTGGCGATACGCATGCCAGGAGGAAGATCAAGGACATAGGCCACCAGGTTCACCTTAGAGAGGATGCGAAAAGGCCCAACAAAACGGGGTGCCTGTTTAGGAGTGGGCACCCTGAGGTTGAGATTACAGGTCGACAATCACACCCTCTGCCTGACCTGGTACAAAGGAGCAGATAAACGTCTCCGGTCTGCCTGGATCTTCTGACACTGTGCAGAGACCCGTAAAGACTCTTGAATCTGCACCCAAAGAGGAAAGGTGGGCAAGAAGATGATCCTCCACAGCCAGCTTCTCCTATGGCGAGAATAACTCAGGCAACACAATGGGTTGGAACCCATAATTGGCCATGAATGGAGACATTCCAGAAGACGAGTTGATGGCAGAGTTCCTGACAAACATCCAGATAAACCGCTAATCACAGTTGTCCTCTCCTGGGCTGCAGGTTACTCAGGAGTTGGTGGACTCTGGTGCTGGCGGTTACTTTATCCACAGTACGTTTGCTGCTGCAAATTCCATACCACTGCATCCCCGTGTTTCTCCAATAGTCATCAAAGCAATTGATGGCAGACGCCTCCAACCGGCACAGGTTACCCACGAGACCAGTTGGCATTGCGATAGGGGCTGTTTACAGGGAGTCAACCTGTTCCCCCCCCCCCATCTCTCCACCACCATCCCTCTGCCACTGATCCCATCCCTCTGCCACTGATCCCATCCCCCACCACCATCCCTCTGCCACTAATCCCATCCCTCCACCACCATCTCTCTGTCACTGTTCCCATCCCTCCCACCATCCCTCTGCCACTGATCCCATCCCCCACCACCATTCCTCTGCCACTGATTCCATCCCTCCACCACAATCCCTCTATCATTAATCCTATCCCCCCACCACTATCCCTCTGCCACTGATCCTCCCCCTTCCCACCGCCATTGATCCCACCTCTGCCGCTGATTCTATTCCCCCACCACTGACACTGAGCCCATCTCTCCCTGCCACCACAACTACCACAACCACTGATCTCATCCCCCCCCCCCCCCACAACCACTGTTGTCACTGATCCCAAAGAAGCACTCAGGAGGATGTAAGGGGGCACTCTGCAGGTACTGTTTTAATACCTCCAGAGTGCCCCCTCATATCTTTCAGTCTGCTCCCTTTTATCCTCCAAAATGCCTGCTAGTAATAGTGAGATCAGTGGCAGAACTACCAGGGTCTTAAAGGTCGCACTTGCGACTGGGCCCTGGCATTCCACCCCCATGTGGGGGCCTCAAGACGGTAGGAGGGGGCCCGCTGCAAAACATGAAAAAGGGAACCCTGGATGGGGTCTGGCGGGGGGGGGGGGAGCCTTCAAGGTTTCTTGCACCAGGTAGTTACACCTCTGTTTTTGACCAAAAGTTACCACTCAAAGCTGTTTTTTTCATTATGCTGCAGAAAATTTCAGTTCTGGGTATATTGTCTGTTTCTGATCTGCTAATTCCCTGTAGTGCCTTGTTTCTACAAGACAATTCCAGCAGATGGGGCCCTGTGCTCACAACATGCTGGGAAGAAAACAAACATGCTCTTGCTTGGCCTATGTTCCACAGTTTATTAAAAACTGTAAATTGTTTTAATATAATTACCAGCTGTTTTTTTCCAGCATTCTTAGTCAGCCTAGAACTGTATAAATATAGTAAGATGATAGTTATTTTCAGAATTGCTAGGGTGTTGGCTAACTTGTTTCACAACTTCCAGATGATTCCACTAGTTTTTGGGCTGTATTGCTGCAGAGCTAAAGCTAGCCACACACAATCAGATTTCTATTCTTCAGCTCATGGGCCTAATGAGAGAAAATCAATACATTCTCCATCCACGCTAACAGTATTGCCAACCTACAAGTTTTTACTGGCATTTCCAAAAGTTACAAAATTACAGCTTTAGGTGCAAATGTCAGTATTTGGGCTAAAAACAAGTACAATATGCAATTAGCGATGTGATTTAAGGTAGATAGTAAGTCCCCGTTCACACTAAGGCGACCTGTGAGGCGACCTGGTCGCCTCACAGGTCGCCGTAGGTCGCCTTCCATAGGGAAGCTGCGGACCCGTTCTAATAGGAGCGACACAAGTCCCCTCCTGAGTCACAGTCCACACGAGGCTCCGGCCGCTCCACCCTGCTTGGCTCTTGCATCATGACATCACACAACACATTCAGGCACCCCCTCCGCTCAGCATGCGCAGTGCGCTCCGGAGCCACCTGGGACCATCTGAGTGCCTGCTAGAGTGTTTTTGGTTGGTGCTGGCGGAGGCGATGCCTGAGTGTGCTGTGTGATGTCATGGTGCAAGGGAGCCAAGCTGGAGCCTCATGTGCAGGTCTGTGGGACGGCAGCAAGGCAAGCCGGGAGCAGGGCTGTCAGTGTTGTTTTGATTGGAGTGAACTGAAGGGACGGACCTACGGATAAAAAGCTGTGCTGTGGATGGGATCCAGTCGCCTTAAGGTCAGTAAATTCTGACCTTATTGAAGCATACCCATACGGATAATTTGATCCGGGAACCCTACGCAACCAGGCATGTAACCAAAAACACAGAAATAGATAGAGGGAAGGTACCCTCTCTGGAAGGTTGCTAAAGAAGAGCTCACAGGGATTGGTTTGTGCAAAAACAAAATATAACCTTTATTAAATTTGGGTGCAGTACATACAAAAAATATGGAAATCAATAGGATAGATACAAAAAATAAATAAAAAACTACCTAGTTACAGATTGAGACTCGGTAGCTGATGGCCGACCCCTCGGGTCGGTGTCGGTTGTGCATGAAATGCAAATGCATCCACCTTGCCTGGCTCCTGTGGCACCTACTGGGGTTCTGTTTTAGGAGCTTACTATGGGGAGCGGGTGACGTATGATAAATTCATTTGAATCACCATTTTACTCAACCCTGTGTGTAGAGGTGTCTACTGCTCTGCATTCAGTTTATGTAAAAATGGTGTGTACCTTGGAAAAGCTTAATGGTGAGTATGGTAATGACCGGCAGAGGGCAAACGGACCTGCTTAAGGTAAGCAAGGACTGTCCATGTTCGGGTGATATAGAATGCACATAATTGCAACCAATCTAAGATTGAGGAAGAATATGGTATATCACAAATCTAAATATACACATAAAAAGGGTGGCCACCCGACATGTAAACAGTTGCTGATTCCCTGTGGAGATCTCAGGGACTGTTCGGCACTTCCATAGTCATAGGGACAGAGAGTCCAATCATGTGATAGGGGTGGTGTATGTATCACCCGGTAGGTATGGGACACGGACAAGATCTTACTGGATCTACAGTTGGCGGGGGCAATGAAGTATTGATGGGACTTCAGTCTCGGCCTGTGGTGCACGGAGGGAGCAGGCCAATCCGGAACTGGGGAGGTATTACCACAGCAAATATAGGGATACAGGATATACCTGTCTTAAAGTGTGTGTAGTGATACTGATCAGGGATGGGGCCCACCTAGTCAGAGGAAAAAGGGTTTAATAGCGGTGATCCATCCATAATCCTGGGTCAGTCCATCAAGGATAAGTAACATACAGTGTCTGTGTGTGGGGATCGTATCGCTCACCTTACCTCTCTGATTGACTCAAATGTGGGATGAAGAAGTCCAGTACCTCTGATCAGTCATCTACTCACAGTGGATGGTGTGTCTCCTCTTGTCCCTTGCAGTGGGATGCTCCACTGAAGGAACTGAAGGGACCACCAGGTGTAGAGAGAGACTGTCACTGTGACTCAGGAGGGGACATGTTGGGTCGATGATCTGTGCTGCTGCACACTGCTGTCAGTGTATTGTACTTGTTTATAGCCTAAATACTGAAATTTGCACCTAAAGCTTTAATTTCTCCTCTCACCTTCCAGGACGGCAAACACATGAGAGATGAGAGGCTCCACCCTACAGGAAACACAATCAGTTCACAGCTGTTAAAAGGCCCCACCCTTCCCCTTGTCCCTCAGTATTGATTGTGTTTCTCCTACAGCGAAACATTTATTTATTTTCTCTGACCTGAAGACTCTGTGTTGGATGGTCCCCCTGTGAGGCAGGTTCAGCAACGCCGGTGAAGGCCACACTCTACCTGCATGCCTTCTAGGTTTCTCACAGGTCACTCTAGGATACAGGCCTCCCGGCCATTCAGCTGGATTTCGCATTCGTCAGGAATTAAAAAAAAACGCTGGACAGGGCGCTCCAAGCCTCGCTTTGAAACCGGAACTTTCGGTTTGTGCAGGAAAGGCAGAGTATACGCAGCGGAAGAGGGAAGCGAGTACGGAGGAGACTCTGGAACCGCATGGCGGCGGTAATGCAGACTCTCCGGCCGAAAGAAGCTAGAAAACTGCCAAGGATATGAAACCTGCCGCAACACACCTCATGGAGAAGGAGGAGGGAAAGTCGGTTCAGGTGGCTACAGGCAAAAGCAGATCGGAACCCAGTAAGTGCCGTTTTTTTATTGGGGCTGATACCAGTGTCAGGCTTAGTCCCTGATAGCTCCCATGCTCTCCCTCAGCGGGGCCTGTAGCCAAGTTACTATGGGGCAGGAAGAGTGATCTGTTTATTATCTCCTCTTCTCTTGCAGAATCCCCAGGTGGAACACAGGAGGCCTCTGATAAAGCACCCTCTGTATCTGCTGGCACTAGCTCCTCTAAAAAATGTGGTAATTGCAGGGAGAGAGTGCCCAGGTTTCACACCAAGCCCCTTTGTTATAGGTGTATTAACAAACTGGCTGGTAAGGAGGCCTCAGGGTTGATGAAAGATTTCTTTAAGTCTATGCAGGAGGAAATGCTAGCCACTATCCAGTCCTTCTGCACCTCTGTAGCTACCCCCCAGGTAACAGAACTGGGGGAACTAACGCCTAAAGAGGGCCTTTCCAAGGCAGGCCTGTCTGCTTTTCAGCCTGGTTCGCAGGGTCTCCCCCCTGCTCAAGCAAGGGAAGAGGAAGACTTAGGGAATGCAGAAAGTCAGGCTAAGTCTCAGCTTAGTTCTGGGTAGGAGGTTGATGTGGACCCAGATAGTGAGGTAGAAGAGACCAATTTGAACAGAAATCTGTTTGGTCTGGAAAATCTGGAGGGACTCCTTCAAGCTGTTTATGCTACAGAGGAAATCCCAGAACCCCCCAAGGAGACCTCGGCACAGGATAAGATGTATAAAGGACTGGTTAAAAACCAATCCAAGGTATTACCTGTTCACCAATCCTTGAAAGATTTAATTCTTCAAGAATGGCAGTTTCCTGAAAGAGGTCTGGTTAGACCAAAGACATGGAAAAGGAGATTCCCTTTTAAGGAGGAGGAGGTGCAAACATTCCTAAAGAGTCCAAAATTGGACGCCTCCCTGTCTCAAGTGACTAAGAGGTCTGACCTCTCTTTTGAGGACACAGGGAATATCAGAGATGTCATGGACCGTAAGTCAGAATCTCTGTTAATGAAAGCCTTGGATGCCAACTCATCCACTATGGGTCCAGCACTGGCTGCAACCTGCGTGGCTAGGAATGCATATTTCTGGATAGAAAAGCTTACAAAGCACCTTTCACAGGAAAATAAGTCCCAGGACCTGCTGGATTCCCTTTCAGTTATAGGGAAAGCTGTCGCCCACTTGGGCGATGCAGCAGTTGAGTCAGTGATAGCCTCAGCTAAAACCGGAGCTCTCATTAATTTAGCTAGGAGAGCCATTTTGGTTAAAGCTTGGGAAGGCAACTTTACTTCAAAGGTAAAGCTCTGTGGGCTACCTTTTGAAGGGTCCTTACTGTTTGGCTCAGGCCTGGAGGAAGTATTGTCCACATCCTCTGAGAAAGGCAAGAAATTTCCTAGCAAGCCCAAAAGGGAGAGATATTGGGAATTTTTCGTGACCCCCAGGGGCAAAGTGAAACAGAGAGCCAAAAAAGAACCCAATAAAAAGTGGGGCTTTGGTAGAGGCAGGCAAAGGAATAATTTGCTCTTCCCCTCTCCAGGTTCAAGCGCCAAAGATACTAAGTGATGCCAGAGTCAAAGTGGGGGGCAGACGGTCTCATTTAATTTCCCAATGGAAGGAAATTTCAGTCGGTCCATACATTCATCACCTCATTCAGGAAGGCTACCGCCTAGAATTTTCATCCATATCCCCACTAGAAGTAACATCCTCCAAAGGATTCAAGAACTGGCAGAACAACTCGTGATAGTTCCCATGCCAAAAAAACAGCTTTACCAAGGCTTTTACTCCCATGTGTTCATGGTACCCAAACCCTTGGGAAAATACTGCCTTATCATAAACCTCAGAAACTTAAACAAGCTTCTAGAGTACAAGAGATTTTCAATGGAAGGTATTTATACAGTCCGCAAAAACCTGTTGAAAGATGTGTTTATGACTACTCTGGATCTCAGGGATGCATGCCTGCATGTTCCAATTCATCCAAAACACCAGATCTTTCTGAGATTTGCGGTGGTCACAGAGGAGGAGACTGCAAATTGGAAGTTCAGGCCACTCCCCTTTGGTCTAGCAGCCAGTCCAAGGATTTTTGCCAAGGTCCTGGCAGAGGCAGTACCTATCTACATCTCCAGGGAATAGCTTTGATTCCTTACCTGGACGATCTACTGATTTTTGGTCCATCAGTGGACCAAGTGAGATCAAACACCCAGAAGGTGTTAACAGTCCTACAGACGCTAGGCTGGTTGATCAGCAGGGAAAAGTCATCCCTGAAGCCTGCCGAGGTTCAGACCTATTTAGGGTACTGGATAGACTCACGGGTGCAACGTTTTTTCCTTCCAAGAAAGGTTGGTGGTCACCCCCTCTTGTTCCAGGAGAGAGATCCTGAGAGTTATGGGGCTCATGTCAGCCAGCATCCCAGCAGTAGCTTGAGTGCAGCTACACTCGAGACCTTCCACCTTTCCTCCTGGGACAAAAAAGGTTGAGTCCCTGGACGAAAGGGTAAACCTCACCCCTCAAGTAAAATCCTCCCTGAGGTGGTGGTCAATACCAAGCAATTTAGAAAAGGGCAGACCTTTGGGTCAGTGGAGCCCTCTGAAGGTCCCCATAGACACAAGCACCTGGGGGTGGGGGGCTCATCTAGAGGGAGCCCAAGCCCAGGGTATCTGGGACAAGGAAGTAGCCCAGTCCTCCTCCAACTTCAGAGAACTCAGAGCAGTGGGCGAAGCCCTAAGAGCCTTTTAGAGTTCCATTTCAGGCATGGAAATTCAGGTCTGCTCCGACAATGCTACAACAGTAGCTTACCTGAATCACCAAGGGGGTACCAGGTCAAGACCCCTGTTGGTACTAGCCCAGGAAATCCTAGGCTGGGCAGAAGAAAGAGTGATCTCCCTGTCGGCCATTCATATAAAAGGGGAAAGCAACCGGGAAGCAGATTTCCTCAGTCGCCATCCAATAAGACAAGGAGAATGGGAGCTAAATCCCAAGGTATTTCAGACAATAGTCCAAAAATTCGGCTGCCCAGAGGTAGACTTATTTGTTAGCCTACAAAACAGAAAGGTAAAGCGATCCTTTTCTCTTTCACAAGAAATAGGGATGTTGGACCTGGATGCTCTGGCCCAAACATGGCAGTTCGAGTTAGCCTATGCCTTTCCCCCTCTAACTCTTATACCTCGAGTTTTACAGAAGCTTAGTCATTCCCCGGGCCTTTGCCTCCTCCTGATTGCGCCGTGGTGGTCAAGGAGGGCGTGGTTTGTGACCCTAAAAGCATTATCGGTAGCACCTCCTTGGAAGCTTCCGAACCTTCCAGACCTGCTTTTGCAGGGATCAGTTTGGCACACAGGCCGGAATTCTTCCAGTTGATGGCCTGGTTAGTGAGCGCCAGATCCTTATATTCAAGGGCTGCTCAGACAGAGTAATAGACACACTCCTCCTGAGCAGGAAACCAGTAAAGAGGAAAATATACTTAAAAGTTTGGAAAACTTTTTGTACTTGGCGTAGGCAGAAGCAAATTTCTTCCACCTCTGTACCCATAATCTTGGATTTCCTACAAGATGGGGTAGAGAAGGGTGTGGCGGTTAACACCCTTAGGGTACAAATAGCAGCTCTCTCAGTTTTTCTAGACATGAGACTTGCAAAAGAATCTTTAGTTAAAAGATTTTTGATTGCCAGGGATAGAGCTACCCCAGTCACTAGAGACAGGTTCCCTCCTTGGGACCTGACTAGAGTTCTAAAGGTGTTATCTAGAAGCCCTTTTGAACCTCACGACAGCCAGAAGGGTAGGGGACTTACAAGGTCTTTCAATTAAAGAACCATTTATGTTGATCTTCCCAGATAGAATTATGCTCAGGCGAGATCCTCTATATCTGCCCAAAGTAGCATCTTCCTTTGACAGGAAGCAGGAAATAATTTTACCATCCTTTTGTGATAATCCTAGAAATGAAAAAGAAATCAAATTTAATCGTTTAGATGTGAGGAGATGCCTCCTCACTTATTTACAGAGGACCAGGGAGTTTAGGAGATCTAATCACCTTTTGATCCTCTACTCTGGACCAAAGAAAGGACTTCAGGCGTCAAAACCTTCAGTTTCCAGGTGGATTAGGCAAGACATTACCATGTCTTATGAGGTTTCAGGTGTTCCTGCGCCAGCAAAGCTGAAAGCACACTCAACAAGAGCACTGGCAACATCCTGGGCCGAAAAAGCAGTGGCTTCCTGGGAACAGATTCACAGTGCAGCCAGCTGGTCCAGCCATGACACTTTTCTGAAGCACTGCCGAGTGGAGGTGCTTTCTCAACAAGATCTAGCCTTTGACCGAAAGGTACTACAGGCGGTGGTCCCACCCTAAGGTAGGCCTGTGGGTTCTTTATTATCCTCTCACGTGTTTGCCGTCCTGGAAAGTGAGAGGAGAAAACCGCCCGTTAGACTTGCCGGTAACGGTGTTTCTATGAACCTTCCAGGATGGCAGGCCTACTTCCCGCCCTGTTAAAAGGAGTGAGGAAAGAATGTATACAATTGGTGGTAAGTACCTAAGTGATTGTACATCCTTTGTGAATCGGTTGGAGAACTACTTTTTTACAACTAAAGGACAAGGGAAAGGGTGGGGCCTTTTAACAGATGTCAACTAATTGTGTTTCCTGTATGGTGCAGCCTCTCATCTCTCATGTGTTTGCCACCCTGGAAGGTTCGTAGAAACATTGTTACTGGTAAGTCTAACAAACGTTTTTTGTAAACTTTTTGGAAATACCAGTAAAAACTTGGCTCTGCCAGTAAATTTTGGGAGTTGTGTCAGTAAATTTAGGTTGGCAACACGGGATTGACTGCAGTCTCTCTACGGCAAAGAACTTTCCACCAGGCTCCCTCAAATTTTCAGTCAAGTTTTGTTGAGCTGACAGGGCTACACACAGCTCAAATTTTGGCTGATTCAGCAGTCTTGTATGGCCAGATTTAGACTAATTTCTGTACAATTTCCTTTAACATTACCAAGTGTGGTTCACACCAAGTGCATTCTGGTAGACATAAGGACACCAAGAAAACATTTGTTTCTATGTGCTTTGTTCACATCATACAAGTGCATTGGTGTACATTGCATAAAAATGCAGCATATCTGCATTTCAACCACCAGAAGATTTTGCTGTTCAATCACCAGGCCACTTTTTTGTACTTGGCACTGCGCGACTTTAACTGACAATTCCGCGGTCATGCAATGCTGTACCCAAACAAAAATTCTATCCTTTTTTCCCACAAACAGAGCTTTCTTTTGGTGGTATTTTATCACCTCTGCGCTTTTTATTTTTTGCGATATTAATAAAAAAGAGCAAAAATTTTGCGAACAATTTACATTTTCTACTTTGACTGTTAAAACATATCCAATATATTCAATTTTTTTCATATATTTAGGCCAAAATGTATTTAGCTACATGTTTTTTTGACAAAAAAATTCTCAATGAGTCCGGACCGGAAGATTTTACCCCCTTCCTGACCAGGCCATATTTTGCGATTCGGCACTGCGTTATTTTAATGGACAATCGCGCGGTCGTGCGATGCTGTACCTAAACTAAATTTATGTCCTTTTTTTCCCCACAAATAGAGCTTTCTTTTGGTGGTATTTGATCACCTGTGCAATTTTAAATTTTTTAAAAAAAGAGCAACAATTTTGGAAAAAAAAACAATATTTTTCACATTCTGATATATAACATTCCCAAAACAAATTTTAAAAATCAAATTTTTTTAACATTTTAGGCCAATTTGTTTTCTGCTACATATTTTTGGTTAAAAAAAATCACAAAAAGCGTATTTTGATTGGTTTGCGCAAAAGTTATCGCGTTTACTAACTACGAGAAAGATTTATGTCATTTTTATTATTTTTTTTTATTTTTTTACTAGTAATGGCGGTGATCTGCGATTTTTTGCGGGATTGTGACATTGCGGCGGACAGATTGGACCTCTGACTGACATTTTTGACACTTTTGGGGGGGCCAGTGATCAGTGCTATCAATATGCACTGTTACTGTAATAATGACACTGGCATGGAAGGGGTTATCTCTGTTGGTGATCAAGGGGTTAAATGTATGCCTCATGCTTACTGACGTGTGTGGGGGGAGGGGGGTTCTGTGACACAGACAGAGATCGCAGGTTCAGCTATGCTGAATCCTGTGATCTCTCCCTGTCTGTCACAGAGAAGATCCGCCTGCTTTGTTTACAAATACGGGCGGATCTTCTCACACTTTCCCCGACAATCGGGGAAGAGAGGCGGCAATCGCCACCTCTACTCCTCCTGCCCGACTCCCGCTGTGTTTAGACACAGCGGGAGGGAGACCACTAAGAGTCCAGCGATGTAGGTCTACGTAGCTGGACATAGCAGAGCCGCAGTGTTGCAGTAGCAGCACAGTGAGCGGTCTTAAAGTGGTTAAGCAATTAGATGCGCACTGCACGTCATGGCAGTGTGTAATAAGATGCTTTTGTGCCTTAAAGTAAATGAATTGGTTAACTTTAAATAAATGAAAAAAAAAAAAAACCCAAAACACTGCAATGCTTTAAAACACAGCAATATGTTGTTACAGTGCATCACAGTGCTGGTGCACATTGCTTTATATGCATCCTAATGCATGCCCTCATGTAGAGACCTCATCTACTAGAATGATACTAATGCCTCGTACACACGTACCGATCGTCGGCCGACCGATCGGCCGTCTTTTGTCCAGGACTGTCCTGTCCGCTGAAAAGTGCAAAAGACTGCACAAGAAGTGATGTCATGTGATGGTTAACTTTCCCTGTGTTTTTTCTTCTCTGAGCATGCCCAGTCTTGCAAATCTGCTGATTGTCGGCCGAATTCTGTACTGACTGGCGAACAATCGGCCGTTCTGGCTTTGGCCAGCAAAAATTTTAATGCTTGCACGACAGATTCTGTTCGACCGAAAGTGCGCTGTCGGCTGTCGGAAGCATCATATTAACAAGCCTACAATCGGCCGATCGGTCGTCTGCCGAATATTTACGGCTGACAATCGGTACGTGTGTACGGGGCTTAAGTAGCACTGCTTTGGTGGATCACCCCCCTCCATGTTGATCACACAAGCGGTTAGCAAGTTTTATTATTGGCATCCTATACAGTATAGAGACCCTGTCATCAACTTGAAATATTGCAGGTGAAAGCACAGAAAATTAAATATTTTAAATGCTTACTTGCAGTGTTTTCTTTCCATTAACAATTATTCATGGACTTGAAACGTGTCTCTGAACTTGCCTAGCACAGCCTGCTCCTTCCTTGCACGTCATAGCCCTCTAATTGCTTTCTGTGCTGTACTGTCCATGTCGTCCCTCCCTTCAACTCCCCATATAACTTTTTTTTAAATAAATGTTCTGGCAGGGTTTCTTTAAAACTTGCCTTAGATTGGTATTTTTTTTCTTTTTGTTTAGACAGAGAGCTGAACGAAAATAAAAAAACAGATTCTTCCATCTACACAAATAAAACCAAAAAGAGGAATCTGCTCCACTGGGACATTGTATTCTGATAGTGGGACACAACTCTGTCCGAATACACTGATCAGCAGCTTCAGCGGATTGGCTGCAGCTGCTGATCTGCGAACATTTTCCAGCTTGTTCATTTGACAGAAGCTGATCAAATGGTTGATCTCTGTTGAACAGGAACGGACACACATTGGTCTAAACTCAGTTGGTTCTTGCTGAACTGGTTTAATTTTCAATATGTCTATGGCCAGCTTAAGTATTTAGATTTCTTAGGGTCATTCAATTAATTAGCCATGATTTCAACAATGGCGACCGTCTGTACACAGACACTGACTCTCTGCTGCATGAGTGTGAATAGAATAGGTAAAAGATGGCTTAAGCTCCTGTTCTTCATGTGTAGAGCAATTCTCAGACCCGTTTTACCCTTTTCTGGGCTTAATCATGGAGACCTCTGGTATTAAGCCCAGAAAAGGTTAAAATGCATCTTAGGAGTTCTTTACAGGTGGAGAACAGGAGCTGGAGCCATCTTTTACCCATTGTATTCAAACTCATGCACACAGGGAGTCGGTGACTGTGAGTAGATGGCTGCCATTTTTTTTTTGAAGGCTACTGGAGCCTGACAAGTTGATTCTGCCTGTCTTGCACCAGTCTATCCACATGCTGACCCGACTGATACAGTTTTGGGGGGGCAGTTGAGCAGTACTATTTTCGTTGTTTTAGGCACTGTGCCATGATGTGATACCACCCAAGTGTTGCAAAGTGATGAATAGCTTAATTTTACAAGACTGACAAAAATGTAAGAATTCATATCAGTGATAAAGAGTATTAAGATGTGCTTTTTGTTGAATGTTCTTGTTTTTTCATGCTTATGTGTCTTCCACTACATTTTGGTTATTTTAGTAACCACAATTACCTGAACTACGCATTTCTAATCTTTCAAATAAGAAAACACAACACTGCCTTTACTACTGCAGCTTCCTGATGCCTGATAATTATTTTTTTTTTTTTGTTTACTGTTTTCTTTTTTATTTGCCAATGGCAATTTTAGATTGCCAAACCACACCACAACTGCAAACCAGGTGTTTGAATTAATAGGCAAGTTTAGCAGGCAGTTCTGTAGTCCCATGTTAAAAATACCGTGGCTGTGAAGCAAAGCATCATGGCCTTGGGGTGTGTACAGCCCTGTCCTAAAGAAGCCGCCAAAATATTGCTGGTGAGGGATCTTTCCACACATCCAGCAGTATCCAGCAATTATGTGCACAAAGTAGATATACCCACTGTCCCCAATGGAAGAATATGTAGGCTAAAATTGGCTGGAAAGCAACTATTTGTTCTGAGTTAGTTAACTAACTTAAAGTGTATAACAATAATTTATTGTTAGTTTTCAATAAAATAGGTAAAAGTTATAGCCCCTGTCAGTTTATTTTTCGCTGCCTGTGACCTTTTAGGGAGACTTCCTTTCACTTCCTGTCCTGGAGATGCAATCGGAAGCGAGAAGTTCATGTACTCACACTTGCATGCATTTCAACAAGACATTTATTGATGTATTAATTAATATTGAGATGCATTCATTTACATTTTTTTTATAGTTGCCTGGAGTACAGCCTAAAAAAAAATGAATATGCTAGTTGTATATAATACCTAAAACATCACTTCAGTGTTCTTTTCAATGAACAACCATTGTCCCTGGAGTAGTCTGTGGCTGGCTCCACATGGGCAGGGCTTATATGAATTCAAACTGTCTTTAGTGCTGTAATAGTATGTATATGCTTCCGTTAAGTGAGTCAGCATGTACTGTAACTTTGTATTTCTCGTGGTGGCTTCGCAAAGGAGGGTGGCTACTTTTCACATGCCTTGAGACCATGTAGGGCAAGTGCAGCAACCCTCAAAGAGGAAGTGTGTTGCCATGTTTTTTGTGCATTTTTTATTATTTATATATACTGAATGGTGGGTCACACCAATGAGGTATATGAACAATGGAAAATATACTAGGGGCAAGCCTCTGAAAAGTACCAATTGGGGTACCATCGTCCATGTGACATCTAAAGAATTGGAAAAGAAGACCATTCCCCCAACAGTCTCCAGAAGAGGGAAATTGGACTTTCTCTGTACCTCAGACACAGTACACATAGAGTAAAATTAAAGTGTAATTTATTTATACAAAGAGATACAAAACAACATATCTAAACATGTCAAAAGAAAACACGTGAATTTAAAATTCAAGAAGAAGTGTTGGAAATTGGTCTAGCTATACAGTAATTACAGTAATACTTAGTGCACTCCATTTGGGAAACAAGAGGTTTAGTGGATCCTCACTGGGCACATACTCCTTTACATGTTTCGCGGTTGGATACCGATTTTTCAGGAAGAACACATTAGATAGTATCTTAAATGAATTAGCAAATTACAAATGATATGCAGAAAATAGTGTGCAAAAACCATATACAGATGTGTACATATAATAATACATGGGGAGGGGGGCACTGGTCCTTACCATGCAAGACCTACACTAGACTAGATCCGGAAGGTGGCTCCGCCAACACTCCCCTACGGCGGACATGAGGGACAATTATGGGTGGATGCATAAATGCTGCGTAGCAACTATAGCAAGATGTAGATAGATACACCGTAAGTCTGTATCTATTGTGAGATTGATTAGCTCGGTGGCGGGTGTGGATGACCCCTTTGGGGGGTTAGTTACACAGGGAGATAGCCGAGAAGTGGTTGCAAACAACAGTTTGGTTTATTCTTGCAATTTACTTCACACAAGCCTCAAAAACATCAAAATAAAAATAAAAACACAAAAAAAATCCTTGCCGCGGTGGGCGGCTACCTTCTCACATACAGGAACCTACCTACGGAGTCTGTCTCCAACCTACTGTTGGGTAGACTTTGCTGATCCTACAGCAGACACTCAATAGTCCATTTATTTTCTCTTCACACAACAAATGTCCATTGAACATGTCCCTTTTCCTCTTCACATTGAACATGTCCCTTTGCTTGTCTCTTCACATAGCAAACAGTTCAAGACCTCACCTTGAGTAGTCTTCACACTTTTTACCCTCCTCAGCGCACATCACTTCAGGAGGTCTTCTCCCATGCTCACACAGCGTCGGGAGGCACACATCTGACTGTCCTCCTCTACCCACATGGCGTCAGGAGGCAGCAATCCTTCTCCCAGGCTCACACAGCGTCGGGAGGCACACATCTGACTGTCCTCCTCTCCCCAGCTCACACAGCGTCAGGAGGCAGCAATCCTTAGACTTCCTTTGGACAAATTTTAGAGGCCTTAATTTCCTCATTCTGAACAGCTGAAGTCTGTTCACCCTCCTTAGACAGTTCTGGCTACCTTTGCAGCCGACACCCTATAGTAATTGGTGAATTTTCTAAACCAGGTGGAAATGTATCTCCTGTCTGTGACTACATCCACAGATTTACCTGACTTCCTGTCACATACCCCCCCCCCCCTCTTGTTTCAACCCTAGGGGTTGGGACACAGATTTCCAGGCACGCATGTGTCAGGCACTGCTCTTGACTCTCACTGATAGGCCTCCTAGTATCTTCCCTCCCCAGTTCATTAACAACTGCTAACCTTTGTTGAAATGCTTGTAGGAGTGGCTCTTTCTTTAAGTCCGTTAGCTTGTCTATACACACTTGTTTTGGCTGATCCTCTCCATCTTCATATAGCCAATTCTCTGTATCTTCAACCTTCAGGATGAAACTGTTTCTGTCATCTTCATTGACAGATTTCTCATAAATGTCAGACAACTTGTCCCTCATCTCATATACACATTCTTCAACTGCATTTTTGGCATAATTTTGCTCCTTTTCAGGTTTGTCCTGCATAACCATCTGTCCTATCCACCAAGGAGGACCGTGATCCATAGGCAACTCAATTGTGCTAGTCTTAAAGTCTTCAACATTCTTGAGCCGCCTCTCTCTGCAATCAATAAATGCATAGGTGTGCGCAGCCTATTGCATTAGGGTGTGCACCCCAAAGTTTAAATACACATGCATGTGTTTGCCTACATGTATATGGCCCCGGTACATTACTCTCCCTGCTGGCAAAGTGAAATAGAAGTGTGGGGCACTTCTCATATGGCAGAGCAGGTCCGAGGGAGATCTTTCCCATCTCCTCACTGGCAAACAGAGCGATAATGCTAATGTGCCCTAAACTCATAGCTGGTAACACATTGTTACATGTGTCCAGTGCACACCCCAAACCTTTGGTTCACAGTATCCTATATGCACAATATCTATGGCTGCACAGAAACTGCACCAAAGATTTTCGCACTCAGGCAAACCTACTACGAGAAAGCCTCCTTCTGCTACTCACAAACCAATTTAAGGAAGGCTTTCAACAGAACCTCTTTACTGTATGACCATCCAAAACCTAGGCAACCAGACACGGTCAAGATATGGTCTTCCTCTCTACTGCTTAGATACCCCATTTTATGTATATATTCAATTTTTTTGAACCAATCCCTTATTGAGGGGCTTTCTGGGTCTAACCATATTTTTGGTATTGCCCCCTTTGCTGCGTTTATTAAATGTGGTAATATTCTACTTTTATATATTTTTTTTTCTCTGTTAGTTCTATGAAATAGGCACTCCCACAGGTCATCAATAATATCCATACCCGTGATCTCCCTTTGTTGTACCTTCTGCGGATATTCCCTAATTATCGGGCATTCCCACCATATGTGGGTCATTGTGCCTCTCATGTTACAACCCCTCCAGCACAATATGGATTTCTATGGTTGGCATTTTTGTGCTTTTACGGTTGTTATATAGCATCTTGCAAAAATTTGTAATTAATTTCAATTGTATTTATATCTGCAGCGAAACCATGTACAGCTCTCAGTACTTGTTGTTGCTTTTTTAAGCGGGTTCTTAATTCCTCTTCCCATGAGTATTTTGTATGTATGGTTTGCGGGTTGCGTAGCTTTTCCACTGGGTTTAAATTTTCTTTAGATTTTATAGGCTGCCTGTAATGTTTTCACGAAGTGCTTAAGCTGCAAATACCTCCATTCATTCAATACCATCAATTCTCCCTTATCCTTTAATTCCTGGTATGGACACATCTTCCCACCTTTTATAATATCTTTTAACTGTGTGTTTTTAGTCCCCGTTTCGGGGTAAAAATAATTTCTACCCTCAAGTGATATTAGTGGCGAACGATATTCCCATTTTGCTTGTCTGGGAAGCTTATGCCATACCTTAAAAACATTTCTGGTCAAATGTGTGTATTCTCATCTAACTTTCTATATTTTTGTAAAACCCAAATATTTATACTTTAAATGTGCTCTGCTCAATGTGTTTTCAATCCTAATCCATCTGATTTAATTTAATATATTTTATCATCCGTGCTAGTATAACTGCTGTGTAATACCTTTTAATGTCTGGTGCTGCTAATCCTCCCTGTGCTTTGTCTTTAAAAAGTACTGTGAACTCTATTCTTTGCCTCCTATTCTTCCATACAAACCTTAGGATCCTTGTTTTTAATGTTCTAAAATATGTCTGTGGTATAGCTATTGGTAAAACATTTGGAATTTATACAGAATTTTAGGTAGTATTGCCATTTTTACCATGTATATCCGACCAACACATGAGAGTGATTGTATTGATATTTTTTTAATTTCTGATTTTATCTTGTTGAGTAATTTGCTTGGTATACATTTCTTACAGAAAGTGTTAATTTTATCCCAAGATACTTTAGGTCTGTTTTTCCCCAAGTAAATGAAACTCCCTCTGTAGGGCTAGTTCTTCTTTCTTGCTCAAACCTATATTTAGAATTTCTGACTTTACAGGAGTGATCTTTAAATATGAAAGTTCTCCATATTTTTTAGCTTTTTTATTAAAATAGAGAGAGTTTTTCTAGGGTTGGATATATAGAAAAAAACATTGTCGGCATATGCCGCTACTTTATGTTCCTCGTCTCGGATCTTCACTCCTCTTATGACCATACTATTCTGTATGGTTGCCAATAGTTGTTCCAACTATAGCACAAATAAGAATGGTGAGAGCGGGCATCCCAGTCTTGTTCCATTAAGCATTTTGAAGGGAGGTGAAAAGCTTCCATTTACCTTCACCAACGCTGTGGGATGATTATATGGCGCTTTTATCCATTGGAACATCTTTGGACCTATACCCAAGTCCTCTGCTGTATCCATCATAAATCCCCAGTCTACTCTGTCAAATTCCTTTTCAGCATTGTTTTACAGTAGATGTGGAGACTTTCCACCTCTCAATTTATGCGATAGGTTTTAATCCCATTATCCTCGCCCTCTCTACCTTGGATAAACCCATTCTGGTCTGAATGGATTAAATTGGGCATCGACTCTTTTATTCTGGTACCTAAAATTTTTGTTTAACGTTTTGTATCAGCGTTTACCAGCGCTATTGGTCTAAAACTAGAGCAGACTTACATCTTTTCCCACTTTAAGTATCATTGTTACATAAGCCTGCAGTGATTCTTTCCTCATCTCCTTTCCTTCTCCTACCCCATTCATATACTGTATGAGCAAAGTTTTGAAACAAATTGATCTTTAAACTTTTTGTAATAGCGAATTGCGACTCTCTTGGATCCTGGACTCTTCCCTGTCGCTGTATTTTTCAATGCTTGTCTAATCTCTTCCTGTGAGATTGATTCCTCTAAGGCTTGCAATTCTTTTGGCTGATAGTTTAGGTAGCTTTGCTTCTTTTAGATATTCTTGAATCTTTTGTTTTGCTTTTTAATTCCACTTTCTGTGACCCCTTTTGCCTGACTGAATATAGGGTACTATAATAGCTATGGAAAACTTTCTCAATTTCCGTTGTTGAATTTACCTTCTCCCCTTTATTATTTTTCATTTTTTCTATAGAAGTTATAGATTTTCTCTTTTTTAATATTTTTGCCAAATATTTTCCTGGCTTATTTTCCCATTTATATCTGTCTTTGGCCATTCTATTGAAAACCTGTCTTGTCTCTTCTTTTATTAGATCTTTTAATTTGTCCCTTTTTGTTACTAGGGCGTGTTGTGTTTCTGGGTCTACTTTCTTTTCATGTTTTTATTCCAGCTCAGGTATTTCTGTTATTAACCTGTTCGTGTTACTTATTCTTTCCTTCTTTTTCCTAGGACCTATAGAGATCAACACGCCCCTAACATAGGCCTTGTGGGCTTCCCATAATGTGGCCTCTGACACCTCGGGGGTTTCATCACACAAGAAGTATTGTTCCAGTTCTTTTTTTTTATTCTTTTTTTCTACTTCTACATCCTGTATCAAATCCTCATTTAATCTCCAGGTGTTTATGTTGTTCTGAGTTCCTATAAACTTTAATTTCATTATTACCGGGACGTGATCTGATAGTGACATAATTTCTATAGATGATTTTACCACTGAATCTATCATTCTGTAGTCAAGCTTTGAGCATGTCCCTTGCACTGGGGAGTGGAAAGAGTAGTCTGCCATTCCAGGATGTTGGATTATCCAGGCATCAGTTGACATTGAAACAGTTTTTTCTTCACCTGCCTAAGTTGGTAATCTCCAGTCCCCCCATGCATGTGATGTACTATCCCCCTGTGGATCGATGCAGAAATTCAAGTCACCTGCCAAGATTAGTTTACCCTTTTTTGTCCATTAGCTTTCCCAAAGCTTCTTTCAAATATCCTTTCTAAGCTATATTAGGGCAGTATACATTACCCAAGGTACATTCCATTCCCTGCAGATTTCCCTTCAGAAATATATACCGCCCTTCTGGGTCCACCATCCTTTCTTCTAAAGAGAACCTTACTTCTTTTGCCATCCCAATTGCTAGTCCTTTTGCTCTCTTAGCTGGGGAGTACCCATAGTACCATGTCGGGTGGTGTTTTGAGTACAATTTTAGATTTTTATCTTGTGCTTTATGTGTCTCCTGTATAAAAATTACACTTGCTGAGTATCGTTTAATTCCTTGTAAGACATTATGTCTTTTAGTTGGAGTGTTTAATCCTCTTACATTGTAAGTTAAAAAATTTAAAGTCATCATGTTTTTCTTTCCCTCTCCCCTTGCACTCTACCTCTACCTTCTGCCCCCCGTCCTTGGACACATGCAGAAGAGGGTTGAGCTCCTTAGGACCATGCAAGGGGATTCAATCCCAAGGCGTGAGGGGGGAGACAATATCAGAGAAGAGTTCTATATGTTTGGCACTATATATTCTTCCCCTTTGCCCACCCTCCACCACCCCTCCCTCACCCACCCCCCCACCCCCCCATCTCTTCAAAGTCCCCTCTTAATACTTCCATCTTTTTATTTCTTTTATTTCTTCAGTGTCCTACTCTTTTTTGGGAATCAGTAACCATTGATCTTCAACTAGTTGTAGTCTCTCTTTCCTTTTTCCTGTTCATCCCGGAACATCTGGAACAGGGATGTGACGGTATTCACCGTCACTGGAGGTGAGGAGCAGATACTTAATGGTTTGAATTGCTTCAGATGGGACAGCAATATTTGTCAGCAATATCTTCATATAGAAATATGAAGATTTAATCCAATTTTACACTGGGAGACTTAGACTGTTATAGACAATTGCCATGAAGTCGGACTCCTATATAATGTGTCTATGTATTCCATGTCCCTGCATGCCAGACAGGCTTCCCTTTTGTTTGTGTATTGAAATGGAATGTGTATTGTGTTAAAGTTTACCTCTCTTTTGTTAATGACCTCTCTTGTTCTGTCTGCCTTAAGATAAACTTATTATGGGATGTATATGTGGATTGGATGGTAAGGGGAGGGGGGGGGGGATAGTCCCACAATGTATATCTTTGTGTACACTGTAGGGGAGTGTAAAACTCTGTTTTCATTGGATTGTGAATCTCAGGGCCTATCCTCAACAAGGTCCACCTGGGCGGTAACCTTGTGGGGGAAAACTGTATAAAAGTATGGAGCCCTCGGGAAGCACTAGGAGCATCCGTCAACGGAGGTGCCTGGTCAGGGTGCCGGTTGATCCATTACAAGGGAGTTCTAGTTTATTACAGAAATCTTCTAGGAATCTTAACTTTGCTGAGCGACCATCTTTCCCATCTACCAGGCATGCAGGGAAATCCCAGTTATACTGTATACTTTGTTCCCGGATCTGTTCCAAAAGGGGTTTAAGGTGTCTTCTTCTCAATAATGTTTCATGCGCAAAGATCTGCAAAGATCTGGAGACTTGTACTCTCATATTTTAGTGGTGGCGCTCCTCTCAGGCGTCACCAAATTTGTGCCTTTTCTTCATAATTAGGAAACCTGATTATTATGTCTCTTGGGGTTTTCGTCGATATTCCCTGTGGTCTTCATATCCGATGCACTCTATTTTTAATGGGTCTGTGATGGCTCTTCCTAATTAAGGGTTGAATATTTTTTTCAATATTTCTGTTAAATCTTCACCCTGCATCCCTTCTGGTGGGCCATGTATTCTCAGTTTTTTTTCTTCTATTTTGATTCTCCTGATCTTCTAATTTACAGTATATGCCATGTTCCTTTGTTCAATTTGTATGTTTTTTATTTTCTCTTTTAATTCCGTTATTGCTTGCGTATGTGTGTCCAGTCTCTTTTCTGTGTCTTCCACTCTTTCCAATATTTGGCCCAAATCTCCATGTAGCGTGGCCATGTCAGTTTTTAAAGAGTTTTCCAATTTTGCAAATATGGCTGCCATTTCTGATTTTGTGGACAGTTGGGCTTACAGACTTTGTTCTTCCATTTATCCACATACAGTTTCGCTTTCTGTCTCTATTTCTATTCTCGACTGGCTGGCTATTCTTGTGCCCACAGATGGCCTATTTTGATTTATTTTATTGTTTCCCATCACCTCTTTCACAGGTGAAACTTACCATTACTCCCCTCTTGCGACATATATTTTTTTATTTTTCCTGGACTTGCACTTATTTTAGGCGATTTTACCACTCCGCTCGCTTTGGTTGGTTTCCCCTTTATTCTCTCCCCTATTTCTCACAGTGACGGCCTTGGGTGGGTAGCCTGCTGTCTTATTATTTATTTTACTCCAGCCTCACACTTTTCTCTTCCCCTCTCCTCTTCCTATTTCATCCCCTTGTTTCTTGCCCCTCGGTCTCCTTTATTTTGCACTTGTTCCTTTTAGTGCTTTATAGCCCCTTCCCATAATCACAAGCTGATATATTTCTATGCAAAGTCTAGTTGGGGGCTCAGGGGGCTAGGAACTAGGAATGAGTCCACAAGGTGTGAATACATTCAGCACAAAAAATAAAAGTTCAGTGCAGTGCAAAAAGTAGAAAAAGATGTCCGTTTACTCACTGCTTCTTGTTTGCTGGGGTTTTTATAGTCCTTATTGCAGCCCCCCTCAAAAACAATAGTTCATTCAGTTTTTCATGTGAGGCTTTGTATGACTATCTCCACCTGGGCTTTTTGTCTCCCTGACTCAGCTGAACCATCTGCTCGCCTGTGTGCCACCACCGACCCCTCTCCATCTGCCACTTATGGCAACCTGCTGTCTTTCTGATAGTTGGGAAGCCTACGGTGGCTCAGGAGGATGCAGGGGTCTACTGCAGCTCCGCTCTGACAGCACCCGCCACCACGTCCCACCGTACTCCCCCAAGCTCCTCCTAAGAGTTCCCGTGAGCTGCCGGGTTCCACTGAACCTCCGGCCAGGCTTCCTATCCACCTCCAAGTCCCACCTTCAGGCCGTCTCTGGTGTCGGATTCTCCCGCAACCTGGCGAGGGCTCCCTGTACTGCTTCTCATCTGCTTCTCCTTTTTCTTACGACCAAGTGATGCCCCAGGGGATTTTACAGTACTCAGCCACTCACCTAACACTTTAGCTGGGCCACACATTCATCGCCCAGCAATCGGCTTGGGGATCGCAGCCAGAGTTTATGGGGATGGCAGGCATAGATTATCTTGCTTCATATGCAGGATGGGGTTTTTCTGGAGCTCCTAGCATGAGCTACTCGCCTGTGCCATACTCAGGCTCCTCCCCTCGGGTGTGATACCCGAAAATGTGGTAATATATTGCCTGACAGTAGCTGGCATATTTATTTACATTGATATATAAGCATTGTTAAGGAGCGGGCAGCCCCCCACTCATTCCTTAACAACCAGTAAACATCATGGCCGCCATGTCCTTAACAACCGATGAGTCATCAGCCGTTAACAGCTGAATCTAAAAAAAAGATTTGTCGGCAATAAAAAATACAGGGAAAAAACTACATGGGGTCCCCCCATGCATACCAGGCCCTTAGCTTTGGTATGGATTTTGAGGGGAACCTCATGCCAAAATAAAAAAAAAAATGGTGTGGGTTCCCCTCCAAAATCCATACCAGACTCTTATCCGAGCATGCAGCCCAGCAGATCAGAGCAAGAATCCAACCCCCCCCCCCCCCCCCGCCTCCTGAAATATACCAGGTTACATTTTCTCAACATAGGGATGTGCATTAGGGCAGGAGGGTCTCTGCCCCCCCTTAAAGCACCTTGTCCCAATGTTGATCCTTGCCGGTTGTTGTGGGGGTCTGTGGGCGGGGAGGCTTAATGAATACTTGAACCCCCCTTTTACAAGCGGCCGCCCACTCCTTAACGACCAGTATACATTCCACAAATACCGCATGCCTGGACCACTGCTTAATTTCCATGTGCATTTATTTATTTACTACCTTCTGCGAATGGATTTTAACGCCTGTTCATGAGGTATTTGCCAAGCATTTTCAGCGTTTCTCTGTAAATACTGCACAAATCGATAGTGAATCGTTAGTTTCCAGATCACATGCAATATTTAGACTGACACCTAAATATTGCGTGCAAGTCCATTCTGTGAATCGATCCCAATGTTGCTAATTGCAATAGTCTAGAGGATTAAAGTGACGCTAAACAATATCCTTATTTTTCAAAAACAATCCATATGCATCCACTACATCAGGGGTATTGAAATAAAATTCACACAGGTCTGATCCCTAAACTTTTCCAGCTGAGGTCTAAATCTCCTGTTTGTGTGATGACCATTCGCATCACAGCCCTCCTCCTGTGAAACCACACTCTTGTTTTTATCTCAGTTTCCTGAGTCCCCCTTTACTTCAAAGTTTTCCCTTGACAGTGGCATCTCCTGTCCCCCTTCACATCAACCTCCCCCTCCTACAATAGTATCCCCCCATTTTACCCCCCCCCCAGAGTGGTCCCCTTTACCCTCCCTTCATATGACAGCCCCCACAGTTCTGCCCCTATGCACATTGCAGCCCCCCTCAGCTCTGCCCCCATTCACATTGCAGCCCCTAAGCTCTGCCCCCATTTATATTGCAGCCCCCCTCAAAATCACGATCTAATTACATAGAACTGATGGACCTGCTGCAAACTATGTGCTACCGACTTCTTTAAATTTCTATTTTGAGGTTAATGTATACATTTAAAACAAATTACAGCTAAAGTGCAAACAATAAGGACCTTAAATGTCTCTTCAGCAAATGATAAAGTGCAAAACAAACAAATATGTACAAAATCAGTAGTAATTAAAATTGAAAAAATTCCTTTAGGCCAGGGGTTAGCAATCTTTTTCCCTTTAAGGGCCGGATTCAATGTATGTGAATGCATGGAGGGCCGCATTCACCTGCTAATAAATGGGGATAACATTACACAGCCCCCGCACCTCTGGTTCCCTTTGCATTACACAGTCCTTTGCACCTCCAGACCCTTTTACTTTACATAACCCTTGCACCTCTGGCCCCCTTTACATTACACAGCCCCCACACCTCTGGCCCCCTTTACATTACACAGCCCCCACACCTCTGCCCCCCTTTACACTACCCCTCCCCCTGCACCTCTGGACCCCTTTACAATACACAGCCCCGCACCTCTGGACCGCTTTATATTACACAGTCCCCCCCTGCATATTACACAGCCCCCCCCCCCCACGCAGCTACTTAAGCTATTACTTAAGCCACTTTGTTATGTTTACATAAACGTCCCTGTTTGCTAATGACAAGCGTCCCAGTGCCTATGCTTTATTATTAAAATGCCACTATATACCTGATTTCCGAGCGCCACTCTGCGTTTACGTGACAGGCTGGCTCTCTCCTCCTCCCTTCCCTGCTGACATCATCGGGGGACTCTCAGCCCCTCTCGCTGTAGCTGTCAGATCAGGAGAGCAAGCGGTCATGTGAGCGCTGAGCGCAGCGCGGAAATCAGGTATATAGCGGCGTTTTATTAGTAAAGCACACGCACTGGGACACTTGTCATTACATTACATGCACTGATGGGCCAGACATTCAGCAGCGGCAGGCTGGGTGCGGTCCACAGACAGGTTGCCGGCCCCTTCTTTAGGCATTTCCAACAATAATAAATTAGTCAAAAACAGCAAAAAAAAATGAGTCCATATGGGAAAAAGTACTCAATGTGCAGTAGAATCCTAAGGTGCTGAAGCGCTCAAAGGTGCTCCTTTAGAAAAAGATGGCCTCTTCAGACAGGCATTTTATCCATCCAGCAATGGGTGACACCCATATCAGATTAGCATCCTGGAAGTTTACTCCATATACACTTCAATGGCATAGAGTCAGCTTATAATCTTTCTTGGATTGCTCATCACACAATCACATATAAAACAAGCAGGGAAAAGTTCATAGCGCAATACAGCATAGAACGTTTTTTTAAAACGATTATATCCACTTACATTGAAGTAATGAATGACAGGCTTCACATTAACCACTTAAGCCCCGGAAGATTTTACCCTCTTCCTGACCAGAGCCTATTTTACGATTCGGCACTGCGTGACTTTAACGGACAATTGCGCGGTCATGCGACGATGTACCTAAACTAATTTGACGTCCTTTTTTTCCCACAAACAGAGCTTTCAGTTGGTGGTATTTGATCACCTGTGCGATTTTTTGATCATGCGCTATAAACAAAAAAAGAGTGTCAATTTTGCAAAAATAACAATATTTTTCACATTTTTTTATATGAAATTCCCCCCCCCCCCCAAAAAATGTAAAAATCAAAATGTTTTAACATTTTAGACCAATTTGTTTTCTGCTACATATGTTTGGCAAAAAAAATCGCAAAAAGCGTATTTTGATTGGTTTGCGCAAAAGTTATTGCGTTTAATAACTAAGGGAAAGATTTTTGTCATTTTTGTTGTTTTTTTTTTTAACGAGTAATGGCGGCGATCTGTGATTTTTTTTGCGAGACTGCGACATTGCGGCGGACAGATTGGACCCTTGACTGACATTTTTGACACTTTTGGGGTTACCAGTGACATTACTACAGTAATCAGTGCTATATATCTGCACTGTTACTGTAAAAATTACACTGGCAGTGAAGGGGTTAACTTTTTTTTGAGAGGGAGGGGTTAAGTGTGTCCCTAAGGGCGTGATTCTAACTGTGACTGGATGTGGCTACTGGTGTAAGAACAGGGATCAACAGTCCTACACAGCAGAACCGTATGATCTCCATTCTTACATTAGCCGCCTGCCTTTCTCCCGGTGTAACGGACAATCGCGAGTGCCCGGCGGACACGCGCGGGGGGTCCGTGACCGAGCGGGAGCGCGCCTCCGGCGGCGCGCGCTCGCTCCCTAGAGCCTCACAGGCTAGCGACGTAGTCCTACGTCGCTTTGCCTGTAAGGGGCTGACCGCCGCAGTAAATAGTCGTGCGGTGGTCGGCAAGTGGTTAAAACACGCTGGCTGCGGTGTCTCACACCTTGCCAGCATGCAGTGACATTACAGACACTCTCCTACCAATGCATTTCCCCAAAACTGGCATCACCTGGGCTTGGAGGGTTTGTTTAAAGAAAAACAAACTTACATACTCCCCTTCATGCTACAGCAGCTGTCCCATGTCGGCTTTAAGATCAAGAACTGAGCAATCATATGACCACTAAATGCTCAGTTCTCAGTCCGCTTAGAGTGACTGTCAGTCACTGCTCTCGGCACCGCCCCTCCAGAGCTCACTAGAGCGCTGGGCAGAGGAGGGGGCGGGCACAGCTTGCACTTGTCCTCAGTTGCATCCTGAAAGGTGGAGCCAGCTGTCAATTAGGCAATGGGGTTGATGCCAACAATATTGTTGGGATCCTTCCAGAGCCTGGGGTGGCTCTGCTCCATCAGCTGATAGAGGGCAATAGCCAACTTATAATGGTTGTAAAGTTAGAAGGTTTTTCTTATCTTAATGCATTCCATGCATTAAAATAAAAAATCCTCTGTGTGTAGCAGCCCGAAACCCCCCCCCACAATGCTTACCTGAGCCCCATCTTGATTCAGTGATGTCCACGACAGTTTCAGCCGTCTGAGACAACGCTCCTCAATGGCTAAGACACAGCAGCGGTGCCATTGGCTCCCACTGCTGTCATTCAAAGTCAGTTAGCCAATGAGGAGAGAGAGGGGGTGGGGCCGAACCACAGCTACGTGTCTGAATGGATACACGGAGCTGTGACTTGGCTTGGGTGCCCCCATAGAAAGCTGCTTGCTGTGGGGCAGTCAAAGGGAGGGAGGGGCCAGGAAAGCCGAAGAGGGACCCGAGAAGAGGAGGATCCAGGTTGCTCTGTGCAAAACCAACTGCACAGAGCAGGTAAGTATAATATGTTTGTTATTTTTATTGGAAAAATAAAACAAAACTTTACAATCACTTTAAGCTAACTCTGGGTCACAGGAAAACAAAGATATTTGTACTACTATGATTGATCTCCAATGAAGTATGGTTAAAAAAAATCTTTGGCCATACTTCTCTTATATACATATATAAAAATATATATACAGTACCTCGCAAAAGTGAGTACACCCCCTCATATTTTTGTAAATATTTTACCATATCTCTTCATGTGACAACACTGAAGAAATTACCCTTTGCTACTATGTAAAGTAGTGAGTGTACAGCTTGTATAACAGTGTAAATTTGCTGTCCCCTCAAAATAACTCAACATACAGCCATTAATGCCTAACCGCTGGCAACAAAAGTGAGTACACTCCTAAGTGAAAGTGTCCAAATTGGGCCCAATCAGTCATTTTCCCTCCCCCGTGTCATGTGATTTGTTACAAGGTCTCAGGTGTGAATGCGGAGCAGGTGTGTTAAATTTGGTGTAATCGCTCTCACTCTCTCATACTGGTCACTGGAAGTTCAACATGGCACCTCATGGCAAAGAACTCTCTGGGGATCTGAAAAAAAGAATTGTTGCGCTACATAAAAATGGCCTAGGCTATAAGAACATTGCCAAGACCCTAAAACTGATGCCAAGACCCTGAAACTGAGCTGCAGCACGGTGGTCAAGACCATACAGCGGTTTAACAGGACAGGTTCCACTCAGAATAAACCTCACCATGGTCGACCAAAGTAGTCAAGTGCACGTGCTCAGCATCATATCCAGGGGTTGTCTTTGGGAAATAGACATTTGAGTGCTGCCAGCAATGCTGCGGAGGTTGAAGGGGTGGGGGTCAGCCTGCCAGTGCTTGGACTATTTGCCGCACACTGCATCAAATTGGTCTGCATGGATGTCATCCCAGAAGGAAGCCTCTTCTAAAGATAATGCACAAGAAAGCCCGCAAACAGTTTGCTGAAGACAAGCAGACTAAGGACATGGATTACCATGTCCTGTGGTCTGATGAGATCAAGATAAACTTATTGGTTCAGATGGTGTCAAGTGTGTGTGGTGGCAACCAGGTGTGGAATACAAAGACAAGTGTGTCTTGCCTACAGTTAAGCATGGTGGTGGGAATGTCATGGTCTGGGGCTGCATGAGTGCTGCCGGCACTGGGGAGCTACAGTTCATTGAGGGAACCATAAATGCCAACATGTACTGTGACATACTGAAGCGGAGCATGATCCCCTTCCTTCGGAGACTGGGCCGCAGGGCAGTATTCCAACATGATAATGACCCCAACACACCTCCAAGACGGCCACTGCCTTGCTACAGAAGCGGGTAAAGGTGATGGACTGGGCAAGCTTGTCTCTGTGGGGAATCCTCAAATGGAAGGTGGAGGAGCGCAAGGTCTCTAACATCCACCATCTCCGTGATGTCGTCATGGAGAAGTGGAAGAGGACTCCAGTTGCAACCTGTGAAGCTCTGGTGAACTCCACGCCCAAGAGGGTTAAGGCAGTGCTGGAAAATAATGGTGCCACACAAAATATTGACACTTTGGGCCCAATTTGGACATTTGCACTTACGGGTGTACTCACTTTTGTTGCCAGAGGTTTAGACATTAATGGCTGCGTGTTGAATTATTTTGAGCTGACAGCAAGTTTACACTGTTGTACAGTGTTGTCACATATAAAGATATAATAAAATATTTACAAAAATGTGAGTGGTGTACACACTTATATATATATATATATATATATATATATATATATATATATATATATATATATCCTATTATCTTTTGGCAGAGTTTTTTGGATCCGGTATTGGCTCATGTACTGCATTTTGAATTTGTATTACATTAACATGACAAGAATATTATATTATATTATATTAGGTATGACACCCCATATTTGTCTATATCTTCCAAGTTAAGTATCTAAAAAACATGAGCTTTATTTTAACAGCAGCCTTTATTCAGTAAGCAATCTGAGTTTATTTCCCTAAGTATTGACTGATGTTTATCCTGAACTCTCAGCACCAATTAAACTATTTAGAAGCAGTGATTTTCCAGCTCTCAACCCTTTTTAGAAGTTTAGCTCTTCATGTCACATGTTACATTTGGGAAGGTCATCATGAACAATAGGAACCTTTGTTGACAATGTGATGAAGCTGCTTTGCAAGTCAGTTCTGCCATAGCTTTTTTATTTCCTAGAAAGCAAAATATGTTTTAATATAATTAATACAGGAACTATTTACAAAGATTTTAGACCCCCTGCTGACAGTTAAGTGAAGAAAAAGCCATCAGGTGTTCTGCGTGCTAGGATTGTGAAAGACCTTGGGCACTCTAAAGGAGGCAATGATACATTGGGGTTGATTTACTAAAACTTGAGAGAGTAAAATCTGGTGCAGCTCTTCAAGGAAATCAATCAGCTTCCAGTTGTTTTTGTTAAAGCTTAGTTAAACAAGCTTAATTTAGAAGTTTGTAACATAGAGGAACCGTCTGTTTATCTTATCTGTCTGTCTATGCCATAGTCAGTCCAGGCAGGAATTGAAAACTCGACAAATTATTGGTCTACAAATTTAATTTATTGAGGATTTGCTACCATGCACAGCTGCATCAGATTGTGTACTCTCTGGCTCAAACCCAGTGTGCCTAGCATGCCCTGGCTAATGATGGATTTAGTTATATTGTATTAAAAAGGGCATGGTTATATAGAACTTAAGCCTACTCGTGCATATACCAAAATTCCTGTACCCACAAAATATGATGCATATAATGTGTAATATAGCATATAGTGACCAGGGGTCAAGAGTATGTAATCTACAACTCAGCATACACAGGGCTGAGGTTAGGAAAACAGGGAATACATATTGCGCAGAGTTCAGGGTTCAGTATTCAATGTGCAGCATGCAGGGGTCAAGAGCATGTAATGTGCAGTATACAGGGGTCAGGAGTTTGTAATGCACAAAGTGCAGGGGTTGTTGTATGTACAGAGTAAATGGGTTTGTAGTATCTAGAGATAAAACAACAATTCTCCTGCTCTCGGGTGCTGTGTAATGAAGGATAAGTACTTTTAAATATGGTCTTGGTATGCACCGCTCAAGGTCTTGCTGCCCCTTCTGGACCAAGGGTATCCAAAGTACACTAAAAGACAACAACAAAAGAAGGGCGCACCAACCTTGTGCATTACCACTAAAAAAGGTTTATTGAGATCCAAAGACAACACATATTGTACTCACAAACCAGTGATGATAGAACACATAAAACCACAATGGAATCGGTCGTCTACAAAGTATCCAGGGAACCCCTGTACTGGATGATGTGATGTTGTTAGCAACTGTATGGCTGGGCTGACGCGTTTCAAGGGAGGACCCTCTTCCTCAGAGCCAAGGTTTTGAAGAGGGAAGAGGGTCCTCCCTCGAAACGCATCAGCCCAGCCATACAGTTGCTGACACCATCACGTCATCCAGTAAAGGGGTTCCCTGGATACTTTGGAGACGACCGGTTCCATTGTGGTTTTATGTGTTCTATCATCACTCGTTTGTGAGTACAATATGTGTTGTCTTTGGATCTAATAAACCTTTTTTAGTGGTAATGCACAAGGCTGGTGTGCCCTTCTATTGTTGTTTTGTAGTATCTAGAGCGCAGGCTGCACGGGTCTGGAGGATGTAATGCACAAAGTGCATGTAACATAGAGAGTGCATTGCCAGGATTATGTAATGTACAGAGTACAAGGGGTCAACTGTATGTAATGTATAAAGTACAAGGGTCAGAAGTATTTATTTTTTGCCCCAAGCACAAATCTTCCACCTTTCAACAAATCCTCCCCTTACCTCACCTAGCAAAAATCCTACACCCAGCACAAATGTTTCCTCTGCCATGCAAACCCCTCCTCCCCAAAAACCCTTGCTCATCTGTGAGCAACAATTCCCCTTATGAAAACACCCTGCTCACCCAGATCTGCAAAGACCCCACACCCCCAGTGAAAGAAAAAATAAACGCCCAAAAAAAAAAAAAAAACCCTCCTGACCCCGCCAGCAAAGTTCCTCACTCCAAAAAAATATAAATAAAAAAAAAAATCAGTAGCAAAATATTGGCTAAGGAGAGAAGAAGAAGGAGTTAATTAGGACTAATTAGAGTTAATAAGGGTTACTAATAGGAACACAGTTTTATTATTTACATATTTTTAACGTGCAAGGTGTTTTTTTTTTTTTAAAATAGGCCTCTTTGATCGACAATAAATGAATCAGAGACGTTAGAATGAAGCTGTAATAGCAATGCTTCATTGTAACTTTTCTTGACATATAGACTCTTTCTGTCAGTGTCATTTTACACTGGAGCAGAATGAACAGCATTAGACCTGAGCTTCATAAATTGGATCAGCTGTATAGGGAATGTCATATGAACTTTTACAGATGACCTAATCATGATATATGATTATTTATTGAAGCAAATTGATTATTTTCATAATTTTGTCGTTCTTAATGATGTCTAGGGATTAAGAAATATCCAATAATACTGCACATGGACAGGCTTCAGGTTGTGCAGTATTTAGGTTGCTTTTTCTGAACAAAAACATTGCCCTATGGGCTCATTTACACTTGCTTCGGCTTCAACACACATTAAAGTGCCTACCGCATCAACATGCTTTTTTGATGTGTTTTTGATGCTTCGATGATGCTTCGTTGATGCTTCGGTGTTGCTTCGATGATGCTTCGATGATGCTTCAGTGGAGCTTCGATGATGCTTCGATGGTGCTTCAGTGGTGCTTCGATGATGCTTCAGTGGTGCTTCGATGATGCTTTGAAGGTGCTTCAGTGGTGCTTCGATGATGCTTCAGTGCTTCTTCAAACAAGCTTTGTCATGGACTTCTATGGAGGCTTTGAAGATACATTCAAGCATCACTAAAGCGACACGGGGTGAAATTTTTGAAGTGAAGCCAAAGCAAAACAAAAGCAAGGTGTAAATAGGACTCAAAGCTAACCATATTATTTAGTGACAGGGGCTTTGACTGGCGTTTAGAGAGCTGTAACAAAGTGTGTCCCAAGCCTTATTTTGAGGCAAGTGTAAAGTAGCCCTTAATGTGTTCAAGGGTGGGAAATTATTTCACCATGCAATTTATGATCAATATTTATATTCCTGATTTAATCCATTATTATTTTCTGTAAAAAAAAAAAAAAAAAAGTGTGTAGTATTGATGAGTTCTTCTTGGTACAGTAAATGTGTGTCATTTAACCACTTGCCGACCACCGCAAGTACATATACTGCGGTGGTCAGCCCCTCACAGGCAAAGTGACGTTCCGGTACGTCACTAGCCTGTGAGGCTCTGGGGAGCGAGCGTGTGGACACCCCCGCGCGTGTGAGCGGCGGACCCGATGTCCGCCGCTCACTCACGATCATCCGTGACAGCGGGAGAAAGGCAGGCGGCTGATGTAAACAAGCCGCCTTTCATTCTCCCCTGTGTAGGAACAGTGATCATACGGTTCTACTATGTAGGACCGTTGATCATTGTTCCTACACCTCAATTTACAGCCAATCACAGTTAGAATCACGCCCCTAGGGACACACACAGCCCCTCCCTCTCAAAAATAGTTAACCCCTTCACTACCAGTGTCATTTTACAGTAACAGTGCATATGTATAGCACTGATTACTGCAGTAATGTCACTGGTAACCCCAAAAGTGTCAAAAATGTCAGTCAAGGGTCCGATCTGTCCGCCCCAATGTCGCAGTACTGCAAAAAAAAATCGCAGATCGCCGCCATTACGCGTTAAAAAAAACAACAAAAATGACAAAAATCTTTCCCTTTGTTAGTAAACGCGATAACTTTTGCGCAAACCAATCAAAATATGCTTTTTGCAATTTTTTATACCAAACAATGTAGCATAAAACAAATTGGCCGAAAATGTTAAAAAATGTTGATTTTTACTTTTTTTTTGGGGAATTTCATATAAAAAATGGGAAAAATATTGTTATTTTTGCAAAATTGACGCTTTTTTTGTTTATAGCGCATGATCAAAAAATCGCACAGGTGATCAAATACCACCAAAAGAAAGCTCTGTTTGTGGGAAAAAAAGGACGTTAAACTAGTTTAGGTACAGCGTCGCACGACCGCGCAATTGTCCGTTAAATTCACGCAGTGCCGAATCGCAAAATACCCCCTGGTCAGGAAGGGGGTAAAATCTTCCGGGGCTTAAGTGGTTAATGTATGCTTAACATTGTTAAATGAAAATAAAGTTAAAACTCATGTTCACTAAAAACAAAAAACTGTCATATTGGCCAAGATATACTGAAACTATAAAAATTGTTCAAGTGGGTAAAAATAGCTAACTGTCACTTTACTTCTCAATGACTATTTGGATTTGAAAACCTAAAATTAGCTACAGTAAAGCTTCCTGCGTTTTTGTACATTTAATACATTTACATAAAATATATATACATACTGTATAATATACAGTATATATATAATATAGAGAGATGTTGAGACAAACAAAAAAAGTTCAGTGTGTGGGCTCTATTTCTATTAGGTATTATTTTTTTTAGACTGTCTTGGTGCAATTGGTGAACAGAAACTAAAACACATTGGTGTAACTCCTATCAGCAACTGCTAGATGGCACTTTAACCATACAGAACAGATTTTAGGGAAACTATTGTTTGGAATATGGAAACTATTTCCTGTTGTCCTTGCTTTTGCTATACATTTGGCATAGAATACTACTGCAAGTATAGGAGTTGGTTTCCTAAAACTGGATAGTGCACAATCTGGTGCAGCTGTGCATGGTAGCCAATCAGCTTCTAACTTCAGCTTGTTCAATTAAGCTTTGACAATAGAACCTGGAAGCTGATTTGTTTCTCTGCAGAGCTGCACCAGATTTTGCACTCTCCAGTTCAAGTAAATCAACCCCATAGAGTATTACTGTATGCAATATAAACAGCTCCTAAACAATTATGAACGTATGAAAAAAGAAAGTGGTTAACAGGAATATTTAACAGGTACATGAATATTTCAGAGGCCTTCGTGAACCAAAACTATGTTCATTTATAGCTCTATTGCTCTGTTCCTCACAGAGATATCCCCAGAATTCACAGGGCCCCCTACTACTTGTGCTGTTTATTGGTCCCAGTGATTTAAGGAGAACCTGCAGTCAAAACACTCTCTGTGTGCAGAAAGAAACCCATTACAGAAAGATATCTCCCCTTTAACAGATAAAACCACATGAACGATACCTTCTCTCCCACTGTAGAAAAACCCACAGTTGATGATTTGTATAACATTTAAATTTATCTAGGAAATGAAAATTATAACTAAAGGTAATTTTTTTATAGAGAGAAGTTAGAACACCTGTGGGGTTTGTATTGCTGTCTGTGCACCTTCTCTATTTACCCTGTTTACCATTATCACCAAGAGTGAAAGTAAAAGAAAATCCCAAATGTTGGGTTGTCACTAGAATGGGAAAATAGGAGAAACCCTCTGATGGGGACGCTAGTTCTGGTGACATAGGACATCACTCACTACAAATCTCTTCAAAGTGCATGTCCCTCTCCCTCTGGTTAGAGATGATGTCACTGTATGTAGCTCTTCCCAATATGTTTCGTCATTGGTTGACTTCATCAGGAGTAGCCCCTATGGTGCCCCCTGCATATAAATTACCTGATACTGCTTTTCACTTGATTGATGAACTGAAAATCATGGTTTTTTATTTGTCAGAGCGGTATAAGATGAAGTAAATAAATGAACACTGTGCGCTTTATTAACTAATTTGTGACGTTTTGCATGTTTTATTCATTCGTTTTTTTTTTTGTTTTTTTTTAGCAGATTTTTGCAAAGTATGGTTTCTGAATGGCACTGGGTACTATTTTATAAGTTCTACATGTAGGTAGGGGGCAATTGGGTGTGACATCAATAATTCACATAATCAGGTGCAATGGAAAACCTGTATGGGAAAAGTACAGCAACGGTTCACAACAAACCCTGTGGGAAGGCTGCCCAACTGGGTGCCCTCACAGTTTCCAAAAATGTGAATGCGGGTATCAGCAGGACTGTAAAGAGTGCAGAATCTGGCCTTGCCATTTCATGCCTAGGCGGGATGATGTCCAAGGGTGTTGTACACTTTCCCTCCTCGTCAGAAACCCTTCCCTTCCACTAGTACTGCCTCTAACAAGCGGTGTATTGTCCCTACTCTACCAACTCGCAAATGCGCGCCAAACCTGGGAGCCAAGGCTCTTGCTATAATGTGCTAGTATGGCAGACTTAACTCAAGGAGCTGGATATATGTCCTCACGCTCATCAGTCAGCTGTTGCCATCTTCTCTTGATCTTATTCCAAGTCCAAAGTCTTCAGCGGTCTCTATTGGGCAGCCGGGAATAATGTAACTCATGCACATCCATACGTGTGTTATTTCATCCCAGTACTCATAGCATTCTGAGATTATTTACTGGGCTACGCATGTGCAGCTGTCAGTCTACAATTAGGAAATGTAGCTAGCAGGCAAAGAAAAACTTAAACCTAATTCTTATCGTACTCATTTAAAGAATGACTCCAAACCAAACTATTAAAGTTTACTCAATATAGATCTGATATATGCCAAGTAGACACAAACATATTAGCTTTTATATATCTCAGGAATTCTAACGACAACATTTAAATCAGAATATTAATTTCCGCCAAACATCGGTGGCCATTGGAAAGCCAAATGGTCAAGCTCCCCTTCTGGCTTCCTCCCCTGTTGGATTGTCCACAGTGCAGATTAAATAAATAATTGGGAAATCCAGTAGCTAAAGCATGACAACTTTGTTATGGCTTTGCGGAAGGAACCAGAGTCAAGAGAACTCCATATTTTTCAAGATGGGCTAAAGCTAGGGTTTTATTCAAAGGCAGGTCACAGGTGAATTATACAAAGTTAAATAAATAAGTAGCTAAATATACTGTATCAAACTTTAACCATCAGTCTATGGAATCCAAAGTATGACATACACAGTAATAGAACTTCCACTGTCAGCTGGAATAATAGCCCATCACTAAGTGACATCCTGCTTAGAACATCACCCATGCATAACAATGCATCCTGAGGGAAACAGATAAGCCTGAGTGTATGATAGAGCAAATTATATCTCATCCTGCATTACTCTGCCCACAGAAAAAAAAACTTCCAGCTCTGCCACTGCTTGCTGCCATATTCTAATGTGTATTGTGCAGGATTTTATTAAACACCTTCATACATCATTTAATTAAACACATTTTCTCATTAAATGAAATACAAATGTAGACAGCCCCCTTGTTTCCTCTTTATTATACTGTAAGTTGAGTTATCCTAACTTTTATCATATATACCAGAGCTGGTCAAAAGCAAGTGATACAGACTTGCAAATCTGATTTCATTCATACTCCAAAACTGACAAAATAGACAATTAACATTTATCAGTTTACCTGCATTGAACACATTTTTAAACCTAGCATAATGCACAAACTTTTTGTAGGTCAAAGTGAAAATGTTGCCAGGCAGGTTATGGACATACAAGTATTTATGGCCAGCTTCACAACTAAGCAGTGCAGTCACATGAAAAGTTAAATGCAGAGCTCCATGATGCACAGTGATACATAACTATGAGTTGTGGTGCAGTGTTCGTTTTAATATCAAACTTCCATTTAGCTTTGTTCATAGTCTTTTGGCTAAAATGCCATTTTAGTTTTAGTTGTATTTTAATCTTCCAAATTGTTTTAGTTTTAGTCATATTTTGGTCCAGCCCTCAAAATTTTCACTCGCCTGCTCGTATTAGTTGAGTGGAAATAAGCTGAGGGCCAGCGTAGAGCCACATCAGAGGAGGTTTCGGGTGCCGCCCAGGGCTGTATTATTGAGCGAGCACACCTGGGAACTGGCCAGGGGTCCCAGCTGCATGGGGGACCCCTACACTTTCCCTGTCCCACTTTCCTTGGCCAAGATAATTGAGTCAGTAGGCAGCTCAGCGGTGTGGGGGTGGCTGCCTGTAACACTCCCCTATCATCCAATCAAGTATGGCTTTCCCTAAGGGATCTTCAATATCTCCCAAGGCATCTGGAGTTGGTGGGCGGAGCCAGGGTGTGGCTGCCTCCTTCACTCCTCCCAAAGACTCGTTCATGCAAGCTGAGGAGGAGAGACCACAGCAGCCCCGGGAGTGTTCGTATCCAGCAATGCTGTAAGTGACTGAGCACAATGTCACGGCATACAGCCCTAACCTGCCACTATTTCACCCTATACCCTTGAACCTGCCACTATACTGCCCTATACTACCTAATCCTGCCACTGTACTTCCCAATCCTGCCACTATACTTCCCAATCCTGCCACTATACTGCCCTTTACTATCCAAACCTGTCATTATACTGTCCTGTACTACCCAAAACTGCCACTATGCCACCCTATGCTTTCCAAATCTGCCACTATGCTGCCTATACCACCCAAACCTGCTACTATACTGCCCTATACTACCCAAACCTGCCACTATACACCTCTATACTACCCAAACCTGCCACTATACTGCCCTATACTACCCAAGCCTGCCACTATACCCCCCTATACTACCCAAGCCTGCCACTATACCCCCCTATACTAACCAAATCTGCCACTATACCACCCTTTACTACCCAAATCTGCCACTATACTGCCCTTTACTACCCAAACCTGCCACTATACCACCCTATAGTACCCAAACCTGCCACTCTGCCGCCTTATACTACCCAAACCTGCCAAACAGTGCCTATAGTAACCAATCATATTTTATCCTTATTTAATTTATCACAGTCGGATCAATTAACCACTTGCCGACTGCCCGCCGCAGTATTAATGTAGCAGGCTGGCTCAGCTGCGCGAAACAAGCTAGTACTACGTCAGTCGCGCACGCGGTGCTGGTGGCGAGGGCTCGCTCCTCCCACTAGGCAGCGGGGATGCAGATGCATGGAGCTGGCGGCTGCGATCACTCCCCGCTAAGATAGAAGAACGGTTAGCTTTTGTAAACACAGCTGACTGTTCTTCTCTCTGAAATGATCACAGAGCGCCTGTGATCCTTCTATATAGGATCACAGGTCTCTATGGTTGTTTCACAAGCCCCCCCCCCCCCCCCCACAGTTAGTAAACACTCCCCTAGGTTCACATTTAACCCTTTGATCACCCACTAGGTTAACCCATTCCCTGCCAGTGTCATTATTACAGTAACAGTGCATATTGTTAGCACTGATTACTGTAGTAATGTCACTGGTCCCCCCAAAAGTGTCAAAAGGTCAGTTAGGGGTTCGATTTGTCCGCCACAATGTCGCAGTCCCGCTAAAAATCCTAGATCGCCGCCATTACTAATAAAAGAATAAATAAATAAATAAAAATTACATAAATGTTTCCCCTAGTTTGTAGATACAATAACCTTTGTGCAAACCAATACTAATACGCTTATTGCAATTTTTTTTAACAAAAATATGTAACAGAATACAAATTGGCCTAAAAGGATGAAAAAATTAGATTTTTACATTTTTTTGTTTTGAGAATGATCTATAGCAGAATGTGAAAAATATTATTTTTTTTTCAGATAGGTTGCTCTTTTTTTGTTTATAGCGAAAAAAATAGAAATCGCAGAGGTGATCAAATACCACCAAAAGAAACCTCTATTTGTGGGGAAAAAAGAACACCAATTTTATTTCGGTACAGCCTCGCAGTGCCTAATCGCGAAAAATGGCCTGGTCAATAAGGGGCAAATCCTTCCGGTCTAGAAGTGGTAAAATATGCTTTATGGTAATAGTGATAAAGTTGTTATTATTTATTTTTGTAACTTAATTCTGCATAAAACATTTAACGGTGTAATTTCATGAGCTGATTTACGAGTGCGTATTTAGGAGCGGAATTAGAGGCGGGGCAGGGTGGGGGTTGGGTGGGTCAACTGATGGTGAGTAACTCTTAAGGCCTGGCTAGGAGATCAGGACCTGAAATTTTGAGCCCTGTTTTAGTCGACTAAAATCTCCAGTACATTTTAGTTGACTAAAATCTAATGGGTTTAGTTAAATTTGAATGCATTATTTAAGCATTTCTCCAGAAATCTCATTATATACTCCCGGAGTAAAAATCTAATAACATGTTATTATTTATGGTATTAGGTTTTGAACATACACTACAGACACAGATTTAGTCATTGTGATGCACTGCTACCTTGCTGGGAGGGAAAACACTCACCATGTTACATCCAGACATGAAACCGACTGAGGGGTTCCTCTGCTGTGGTTTGCAGGGCATTGTTCCAGAACTCCAAGGCAGCAGGCAGATGCTGGTAGCCTGCATCTCTCATCCAATACAGCTTGTATGGGGGCTTGGGCTTTATTAGACAGGCAGAGCTCCTAGAAAAGCTGGAGTTCATGTGAGTAAACATCCCTCAAATTTTTGTTCCAATTTCATTGGTTGTTGAAAATTAGAATTGATTTCCGTCATAGTTTTCGTCAATAGACTTAATTCTGATTTCATTTTCATTTAGTTTTCGTCACTGAAAATATGCAGCTGACGAAAATATTTTAGTCAACGAAATGAACACTGTTGTGGTGCGCTGCATCGTCAAAAATGGTGCAGATCTGATTTAGGCTTCAGGCACACAGGTTGTCTGTCCAAGCCCCTCTGAATGTCAGGACTCTTGGCAGGAAAATTCTGCCTAAAAAACGTGCCTATAGCCACATACTGCACACATGTTTAGGTGCATTTAGATGGCTTTAGGCATGTCTAGCGGTTTTTCTGCTCTTCGGCTCCTCTCCTGATGTTTTTTTTTCTGCCTGTAAACAGTCCTTTTAATTCCTATGTGTGCATGGACACATCGCAGAGGTTTTTTAAATTCTGTATGCATGAGGCCTTAAAGTTCTTTGTGGTGCATTGGAAGCCTATTAAAAGGATTTATATAGAGCATTAATACCCTAAACGTTCCCTGGGGAAAGGAAAAGGGGGGCAAAAAAAAAAAAAAAAACAATAGGCGTGGAATAATAAACAACATAAAAAGAGAGTCTTTTTAGTCCTTGTGAAAAGCATATAGAAAATCACCGTGGCATGAAGTTCACATTATGGCAGCGTCAGCAGCCCTTCTTTCAAGCAGGATCTGGTGAGGTACCACCAGCAAACCATGTATATGTTTATGAAATGTAAACAATAAATATACACTCACATTTACAAGATATTAAAAAGTGTACTGCAGGTGGCGACCTTCCGGATCAATGGTAAGCAAGCCCCTCTGGGTGGATAGGATGTAAGATGACAGCTGTGAGCAGCAAGGAAGTGGTGCAGTCTCACAAAATAGCCGCATGATGTCATGTGACGTAAGCGGGCGAGGTTTCACGTTTTGGGGTGTGGCCCCTTTGTCGAATCTCCTCCCTGTCCACAGTGGTTCTCATTCATGTGATACACACAGACAGTCTGCTGCTTCTGTTGCCTCCTTCTGGTGTTCCCCTGGTCAACTTCCTGGTTCCAATCATCTTACATCACATCTACCCAGAGAGGCTTGCTCACCATTGACCACCTGGAAGTTTGCCACCTGCTGGAGACTTATCGATGCAGTTTTTAATAACTTGTAAATGTGAGTGCACATTTATTGTGCACATTATTGTAACATTTTGGATTTTACATCAATTTATCTTGGGTATAATGGTCACGAGGACTCAGAGAGAGGGTAAATCAATCTAACAGTGACACAGGCAACAAACTTTCATTGAAAGGATGAGCATGCCACAACCTGAAAGTCAGAATTTATTATCGATGGCAAAAAGTCAAACAGCCAACGCTTTTAGGAGCTCAAAGCTCCCCTTTCATCAGTTCCAAGAAACAAGGCATCATAAAATGGTATACACTGGGGACTGAAATAATAAACACACAATCCTTTGTAAAACATCCTAGTATGAGCATGATACAATTGTATTGCAACTGTACTGTCTGCCTTCATGTGCAACACTGTGCAAACTGTTGGCGCTATATAAATCCTGTATTATAATAATAATAATAATATAAATAGAATTTGTAATATAGGATAAGGTGTATTGTACAGTAAAAAAAATTGTTCTATTAAAATAAATGGTCATATCTTAATTTGTACTTACGATCAGCACCAAGGATAATGAAGTGGTAATAATAGGACCATAAAATAATATCACATGTAATCAAATAATAAGGGTACATCACATTTTTATTTGTTATATCAATAAAGTACATAATATCTGCGTAAAATACACAACATAATTTCTGCATACAATCCATCATGATTTGTATACAATCAATCCTAATGAATTAAAAAATTATCATAAAATATTTTATTATCTGTGCATAATAAATATTTCCTATATATAATCAATTCTGATTATTTAAAAACGTTGGAATAAAAATATTTATCGTGTTATTTAAAATACCTAGTATGTAACTCAGTGGCGGCTAATGCATGATAATTCAGGACGGGATGGCCCGTGGGACGGCCAGCCGTCAGGCCAATTACCATCCGCCCCCCTCTCGGGGCTCCTGATTGGCTGGGAGGAGAATCAGTGTGATAAAAGCAAATATTCATTCGCTATTGTCACACAACTGGGTGACTCTGCGCCCCGAGCCCACCCTTTTTTTAAGCCAATTAGAGCCTCTGGCTTTAATCACATGCTTCATAAAAAAAAAAAACCCCCATTGGAATCCATGCGTCCAGCGCCCTGCATGTAGATTAGGGTGCCGGATATGCATGGATGGGGGGAAGGCGCCCCCAATGGATGGGCCGCCACTGATGTGAATATAAATACTAATATCTGTAGATATTCAATCATGATAAATCTCACAATGTAACACTAATAAAAATCTGTTTATGTCTGCATCTATATAGTATAAATATATATTGATTTGTCAAACGATTTTAAAAAGTTAGTTTAAAAAAATTGTTATCATTACGACATTCATCATAATCATAAAAATGAATGCAGAGTTGCATCCTTTGAGCAAGTTCTTTCAGGCAATAGTAAATAGCAGTGTTTAATAAGAACATTCTGTACCTTGAATACTGACAATAGATTTAAAGAAATACTGGACAATAGTTGCAGGTCAAGTGGATCTGGTGGGAACAAATTGTAATATTGATGAGGATTTATAGTTTGTAAAGTAGAGGAAGATATTTTAAGATGTGGATAGGGTAGATATTGTATGTAAGGATAGCAGTGAAAAAGATACAGTGTATAAAAAGATACTAACAACATGAAATGCTTGGTCCATGCAGCCAGAGGATATACCATTAGGTGAAAAAGACATAATATCAGTAGAACTGATACTAACAAAATACTAACAACAAAGCCATCCACAACTCGGGCCCGCAGCTACATCACTAACCTAGTCTCAAAATACCAACCTAATTGTTTCCTTTCGTTCCTCCCAAGACCTCCTGCTATCTAGCTCCTTTGTCATCTCCTCCCATGCTTTCCCCTAGGAATTTTCCCAAAGCCTCTCCCATCCTATGGAACTGCCTACCCCAATCTGTCCGACTGTCTCCTACTCTGTCTACTTTTAAGCGATCCCTGAAAACCCCTTTCTTTAGAGAAACCTATCCCGCAAGCCTCGTGTGTGGGTCTGTGGGACAAGAGCAAGGCAAGCCAGGAGTGGGACTGTCAGTGCTGTTTGGACTGGAGTAGACTGAAAGGGTAACTCCACTTTTGAGGGGGAAAAAATAGCAAATAAATAAACAAAATATAGCATATAAAATTGTGACACAAATCATATTGTAATTGAATGTTATTAAAATGACCTTTCCTTTTCAATCTGAAGCTGTTGTAATTTTCTGAAAATGCAATGCAATATGGCTACCTGGAGGTGTTCTGTACACAGAATGTGTACTGACCACACCCCAGAAACATCATTTCCTGCTTGTGTGATTGGCTCACCAATTTTCCCATAAGTCTGCACTAAGATACAAGTCAGGTTTCTGGAATCCCCTGCAACAAAAATGTCATTTTTGGTTAGATACTCCCAATAAAAACACGTCTAAAGGGATGCAGGCCCAGCAGCTTCCCTCATTAGTGCCCTGCAGCTACACAGCTGATAGATAATTATGAAACCACTCCCATTTGACACACTCAGCACAGAGGAACAAACAATGATTTCTTCTGAATAACAAAAGGTAGGAATCTGCAACAAAGTTTGTTAAGATCCTTGAAATGTAAAAAGATCACCCAGAGGGGAATGTTTTTTTTTCTCAACAAAAGTGGAGTAATGCTTAAAGTGACCACCACCTGGCATGCAGAGAGACTGTCACTGGCTCAGGAGGGGACCTGTCATACCAGTTAGTTGTCATCATCATCTGTCAGTGTAACTGTGAGAGTCAATTTCATGTGTGTGCGTGCCTGCCCATTCAAATTTCTTGCCCTCCTGAGCCATGTCCCTGGACTACTTACTATATCGAAAATTAAATACGATTTTTTTTTTTGCCTTAATATCTGCCTTGGATCACATTGCTAATTGTATATTGTACTTGTTTGTAGCCTAAATACTGAAATTTTCACTTAACCACTTAAGCCCCGGAAGATTTTACCCCCTTCCTGACCAGGGGGTATTTTGCGATTCGGCACTGCGTGACTTTAACGGACAATTGCGCGGTCGTGCGACGCTGTACCTAAACAAATTTGGCGTCCTTTTTTTCCCACAAACAGAGCTTTCTTTTGGTGGTATTTGATCACCTGTGCGATTTTTTGATCACGCGCTATAAACAAAAGAAGAGCGTCAATTTTGCAAAAATAGCAATATTTTTCACATTTTTTTATATGAAATTCCCCCCCAAAAAAATGTAAAAATCAAAATTTTTTAACATTTTCGGCCAATTTGTTTTATGCTACCTATGTTTGGTAAAAAAAAAATTGCAAAAAGCGTATTTTGATTGGTTTGCGCAAAAGTTATCGAGTTTACTAACAAAGGGAAAGATTTTTGTCATTTTTGTTGTTGTTTTTTTAACGCGTAATGGCGGCGATCTGCGATTTTTTTGCGGTACTGCGACATTGGGGCGGACAGATCGGACCCTTGACTGACATTTGTGACACTTTTGGGGGTCCCAGTGACATTTCTACAGTAATCAGTGCTATACATATGCACTGTTACTGTAAAAATACACTGGTAGTGAAGGGGTTAACTTTATTCGGGAGGGAGGGGCTGTGTGTGTCCCTAGGGGCGTGCTTTCTACTGTGATTGGCTGTGGCTTCAGCTGTAAGGACACTGATCAACGGATCTACATACTAGATCCGTGTGATCAGTGTCTTTACAGCGAGGAGAATGACAGGTGGCTTGTTTACACAAGCTGCCTGACATTCTCCCTCTCCCCCGCCGATCGCCGAGTGACCGGCGGACATCGGGTCCGCTGGTCACACGCGCGGGGGGGTCCGTGACCACGCTTGCCTGTGAGGGTCTAGGGAGCGAGCGCGCGCCGCCGGGGGCGCGCTCCCGCTCGCTCCCTAGACCCTCACAGGCAAGCGACGTAGACCTACGTTAGTTTGCCTGTGAGGGGCTGACCGCCGACGTAGATAGTCGTGCGGCGGTCGGCAAGTGGTTAAAACTGTAATTTTGTAACTTTTGGAAATGTCAGTAAAAACTTGGATGTGCCAGTAAATTTAGGGTGTCACGTCAGTAAATTTCAATCTAGTAGGTTCGAAAGTACAATGTGTTTCGGTTGTAGTGTGTTTTTAAAAGTAGTGCATAAACTACTTTTGGCATGATGCAATGCAATTTGAGCCCATTCACAATGAATTGCATGTGAATTGTAGAGGAATGAGCAGCATGTTTCTGTGTGATTCATAGTGTGAACCTGGGCTAATTGAATGGACATGCAAAGTGAAAAACAGCTAGGATAAAGAGTGTGCTTACACTGAGGCAGTGTATTGGTGTAGCCGAGAGATGCCTCCAAAAGTTGGACTCCTTATAGCATAGCTCAAGAAATTATCTTTCTTGCAAACCTACATTGGTCCAGCTTGGCTCAATGTAGGTATTTACAGTATATCTGTAAAAACCAGAGAGCATCTGGGAATGCTGAAAAACACTGCAGTATTGCGCATTACACAAAGTGAACTCTTTGATCTACAGTTGCTGCTCCAGCAGCTTCTTTTCTGCCCAGCGAACACAGGGATCACTCTCTCGGCCCCATTGCCATTCAGAGAATGCCTAAATATAAAGGGAGGTATATACAAAACTTTATGGTGCAAATCCTGGTGCAGCTCTGCATAGAAACCAATCAGCTTCCAGGTTTTATTGTCAAAATTTAATTGAACAAGCTGAAGTGAAATGCTGATTGGTTACCATGCACAGCTGTACCAAATTTTGGGTGCACTTGTTTTAGTAAATCTACCTCACTGTTTTCTCTGATTAGACAAGGTGGGAATTGTGACTTTATCTTCCCCTTTTTTCCACCTCAATCAGAGAATGCCTTCTAGTTATAAAAAACGACACAAGGCATTCTCTTATGGCACTTTTCCACTGCAAGTACCGGCTCGTACCTGCTTGGCTCTACTCGGCCCTGCTTGGCCCAGTTTGCTTTTCCACTGCTGGTACCGCATGGTATAGTGTCGGAACGGTTTGGTACGGTACGGTATAGGTTTGCTTTTCCACTAAAGTAGTACTAAGTTAAGTGGGTGGGATAACAACGGGGTGGGTGGGATTCTCTGACCAATCAGTGGCTAGTAGTGACTGCATGCAAAGGATTGTGGGATATGGTACCAGTTTGGTACCTGTTGGAACCACAATCGAGTAGGTACTGTTTTTTCAGAGCCGTACCGTACCGTACCGTTCGGTTCCATGCAGTGGAAAAGCAAACCTATACCGTACTGTACCGAACCGTTCCGACCCTATACCATGCGGTACCAGCAGTGGAAAAGCACAAAAGCGTGCCGAACCGGTACGGTTCCATGCAGTGGAAAAGCGCCTTTAATGGCAGCAGTGCCAAGCAAGGGACCCCATATGTTCAGCGTGCAGAAGTAAAGCCACATGTGCAGCAACCATAAGATCATGGCCATCCCTGTATGTACCCTGGAATACTACAGTGATTTTCAGCATCCTCAGTGGTCCTCCAGATATCAGATGTAAATACTTACATTTAGCCAAGCTGGACCAATGTAAGTTTGCAAAAAAAAGGCCATTCCTGGAGTACTGCTTTAAGATTTGCTTACTTTGGATCCAGTGCTCCATCAAGACATATTAAGTCAACAATAAAAATGTGACATGATTTCTACCCCCTCTTTATTCTTTTTCCCTAAAAAAAAGTTATTTATCCTTCCTCCTAGCAATTACTCTTTTGTCTATACACTGCCTGTACTGTGGACCTTTTTTTTCACAGTCATAGTTTTGTTCTGTGACTGCAATGCTTGTGCACTGCTGTCTCCATGTATTCCTTTGGATGGGTCCTAATGGAGTACAGAGCAATTCCTAGAAATGTGTAGGGACCTCAATATGCATGCAGGAGGTACATGGCCAGTTCTATACTGTTGAATAAAAGGATGTTTGGTTTTCAGCATGGCTGCATAATGAAGATTTTAGAAGCATGGCTCCACTAGAGTCCAGCTCTAGGGAATTCACTATGTGCATGGGAGTTCAATAAAGTACAACTTCACTAAAAGTGAAATTGTCCTTTAAGACCGGTATGAAGCTTCTAGGAACACAGTTACAGTATGTTATTAAGACTTAGGTATTCTGGTTCTTTCCCTACTGTTTATGATCATCATAGCACATCCTGTTACTTCAGACATGCTAAATAGAGATCACTATGTGATGATATCACTCCTCTGAACTCTTGTGAGAAATCAGATCTAGAAATTCTTGAAGGACGCTAAGGGCAGGTCCTAGGGATATCATGGTCCTTAAGTTTGCTCTAGTAATATGCAAACTCCTGTAACCCCAACAGCACATTCCTATTTCTTGTAATAAAATATATCTATAATTTTGATAATAATTTTACTTTGCTATGACTGTAAGAGCACATAAAGTTGCTGGGCCTTGGGGCACACAGACAGCCTCTCAGTCTAATCCGTTATGGTTGGATTTGGAAATTATAACATGTGTGTGGTCTGTGGGGAAAGAATTAACTATTGACAATTATCACAATTCCACCAAAATGATACTGATGCCAAGGAAGTCTGCTTAACACATGGACCTGCAAAGATTAACATCCCAATTTTACCATGATGACACTTGGATATGACAAATAGATCTTACTCTTATCGTCTCATGTTTGTGGGTGATCTTAAAGTCCAACTCTAGGTTCCCCTCCCATTCTTTTACTTCACACTTTTTTGTTTTGTCTGGTCACCTTTTTGGTCTTCTTTCTCCTTTTCTTCTTCAGTGGACAGGTCCTGAATGCTGTAGAGAACAGTGACATGTAATAATAATGCAGCAATCTCCTGTGGTCTGGTCACCTATTGGGTCTTCTTCCTCCTCATCTTCCTCAGTGGACAGGTCCTGAATGCTGTAGAGAACAGTGACATGTAATAATATTGCAGCAATCTCCTGTGGTCTGGTCACCTATTGGGTCTTCTTCCTCCTCATCTTCCTCAGTGGACAGGTCCTGAATGCTGTAGAGAACACAGTGACATGTAATAATATTGCAGCAATCTCCTGTGGTCTGGTCACCTATTGGGTCTTTCTTCTTCAGTGGACAGGTCCCGAATGCTGTAGAGAACAGTGACATGTAATAATATTGCAGCATTCTCCTGTGAGCCCTCATTCTGGTTTGGTCGGGTCACCTATTGGGTCTTCTTCATCCTCATCTTCCTCAGTGGACGGGTCCTGAATGCTTCAGAGAACAGCGCCATGTAATGATCTTGCAGCATTCTCCTGTGAGCTCCGTTCTGGTTTGGTCTGGTCACCTATTGGGTCTTCTTCCTCCTCATCTTCCTCAGTGGACAGGTCCTGAATGCTGTAGAGAACAGTGACATGTAATAATATTGCAGCATTCTCCTGTGAGCCCCGTTCTGGTTTGGTCTGGTCACTTATTGGGTCTTCTTCCTCCTCATCTTCCTCAGTGGACAGGTCCTGAATGCTGCAGAGAACAGCGACATGTAATGACCTTGCAGCATTCTCCTGTGGGCCCTTGTTTTGGTTATATCTGGTCTTCTATTGGGTCTTCTTCCTCCTCATCTTCCTCAGTGGACAGGTCCTGAATGCTTCAGAGAACAGCGCCATGTAATGATCTTGCAGCATTCTCCTGTGAGCTCCGTTCTGCTTTGGTCTGGTCACCTATTGGGTCTTCTTCTTCCTCATCTTCCTCAGTGGACAGGTCCTGAATGCTTCAGAGAACAGCGCCATGTAATGATCTTGCAGCATTCTCCTGTGGGCCCTTGTTTTGGTTATGTCTGGTCTCCTATTGGGTCTTCTTCCTCCTCATCTTCCTCAGTGGACAGGTCCTGAATGCTGCAGAGAATAGTGACATGTAATAATATTGCAGCATTCTCCTGTGGGCCCTCGTTCTGGTTATGTCTGGTCACCTATTGGGTCTTCTTCCTCCTCATCTTCCTCAGTGGACAGGTCCTGAATGCTGCAGAGAACAGTGACATGTAATGACCTTGCAGCATTCTCCTGTGGGCCCTCGTTCTGGTTATGTCTGGTCTTCTATTGGGTCTTCTTCCTCCTCATCTTCCTCAGTGGACGGGTCCTGAATGCTGCAGAGAATAGTGACATGTAATAATATTGCAGCATTCTCCTGGTAGCCCGGGGCTTACAGGAAGTGGGCTTTAAGAGATATTAAACCCAAAAGCAAACATTTATTATATTGCAGCTTACTAGTTTTTAGATGTGGTGATTGCATTTGTGTTTTTTTTTTAGTCTTTCTTTTATTTTTACCTGTTGATCTGGCCAGTAAGTCTGTTGCTTTTCAACAAAGCAAGCTGTTCTGCAGATTTAGCAGTTAAAGGGTTAAGAAAACCATGTACCACTAACTAAAGAAAAAAAAAAAACTCTCTAGCAATACACACCATTATGAGCATGTGTAGCCCGTCCCCTGGCTTTGTAAATATCAGGTTATTTTTTGGAGACAGTGAAACAAGAGGAGGATCAGCGAGATCTGATCAAACAGCCTTTATACACAATGCAAGGGATTAACCCCTTAGGTTCCACAGTGAGTTTGCCAAGCATGCTTTATTGCATATACAGACTGATTTTACTGTTGTGAGCAGTGGCGGCCTGTGCATAGGGGGCGCCAGGGCGCCGCCCCCCCCCCTAAAAAAAGAAAAGAAAAAAAGAAAAAAAAAAAAAAAAAATTACAAAAAAATTGATAAAGTTTTCAAAAAAAAAAAAAATTGTGTTCGCCGGCCTATGTGGAGGCTGTGTGGGGGGGGTGGGGTTTACGACCCAGAAGAGGCGCCGATTGGCTGCCTTCTGGGGCGTAACCTGGGCGCAGGGTACAGCGCTAGGAAACCCCCACTTTCGGAATGTCCTGGCTGTGATTGGTCCAGTCTCCAGCCTGGACCAATCATCATCCAGGACATCCGATGCTGACCCGTGACCCCGCTGACGTCGCGTACGTCAGTCACGAGTCAGTGCGGTGGACGGACGGGCACAGCAGAGCGGAGCGGACTCAGCGGAGACTCGGAGAGCAGACCGGACACCGGAATCGGCTTCAGAGAGACGGACGACCCGACCAGGCAGTCACCTCACCAGGCCGCAGCCGCGCAGCGTCTCCAGAGGAGTGGAGGTCATCTGGACTGGAAGAGAAGACTCGATCACCACCGGTAAGTGAGCTGTGGCGCTCTGCAATCATTGGGGTACAATGCTGGCGCTCTGCAATCATTGGGGTACAATGCTGGCACTCTGCAATCATTGGGGGACAATGCTGGCACTCTGCAATCATTGGGGGACAAAGCTGTGGCACTCTGCAATCATTGGGGGACAATGCTGGCACTCTGCAATCATTGGGGGACAATGCTGGCACTCTGCAATCATTGGGGGACAAAGCTGTGGCACTCTGCAATAATTGGGGACAATGCTGGCACTCTGCAATCATTAGGGGACAAAGCTGTGGCACTCTGCAATAATTGGGGGACAATGCTGTGGTGCTCTGCAATCATTGGGGTACAATGCTGTGGCGCTCTGCAATCATTGGGGTACAATGCTGTGGCGCTCTGCAATAATTGGGGGACAATGCTGTGGGCACTCTGCAATCATTGGGGGACAATGCTGTGGCACTCTGCAATAATTGGGGGACAATGCTGTGGGCGCTCTGCAATAATTGGGGGACAATGCTGTGGCGCTCTGCAATCATTGGGGGACAATGCTGTGGCACTCTGCAATAATTGGGGGACAATGCTGGCACTCTGCAATCATTGGGGGACAAAGCTGTGGCGCTCTGCAATCATTGGGGGACAAAGCTGTGGCACTCTGCAATAATTGGGGGACAATGCTGGCACTCTGCAATCATTGGGGGACAAAGCTGTGGCGCTCTGCAATCATTGGGGTACAATGCTGTGGCGCTCTGCAATAATTGGGGGACAATGCTGTGGCGCTTTGCAATAACTGGGGGACAATGCTGTGGGCACTTTGCAATCATTGGGGGACAAAGCTGTGGCGCTCTGCAATCATTGGGGGACAAAGCTGTGGCACTCTGCAATAATTGGGGGACAATGCTGGCACTCTGCAATCATTGGGGGACAAAGCTGTGGCGCTCTGCAATAATTGGGGGACAATGCTGTGGCGCTTTGCAATAACTGGGGGACAATGCTGTGGGCACTTTGCAATCATTGGGGGACAATGCTGTGGCGCTCTGCAATAATTGGGGGACAATGCTGTGGGCACTCTGCAATAATTGGGGGACAATGTTGTGGCGCTCTGCAATCATTGGGGGACAATGCTGTGGCGCTCTGCAATCATTGGGGGAAAATGCTGTGGCGCTCTGCAATAATTGGGGGACAATGCTGTGGCACTCTGCAATAAATGGGGGACAATGCTGTGGGCACTCTGCAATCATTGGGGGACAATGCTGTGGCGCTCTGCAATCATTGGGGTACAATGCTGTGGCGCTCTGCAATAATTGGGGGACAATCCTGTGGCGCTCTGCAATCATTGGGGGACAATGCTGTGGCGCTCTGCAATCATTGGGGGACAATGCTGTGGCGCTCTGCAATCATTGGGGGACAATGCTGTGGCATTCTGCAATCATTGGGGGACAATGCTGTGGCACTCTGCAATCATTGGGGGACAATGCTGTGGCGCTCTGCAACCATTGGGGGACAATGCTGTGGCGCTCTGCAACCATTGGGGGACAATGCTGTGGCGCTCTGCAATCATTGGGGGACAATGCTGTGGCACTCTGCAGTGATTGGGGTACAATGCTGTGGCGCACTCTGCAATCATTGGGGACAATGCTGTGGCGCTCTGCAGTGATTGGGGACAATGCTGTGGCGCTCTGCAGTGATTGGGGACAATGCTGTGGCGCTCTGCAGTGATTGGGAACAATGCTGTGGCGCTCTGCATTGAAAGGGGCTTGCACGCTTAACTCTGCATTGATGGGGGCACGGAACAGTTGCATTGAAGGGGGCACGCACGCTGAACTCTGCATTGTGGGGGCACAGAACAGTGTTTATTGCATTGAAGGGGGCACAGCACAGTGTTTATTGCATTGAAGGGGGCACAGCACATTGTTCATTGCATTGAAGGGGGCACAGCACAGTTGCATTGAAGGGGGCACAGCACAGTTGCATTGAAGGGGGCATGCACGCTGAATTCTGCATTGTGGGGGCACAGCACAGTGTTCATTGCATTGAAGGGGGCACAGCACAGTGTTTATTGCATTGAAGGGGGCACAGCACAGTGTTTATTGCATTGAAGGGGGCACAGCACAGTTGCATTGAAGGGGGCATGCACGCTGAACTCTGCATTGTGGGGGCACAGCACAGTGTTTATTGCATTGAAGGGGGCACAGCACAGTGTTTATTGCATTGAAGGGGCATAGCACAGTGTTTATTGCATTGTGGGGGCACAGCACAGTGTTCATTGCATTGAAGGGGGCACAGCACAGTGTTTATTGCATTGAAGGGGGCACAGCACAGTGTTTATTGCATTGAAGGGGGCATAGCACAGTGTTCATTGCATTGAAGGGGGCACAGCACAGTGTTTATTGCATTGAAGGGGGCACAGCACAGTGTTGCATTGAAGGGGGCATATCACAGTGTTAATTGCATTGAAGGGGGCACAGAACAGTGTTTATTGCATTGAAGGGGGCACAGCACAGTGTTTATTGCATTGAAGGGGGCACAGCACAGTGTTTATTGCATTGAAGGGGGCATGCACGCTGAACTCTGCATTGTTGGGGCACAGCACAGTGTTCATTGCATTGAAGGGGGCACAGAACAGTGTTTATTGCATTGAAGGGGGCACAGAACAGTGTTTATTGCATTGAAGGGGGGCACAGCACAGTGTTTATTGCATTGAAGGGGGCACAGCACAGTGTTTATTGCATTGAAGGGGGCACAGCACAGTTGCATTGAAGGGGGCACACACGCTGAACTCTGCATTGTGGGGGCACAGCACAGTGTTCATTGCATTGAAGGGGGCACAGCACAGTGTTTATTGCATTGAAGGGGGCACAGCACATTGTTCATTGCATTGAAGGGGGCACAGCACAGTTGCATTGAAGGGGGCACAGCACATTGTTCATTGCATTGAAGGGGGCACAGCACAGTTGCATTGAAGGGGGCATGCACGCTAACTCTGCATTGTGGGGGCACAGCACAGTGTTCATTGCATTGAAGGGGGCACAGCACAGTGTTTATTGCATTGAAGGGGGCACAGCACAGTGTTTATTGCATTGAAGGGGGCACAGCACAGTGTTTATTGCATTGAAGGGGGCACAGCACATTGTTCATTGCATTGAAGGGGGCACAGCACATTGTTCATTGCATTGAAGGGGGCACAGCACAGTTGCATTGAAGGGGGCATGCACGCTGAACTCTGCATTGGGGGGGCACAGCACAGTGTTTATTGCATTGAAGGGGGCATAGCACAGTGTTCATTGCATTGAAGGGGGCACAGCACAATGTTCATTGCATTGAAGGGGGCACGCACGCTGAACTCTGCATTGAAGGGGGCATGTACACTGGTCTCTGCATTGAAAGGGGGCATGTACACTGGTCTCTGCATTGAAAGGGGGCATGTACGCTGGTCACTGCATTGAAAGGGGGCATATACCATCTCCTGTACCATGACCCGTGACATGCCTATACCATATCTGTGCCATGCCTATACCATCTCCTGTACCATCACTTGTGCCATGCATGTACCATCACCTATGCCATGCCTATACCATCACCTGTGCCATGTCTATACCATGACTTCAAAGTCACGCAATTTTTTACTGCGTTTTTTGATGCGAAGCAATACCTATTACATTTTTCTTTTTGCGCCCCCCCCAAAAATTTTGAGCACCAGCCGCCACTGGTTGTGGGTTTAGTAACTCTTTAATAATGCTGGGTGTAATTCAGCCTTCAAGAGGCCCAGCGCTGGATTGCAGAGGGATCATTTTGCGGTAACGCACACAATCGCGTCACCCTATACGCCAATGCGTCAGAGGGACACAAATCTCAATGAAGCACATGTAGGAAGATGTCTTCACCCTTGCAATCCACGGAATACTTCCTCCAGCCCCATAATGGTAGCTCCGTACCTGGGTACAGACCTGGGGCTGGGATATAAACAAAGCAGGAGTCATAATCCACTAATTGTGGTTGCAGTAGTCTGCAGGCTTAAAAAGTGTAATAAATGTACATTTCTTTTTCTTATTAATGTGGGTGCATTGATTACATTTTTGCAAAAGTTGGGCTATGCTTTTAAAGTAGAATAGTGAATTCTATGTTAACCATCTGCTCTGCAACACTGATCTTGTCTCGTTTGTGACAGTCTCACTTAAAGGCTCAATCTTCACCAATGTGCTATACTGTGGGTTCTTCCACGTGGGAACTGCATTAAATGTTGCTACCCAGAGTTTCCTTTAGACCAGTGTCACAAGATTTTCCACAGAAACATATCTGAGATTTTATCTAAGTCACTATCAGTTATGTACACAATGCTGATCAGTTCATCAGCTTGCCTCACTTTATTTATAATCACAATTATAACAATCTCTGGCTCATGGATACAGAAATTTTTTAGTAAAGATACATCCTTCCTATGTAAAGCATTACACATTAAAGTGGTTGTAAACCGCTGCACTTTTTCTTTTTCCTTACCTGTAAGGCGAAGGCATAATGTGCATCGCATACTAGCACATTATGTTAAACGTACCTGAAAACGAAGCATTCGAGCGATGCAATGCCATCGCTGAAGGCAGCGTCCATCTCTACCTGGTCTTCATTCCAGGTTCGGGGCTCCGGCTCTGTGACTGGCCAAAGCCGCGATGACGTCACACTGCTCTGAAGAAAGGGCACAGGCGGCCGTTCCTTCAGAGCACATGCGCCAGTGACGTGACTGGCTGCTAGCTCAGTAAATATCTTCTAAACAGTGCATGTTTAGGAGATATTTACAACACTTTTAGGTAAGCCATAATATAGGCTTACCTATAGGTAAAATGCAAAGATGGAAGTTTACTTCCTTTTAAATGAAGGTTCTATAGAAGTTATTAACTGTACTAATATTAATAGCAAAAATAGTGTACCAGAAGTTTTTGTTAACATGATCAACAATATTTATCTTGGCTTGTATGCAAACTTTTGTTACAATACGTATTATTGTAATCAAACTATAGAGACCTATAGCATTTGTAACTATGGGGATCAACAGGGGAATTACCTGAACCAAGCTGGAGCAACAGTGGATGAGACTTCACTTATGAAATCCCATCATTTCTGTACTAAAAAGTATGTGGTTTCCCCTAGGGTGGGATTTTTTAGGCACAGCAAAAGAAATTGTTGGCAAAAAAATATTAATAAGATTTATGAATTTTATTAGCATACAAAATATATGATGAACATTAAAAACATAGGCAAGCATGAAATATACACATAGTGTCAGAACCAACCACCCAATCCAAAGTCGATGCCCGACGCGTTTCGAAGTCACTGCCTCTTCATCAGGGGGGACTTTGGATGGTTTTCTGTTGATATTAGATATAAATATACATGTGATGATAGAACTTCACATTTAGTTTTCATATACTTATAATGAACAATGATTATACAATATATCATGAATCAAGAAACGTTTGACTCACATGGTTGACTGCACATGGATAATGGATGCTTTCTCAAGTAAAAACAGGATAAATTGGATCCTGACCGGTGCTGTGAGGCCATAAAATAAAAACCCAAACAGGTAAGTGTTGCCAAGATGGTTAATGGGTGATGTGTTTCCTAAATTCGGAACAGCTGGAGTCCAATTGGCTGAACAGCTAGCCGAGATAGAACCATGCAATGCTGGAGTAAAAGAAAAAAAGGAACGAAAAAACTAGAAGCATGCTTTCTTCTGACAGAAAAAATGCAATCCATAAGCCTTAAAAGGATGCAATTGGCTCATTTAATAATGCCCTTCATATTCTAGGCATTGTGGACAATTATGTAAGGGCAAATTGGGGCTAAATAGCTGCAAGGCTAGAAAAATCTAGTTCTAGGTGTTTTCAAAAAATTCTTAATAAAGAAATGTTGCTTCTGGATAGAATTTAATTCAAACAGCAGAGAGTATTTCCTGAATTGAAAGAGTCCTACTCAATGGTAGGCAGCCAGATAATAGTTTGAAAAAAGATATGGGATGGATCATCTATTGGGACCAAAACCCCAGTGCTACATTGTGTCCAAAATAAATGACAAGGAACTGCAGAAATTATGCAGAGATGCTTACCTGATACCAGCATGGACAACAGCAAAAATAGGAAGTGTGTGGATCACCAGGCTCCTGATGGCAGGCTGTGCAATTGGCCGCCAGTGGGGGCCTGGTTAAATAGTACCTGTACATATGCGGTAAATTGCATGGATTATTTGCGGCTAGCGTCCGCCGTGTGCTCCCTGGATTGCAGGTGCCGGGCGCGCCCTCATTAGAAATATACGCGGAAGTGCGTGACGTCATGAAAGCGCGACAGGCCACCTCCGTTCCACCGGTGTAACGTTAGAAAACCATACCCCGTGAAGAAACCATACCGTCGTCACTTCCTGTCAGAAACTACTGAGCAGCGCAGCAGTGCGCATGCTCAGAGCCCCGGATACCTAATTAACAATCAAAGAATGTGACAAGTGCGCATGCTCGGAGGGCATGAAATAATCACGGGACTGTGTGTAATTTAATGCTTGCGGCGGGTATATTAAAACAGTTCGGCTGCAACATCAAAGATCTCCTCTCCTATCGCTGTCACTTCCCTCATCTCCGGTAATAAATATAAAAGCGGCGGCGGGTGTATGAGAGGTAAATGACGGCGAGCGCGGCTCCGTGATCCGCTTTTATATTTATTACCGGAGATGAGGGAAGTGACAAGGGAAGGAGCGGAGATGAATTATGTTGCAGAGGAGCAGTTTTAATCGAACCGCCGCAAATGGAAGTACCGTGAGAAATCCATACCCTCCGTAGCTGCACCGGAAGTGACGAGGGTATGGTTTTCTCACGGGTATGGTTTTTTCACGGAACACCTGCACGGAGGGTGTGCTCCGTCCACGACACACGCAGGCGGAGCAGCATTAGAAGCGAGGTGAACAGCTCTAGAGGAGGTGCCAGCAGGAAAAAACCCCGGCAACATGCAAGGCGCTGTGCCTAAAAAAATCCCACCCTAGGGGAAACCACATATTTAGGGATGTGGCACATTTTTTAGAAAGCCTCGCCAAGAGCACACATTGATCATTTCTGTACTAGACCCAATGATGTTAGGGCTTCTGTCAAAGGGCTTTTGCTTGTGTTAAAACGACTGTTCAAAAGTGTACAGAATGCAAAAGCAGCTTAAAGCGGAGTTCCACCTAAAAATGGAACTTCCGCTCATTTGCTTTCCCCCCCCTCGGGTGCCACATTTGGAACCTTTCAGGGGGGAGGGGGGGGACTGGAACCTGTGGTACCTTCCGCAGCGATATCCCTCGAAAGTTTGCCCCCTTCCTCCTTCCCCCACCGCCGAGCCAATTCGAATGCACAGCGCGCTTCGCGCATGCGCAGAAGGGACCCACCCGTTCACTGCCGGGTTCCCTTACTGGCAATGGCGGTGGCAGCACCCGACAGCTGATGGAAACATCAGCTGCGGTGCCGACATTGCTGCACTCCAGGACAGGTAAGTGTCATATTAAAAGTCAGCAGCTACAGTATGTGTAATGTTCCCATTAACATAGCATACCTTAGAAAATATTAAAAAATTGATGCTGACCTTTCATGTGCTTTTTCATTTTCTTTAGCTTCCACCTTTTATGTAATGTTAATGTGGAAGTAAACCCTCATATCCTTTGCAGCCAAGGAAGCTGTCATCTTGGCCTCTGTTTGATCTGCAACTGCCACGATGCTGTACACATGATCTGTTATAACACCAGACAACCAACACACATTGGATGGATTGACAGTTTGCTTGAGAGCAAAACGAATGTGACAGCTAGCATTTCCGGCATGTTTTTTTAAACAATTAAATCAATGGGTTTACCTCCGCTTTTAAAAAGTTAGTTTATTTCAGTAATTTAATTCAAAAAGTGAAACTCATATATTTTATATAGATGCATTACACGCAGAGTAATATATTTCGGGCATTACTTTCTTTTAATTTTGATGATTATGGCTTACAGCTAGCGAAAACCCAACATTCAGTATCTCAGAAAATTTGAATATTTCAAATGACCAATAAAAAAAAGGATTTTTAATACAGAAATGTTGGCTTACTAAAAATGATGTCCATATACAGTATAGTATGCACTCAATACTTGGTCAGGGCTCCTTTCGCATGAATTACTGCATCAATGCAGCATGGCATTGAGGCGATCAGCCTGTGGCTCTCCTGAGGTGGTATGGAAGGCCAGGTTTATTTGATAGCGTCTTTCAGCTCATCTGCTTTGTTGAGTCTGGTGTCTCTCATCTTGACAATACCCCACAGATTCTAAATGGGATTCTCAATGGGTTTTAGGCCAGGCGGGTTTGCTTGCCAATCAAGCACAGTGATACCATAATCATCAAACCAGGTATTGGCAGTGGCGTCACTATGGGGGTGCGGTGACACCCACCAGAGGGGTGACACCTCCTAAGCCTAAGCCTCCCAACAGTGACGTCGGCAGGGGGGGGGGCTGACCGGGGCTTCAGCCCCGAGTGTGCCCCCAAAAAGCCCCGGGTCTCGTGTGGATCGTTTTTTGTTATTAGCCCCGAGTGTCACGCAAATATGCTCCTCCTTCCTTCGGCTCTCAGCTGAGCAGCGCTGCAGCCAGAGGAAGACGGAGGGGGTGGAGGTAGAAGAATGTGAGTGCCCGAGGGGGGGGAGGAAGGAAGAAGGTGAGTGCCTGAGGGGGGGGGAGAAGGTGAGTGCCTGAGGGGGGAGGGAGGAAGAAGGTGAGTGCCTGAGGGGGGGAGAAGGTTAGTGCCTGAGGGGGGAGGGAGGAGGAAGAAGGTTAGTGCCTGAGGGGGGAGGGAGGAGGAAGAAGGTGAGTGCCTGAGGGGGGTGGGAGGAAGAAGGCGAGTGCCTGAGGGGGGGTGGGAGGAAGAAGGTTAGTGCCTAAGGGGGGGTGGGAGGAAGAAGGTGAGTGCCTGAGGGGGGGAAGAAGGTGAGTGCCTGAGGGGGGCAGGGAGGAGGAAGAAGGTTAGGGCCTGAGGGGGGGAGAATGTTAGTGCCTGAGGGGGGGGAAGAATGTGAGCGCCCGAGGGGGGGGGAAGAAGAATAGAAGAATGTGAGTGCCCGAGGGGGGGAGAGGAAGAAGAATGTGAGTGCCCGAAGGGGGGGGGAAGAAGGATGTGAGTGCCCGAAGGGGGGGAGGAAGAAGAATGTGAGTCCCGGAGGGGGGGGGAGGAAGAAGGTGAGTGCCTGAGGGGGGGAGAAGGTGAGTGCCTGAGGGGGGAGGGAGGAGGAAGAAGGTGAGTGCCTCAGGGGGGGGAGGTTAGTGCCTGAGGGGGGAGGAAGGAGGAAGAAGGTTAGTGCCTGAGGGGGGAGGGAGGAGGAAGAAGGTGAGTGCCTGAGGGGCGTGGGAGGAAGAAGGCGAGTGCCTGAGGGGGGTGGGAGGAAGAAGGTTAGTGCCTGAGGGGGGGTGGGAGGAAGAAGGTGAGTGCCTGAGGGGGGGAGGAAGAAGGTGAGTGCCTGAGGGGCGTGGGAGGAAGAAGGCGAGTGCCTGAGGGGGGTGGGAGGAAGAAGGTTAGTGCCTGAGGGGGGGTGGGAGGAAGAAGGTGAGTGCCTGAGGGGGGGAGGAAGAAGGTGAGTGCCTGAGGGGGGAGGGAGGAGGAAGAAGGTTAGTGCCTTAGGGGGGGGAAATGTTAGTGCCTGAGGGGGGGATGAAGAATGTCAGCGCCCGAGGGGGGGGAGGGAGGGAGGAGGAAGAAGGTGAGTGCATGAGGGGGGTGGGAGGAAGAAGGTGAGTGCCTGAGGGGGGGTGGGAGGAAGAAGGTGAGTGCCTGAGGGGGTGAGGAAGAAGGTTAGTGCCTGAGGGGGGGAGGGAGGAGGAAGAAGGTGAGCGCCCGAGGGGGGGGGAGGGAGGGAGGAGGAAGAAGGTGAGTGTCTGGGGGGGGAGAAGGTTAGTGCCTGAGGGGGGGAGGGAGGGAGGAGGAAGAAGGTTAGTGCCTGAGGGGGGGAGGGAGGAGGAAGAAGGTGAGTGCCTGAGGGGGGGGAAGAAGGTTAGTGCCTGAGGGGGGGAGGGAGGAGGAAGAAGGTGAGTGCCTGAGGGGGGGAGGAAGAAGGTGAGCGCCCGAGGGGGGGGGAGGGAGGAGGAAGAAGGTGAGTGCCTGAGGGGGGGAGGAAGAAGGTGAGTGCCTGAGCAAGTCTCCTTGTGTGACTGGATAGGAGGGGCATCCTTGGAATCCATCCATATAAGGTTGTAAAAGATCCCCAATCAGTGGTGGCCGGTGTACAGAGAGCGCAGGGGCGCCGCCCCCCCATCCATGCGTCCGGCCCCCTAATCTGCATGCAGGGGCGCCGGACGCATGGAGTTCAATGGGATTTTATTTTTTTTGCATCACCTGATTAGAGCCAGAGGCTCTAATAGGGCGATGCAAAGGGTGGACCCGGGGCGCAGAGCAGTGCATCCCGAGCCCACCCATTGCGTGACAATAGCGAATGAAAATTCGCTATTGTCACACCGATCCTCCTCCTGGCCAATCAGGAAGCGCGTCCGATACGCGCTTCTTGATTGGCCGCAAGGCAAACCCCTTGCCATTAGTCCCGGAGACGCGCCGCCGGTCACCGGGACTCAGAAGAAGCTGCCCGTCGCTGCTGCTGGAAGGACTCGTGGAGACGAGCCGATGGTCACCGGGACTGAGTAGAAGCCGCCCGCCGCCGCTGCTGCTCCAGGTAGGTAAGGGGGCACGCACGCTGATTTCTGCATTGGGGGCATGTATGCTGGTCACTGCATTGGGGGCACGCACGCTAATCTCTGCATTGGGGCATGTACGCTGGTCACTACATTGGGGGCACGCATGCTAATCTCTGCAGTGGGGGCATGTATGCTGGTCACTGCATTGGGGGCACGCACGCTGATCTCTTCATTGGCGGCATGTACGCTGGTCACTATATTGGGGGCACGCACGCTGATCTCTGCATTGGGGGCATGTACGCTGGTCACTACATTGGGGGCACGCACGCTGATCTCTGCATTGGGGGCATGTACGCTGGTCACTACATTGGGGGCACGTATGCTGGTTACTGCATTGGGGGCATGTACGCTGGTCACTACATTGGGGGCATGTACGCTGGTTACTGCATTGGGGGCACGCATGCTGATCTCTGCATTGGGGGCACGCACGCTGGTCACTGCATTGGGGACATGTATGCTGGTCACTGCCTTGGGGGCATGTATGCTGGTCACTGCATTGGGGGCATGTACGCTGGTCACTGCATTGGGGGCATGGTACGCTAGTCACTGCATTGGGGGCATGTATGCTGGTCACTGCATTGGGGGCATGTACGCTGGTCACTATATTGGGGGCACGCACGCTGATCTCTGCATTGGGGGCATGTACGCTGGTCACTACATTGGGGGCACGCACGCTGATCTCTGAAAAGGTGGCCCGCTGGTCACTGTGCATTGAAAGGGGGCACGCTGGTCACTGTGCATTGAAAGGGGGCACGCTGGTCACTCTGCATTGAAAGGGGGCACGCTGGCCACTCTGCATTGAAAGGGGGCACGCTGGTCACTCTGCATTGAAAGGGGGCACGCTGGTCTCTCTGCATTTAAAGGGGGCACCCTGGTCTCTCTGCATTGAAAGGGGGCACGCTGGTCACTCTGCATTGAAAGGGGGCACGCTGGCCACTCTGCATTGAAAGGGGGCACGCTGGTCACTCTGCATTGAAAGGGGGCACGCTGGTCTCTCTGCATTTAAAGGGGGCACCCTGGTCTCTCTGCATTGAAAGGGGGCACACTGCTCTCTCTGCATTGAAAGGGGGCACACTATACCTTAATTACTGAAGGCCCCTTTCACACTTTTGCGACCTCAAAGTCACGCAATTTTTTACAGCGTTTTTTGCCGCAAAGCAATGCCTATTACATTTTTCTGTTTGAGCCCCCCCCCCAAAAATTTTGAGCACCAGCCGCCACTGTCCCCAATATACCTAGAATAATGTGCACATATTAATCTGCAAGTGTTCACAGATATGTATAGGTCAGAGTGTTTAACTGACAAAGAATGATGTGCCATAGAACTGCTGATGTTGATGTATTTTTCTGCTCTGTATCTAATTAATGCATACTTTACACTCCCCCTTTCCAGTACCCCCCAGAGCTCTTCAGGCCCCCCCCCCAGGGCTCTTCAGCTCCCCACAGTGCTTTACAGCTCCCCCCATGCTCTCTGACTCCCCCAGTACTCTCCACCCCCCCCCTGTGCTCCCTGGCTCCCCCTCAGTGATCTACAGCCCCCCCCAGTGCTCTTCAGTTCCCCCCCTCCCCCGTACTCTCTGTCCCCCTGGTTTTCCCTGCCCCCCCTGCTCTCCACCCCCTTGCTTTCTAACCCCCCTGCAATGCTTTCCAACCCCCCATCCCCTATTTCTTTCCAGTGCTCCCCCATGCCCTTTAGCTCCTCCTGTGCTCTCCAGCCCCCCTAGTGCTCTTCTATCTTCTATCATGTCTGCAGTCTCTGACCATCCCCTTTACTATGTCCGCAGTCTCTGACCATCTCCTGTATCATGTCCACAGTTTCTGACCATTTCTTGTATCATGTCCGCAGTCTCTGACTATTTCTTGTATCACGTCCGCAGTCTCTGACTATTTCTTGTATCACGTCCGCAGTCTCTGACTATTTCTTGTATCACGTCCGCAGTCTCTGACCATTTCTTGTATCACGTCCGCAGTGTCTGACCATCTACTGTATCATGTCTGCAGTCTTTGACCATCTCTTGCATCATGTCTGTAGTCTCTGATCATCTCTTGTATGCTGACCATCTCCTGTATCATGTCCGCAGTCTTTGACCATCTCTTGTAGGGATGCACCGAAATGAAATTCTTGGCCGAAGCCGAATAATAATAAAATTTTTGGCCGAAGGCCGAATACCGAACGCGGTGTTTTGCATTTTTTCCATTTATTTTGCCAATTTTTTGTCCTCTCTCTTGTCCTCTCGTGTCTCTCTCTCTCTCTCTCTCTCTTGTCCTCTCACTCTCTCTCTCTCTTGTCCTCTCATGTCTCTCTCCCTCTCTCTCTTGTCCTCTCATGTCTCTCTCTCTCCCTAAATGTTACTGTAGGGAATGGGATTCAGTGCACACTGCAGCCTTGTACCATAGGGTTAATGTTAGTGACACTGTAGGGATTGGGAAGGATGCTGGGAATGGAAATCAGGAAGCATGCAGGCAGCCTTGTAAATTTTAATTGCAGATGCAGGGCACTGGGCAGGTTAGGGTTAATGTGGTAACATCAATTACTCAGTGACAGTCAGTCAGTGTCAGTGTGGACTCGATCAGATTATACCGTGACAGACAGTCTCTCATAGTGGTGGTAGTAGGAGGCTGGAGGTGGACTATTAGGAGCCTGGAAAGGAGCACAGCCGCATACATACATTACTCACTCGTGCACTGCAGCCCGCCCCACACATTCAGTGAGTCTTACTCTCCTCCCTAGTTTTTTCAATGGCACATTCAGGAAGCCAATCACGCCGTGAGTAGCGGCACAGCGGAACCAATCAGGTGTGCAGGCACGCGTGATTGGTTCGCTGTGCAGCTAATCATGGCCTGATTGGCTTCCTGAATGTGCCATTGAAAAAACTAGGGAGGAGAGTAAGACTCACTGAATGTGTGGGGCGGGCTGCAGTGCACGAGTGAGTAATGTATGTATGCTCACCGCTGAAGTGTCCCGGCTTCCCCTGCCTAACATGGAAGTCTGTGAGTCCTCCTGTCCTCCTCCGAGTCCCTTCCCCCTGTAAATATCGCCTACGGCCACAGAACGATAGTCAATATCATATCGACTATCGTTCAGCCCTATTATTCGGCACAAAATTATTCGGCCTTTTGACTTATTCAGCCGAACACCGAAAGTGCTATTTTTTCTATTTTCGGCCGAATAATGTTCGGCCGCCGATTATTCGGTGCATCCCTAATCTCTTGTATCATGTCCGTAGTCTCTGACCATTTCTTGTATCACGTCTGCAGTCTCTGACCATCTCTTGTATCATGTCCGCAGTCTCTGACCATCTGTTGTATCATGTCCGCAGTCTCTGATCATCTCTTGTATCATATCCGCAGTCTCTGATCCTCTCTTGTATCATGTCCGCAGTCTTTGACCATCTCTTGTATCATGTCCGCAGTCTCTGACCATCTCTTGTATCATGTCCGCAGTCTCTGACCATCTCTTGTATCATGTCCGCAGTCTCTGACCATCTCTTGTATCATGTCCGCAGTCTCTGACCATCTCCTGTATCATGTCCGCAGTCTCTGACCATCTTTTGTATCATGTCTGTAGTCTCTGTCCATCTCTTGTATTATTTCCACAGTCTCTGACCATCTCCTGTATCATTTCTGTAGTCTCTGACCATCTCTTGTATCATGTCTGTAGTCTCTGACCATCTCCTGTATCATGTCCTTAGTCTCTGACCATCTCTTGTATTATTTCCAAAGTCTCTGACCATCTCTTGTATCATGTCAGTAGTCTCTGACCATCTCTTGTATCATGTCTGTAGTCTCTGACCATCTCTTGTATGTGGGAGGAATTTTGCCCTTTCCTTACCCCTACACTGAGTCACACACCCCTGTCTCCTGCACTCTTTTTGTTTTGTACTCCTAATTTTTTTTATACATTACACACTCCTGGGCCCTGCGTTCTGTGCATTATGTACTCCTGGGCCCTGCTCTCTGTGTGTATCATGTACTCCTAAACCTGGCACTGGCTACAGCCCTCTGTGCATTACATTCATCTAAATCTTGAACCCATTGCATTACACACCCTGGACCACTGGAGCCTGCACTATGTATCCTAAACCCATCACTGGCTGCAGCACTCCCCAACCCCTGTGCTCTGCTTTACACACTCCCACACTATATACACAATACTGTACATTATATACTTCTCGCCAAAGTCTTCATTGTCTCAACAGTTGCTGGTTGCTATGCAGTCGCTGACTATTTTATTGAATTTATTCTTTAGGTAGGCTCAGACAAAGCAATCGAAGCATATTTTATAGGTACAAGGAAGTCTGGGTTTTGTTTAAACATATCCCTTAAGCCCCTCCCACAATTTACCGCAAGCTAGCGTGCTGCAGGTCTTTTCACTCCTCCAGTGTCTCTCATTCTGAAGTTCAAAAGTTGGGAGGTATGATTAAGCGGTGACAGCAGGCTCTTTTCCTCGCTCAGTCACCAGAAAACAGGTAGCGAGCTGCATGCTGTCAGTTTATCTTCCCCACTTCCCCCCTCTTTTCTCCTGTCAGCAGTGCAGGAGAAGAGAGAGCGGCTCTCATCTGATTGCCGCCCAGCTTACTGCCCGGTCTGTTTCCCTTCCCGCTGGCCACCGCGGAGGGCCAATCAGAAGAGACTAGGGGTGGGCATCATGGGACATGTAGTCCCGGAAGATTGGCGGCCCCATTTGTTGTCCACAGGGAGCAGACCACAGCCCCCATCATGCACTCTGCTTGGGGGAGAGATTGAGGACTGGGAACCTGGGAAAAAGCTGAGGGAGTGAGTGCTACACCATAAAGAGGACTGTGCTGGGGGAGTCAGAGAGAGCCACACTGCCCAGCACCACCAGAGAGAGGGCCACACTGCCCAGCACCACCAGAGAGAGGGCCATGCTGCTGCCCAGCACCAGCAGAGAGCGAAAGACTGTGACACTGCCAGGGTACAGACGGGCTACACTACTGACCAAAGTCAGCCTGGTTAACCCAGAGGGAGCAAACGTCTAACCGGAGGGATCACTGCTGCAATTTTGCTGGGTCTGGCAGGATGGCCTGTCAGCCATTATCCGTTACTGCTCCTAGGGACTGAGCCATTAGGAAGTGCCTAACCTGCTATCCTGTAGGCCTTATTGACCGTCGCAACCTGCTACAAAAAACTCCAACGCCGAGCTGCTGCCCGGCCCGAATATAGGGGGGGGGGGGGGTGACACCATGTTTTACCGCACCAGGTGACACCAACCCTAGTGACGCCACTGGGTATTGGTATTTTTGGCAGTGTGGGCAGGTGCCAAGTCCTTTTTGGATGGATAATTATCTTTAACAATTATTTTTAAAAGATGAGTCTGAATTTATATTTAATGTTGTAAACCATGTCATATAGTTTTATTGTATCCCCCCATTATATTAATTAGTGGTTAGAGAGCCATCAGATGGCTCTAAGGAAGAGGGTTCTCCCTCGCCACGCGTTAGACCTATCTATATGGACACCTTCAAGTTCGCTTGTCCTAATTAAGGAATATGGTCCTGCGGTCTCTGGATAGTCGAAGGAATCCTTTGGTTTTATGCTTTTATATAGCATACTCTTGTGAGTAGAATGTATGACGTGGTTTTAACAATTTTCCAATAAATGTTTTATGGTATTGCACTAGGTCGGTGCGCCCTTCTCTTGTCTTTTATGCTTTTAGTTTGTGTGGATACCCATTATCCTGAGAGGGCAGCAAGACTTCGGATGCCAACAATTTAGCCACCGTCTCTTTGGTTTTTACGCAACATTTGAGCGCAGGAGACATTTACTTGTCTTTTTTGCATCACGATTACTGCCTGTGGTTTTCATTAAAAAAAATTCAAGCTATCAGATGAACTCCATTTTTTTTATTTTATCTGCTCAAAATTTTTTTTTAAAAAAGGACACTGCCTGCATTTAGCAAAGTCTGAACACAACAGACAACTAAGGTATTTTTTTTAGTACAGTAAATAATCTATGGCACAGCCCCCTTTAGTACATTCCACAGACCCCTGCACATTAAACAGCCCCCCATTTACATTATACAGCCCCCCATTTACATAACACAGCCCCCATTGACATTATACAGTCCCCCATTGACATTAGACAGCCCCCCCATTGACATTATACAGCCCCCCATTGACATTACACAGCCCCCCATTGACATAACAGTCAATTTACATTATATAGCAGCCTCCCCCCCCCCCTGCACTCCCAGGACAGCCCTGTTGGCTGCCAGTGCACTCTAAAGTTAAAACAAATTAGTGTCAGTGACTCAGTTTCAGGGACCCTTCCTATAGTGTGTAAGGGTAAATGTAAACTGATGCCTGATTACCTTATTATCTCCGATCTTTTCATCGCCATCAGTCTCATGCACTCTAGCACTCCGGTGGGCAGGAGGGGGAGGAGGAGATCGGCCGGTCAGAGGGCATGTGACTGTGATGGCGATGAAAAGATCGGAGATAATAAGGTAATCAATCAGGCATCAGTTTACATTAACCCTTATACACTATAGGAAGGGTCCCTGAAATGGAGTCACTGACACTAATTTGTTTTAACTTTAGAGTGCACTGCAGGGCTGTCCTGGGAGAGGCGAGGGGAGCCGGGATGACGTCATCCATGCATCGATGCGGTCGTTCCTCAGCATTGAATTAGAATCGTTCAAGGCTGCATCGCAATGCATCGATGATACGATTCATTTCAACACCCCTACTTGTTGTCCTCATCGGGGTCTCGACCTGACTGCAGCTTGTCGACTTAAGTGGGCAAATAATCACATTTGATGACGTCTGGCACTTTGGAGAGGTGTTCTCTTCATGGATGAATCCCAGTTTTCTTCAATCTTTGAGTTTAGCTCATGAAAATTGGGGGCAAAAACAAATGTTGCATTTATAATTTTGTTCAGTATATTTAGCCTGCTTCAGTCACTGTAATTTATCAATCATTTGGAATAATATAAATTTATGATAATAAATGATAGAACAAATGCAATATATCTATGCTATATCTTTAATCAACGATTCAATACAAAAACAAACAAATAGCAAAATATATAAAAAATTTTGGCATATATATATATTTTTTTTCAAATCACAGAACACAATAACTGCACTATGGAATCAGCAAGTTTTGTCGAAGCTCACTGGTTTCTGCAAATCTGTCAATGACATCATCAGAATCAACATAGAAACATAGAATGTGTCGGCAGATAAGAACCATTTGGCCCATCTAGTCTGCCCAATATATCTGAATCCTATGAATGGTCCCTGGCCCTATCTTATATGAAGGATAAACTTATGCCTATCCCATGCATGCTTAAAATCCTTCACTGTATTTGCAGCTACCACTTCTGCAGGAAGGTTATTCCATGCATCCACTACTCTCTCAGTAAAGTAATACTTCCTCATATTACTTTTAAACCTTTGCCCCTCTAATTTAAAACTGTGTCCTCTTGTGGTAGTTTTTCTTCTTTTAAATATGCTCTCCTCCTTTACCGAGTTGATTCCCTTTATGTATTTAAAAGTTTCTATCATATCCCCTCTGTCTCTTCTTTCTTCAAAGCTATACATGTTAAGGTCCTTTAACCTTTCCTGGTAAGTTTTTTCCTGCAATCCATGTACTAGTTTAGTAGCTCTTCTCTGAACTCTCTCTAGAGTATCTATATCCTTCTGGAGATATGGCCTCCAGTACTGCGCACAGTACTCCAAGTGAGGTCTCACCAGTGTTCTGTACAGTGGCATAAGCACTTCTCTCTTTCTACTGCTTATACCTCTCCCTATACATCCAAGCATTCTGCTGGCATTTCGTGCTGCTCTATTACATTGCCCTCCCACCTTTAAGTCTTCTGAAATAATTACTCCTAAATCCCTTTCCTCAGATACTGAGGTCAGGACTGTGTCAAATATTCTATATTCTGCCCTTGGGTTTTTACGCCCCAGGTGCATTATCTTGCACTTATCCACATTAAATTTCAGTTGCCAGAGTTCTGACCATTCTTCTAGTTTTCCTAAATCCTTTTCCATTTGGTGTTTCCCTCCAGGAACATCAACCCTGTTACATATCTTTGTGTCATCAGCAAAAAGACAAACCTTACCATCGAGGCCTTTTGCAATATCACTTATGAAGATATTAAACAAAATTGGTCCCAGTACAGATCCCTGAGGTACCCCACTGGTAACATGACCTTGTTCTGAATGTTCTCCATTGACTACAACCCTCTGTTGTCTGTCACTCAGCCACTGCCTAATCCACTCAACAATATGGGAGTCCATGCTCAATGACTGCAGTTTATTGATAAGTCTTCTATGTGGGACAGTGTCAAAAGCCTTACTAAAATCTAGATATGCAATGTCTACTGCACCTCCACTGCCTATTATTTTAGTCACCCAGTCAAAAAAATCTATAAGATTTGTTTGACATGATCTCCCTGAAGTAAACCCATGTTGTTTTTCATCTTGCAATCCATGGGATTTAAGATGTTCCACAATCCTATCCTTTAATAGGATTTCCATTAATTTGCCTACTATTGATGTCAGACTCACTGGTCTATAGTTGCTCGATTCCTCCCTACTACCTTTCTTGTGAATGGGCACGACATTTGCCAATTTCCAATCTTCCGGGACGACTCCTGTTACTAATGATTGGTTAACCACTTTCCCACCGGAGGATTTTGCAGCTTAAAGACCAGACCCCTTTTTTCAACTTGGCACTTCGTGACTTTAACTGATAATTGCTCGGTCATGCAATGCTGTACCTAAACGAAATTTACGTCCTTTTTTTCTCACAAACAGAGCTTTCTTTTGGTGGTATTTGATCGCCTCGCTTTTTGCGATATTAATAAAAAAAGAGCGAAAATTTTGCAAAAAAATGACATTTTCAACTTTGTCTTTTAAAAAATATCCAATATACTCAATTTATGTCATTTTTTTTTGCCAAAATATATTTAGCTACATGTCTTTGACAAAAAAAAAATCAATGAGCGTATTTTTATTGGTTTGCGCAAAAGTTATAGCGTCTACAAACTATGGTGTAAATAGTGAAATTTACGCAGCTTTAATTTCTGACTGCCAATCTCATTTCATGAAGTGCTAAAATGGCGGGGCAGTACAAAACCCCCCCAAACTACCACTTTTTGGAAAGTAGACATCCTAAGGAATGTCCTGACAGGCATGTTGAGCTCATTGAATATTTCATTTTTTTGTCACAGGTGTTTGAAAAATGACTAAAAAAAATTATTTTTTTTTTTTTACACAAAGTTGTCATTGAAATGATATATTGCTCACACATGCCATGGGTATATGTGTAATTACACCCCAAAATATATTCTGCTGCTTCTCCTGAGTACAGGGATACCACATATGTGGGACTTTTTGGGAGCCTAGCTGTGTAGGGGTCCCCAAAAACAAATCACCACCATCAGAATTTCAAAGGGCGTACATTTTTCATTGCATTTTCTCACTACCTCTAACGGTTTAGGAGGCCCTGAAATGTCAAGATACCACAAAACCCCCCCAAATGACCCCATTTTGGAAAGTAGACACCCCAAGCTGTTTGCTGAGAGGCATGGTGAGTCCATGGAATATTTTATATTTTGCCACAAGTTTTGTGAAAATTACAATTTTTTTTTTTAATTTTTTTTTTTTACACAACGTTGTCACTAAAAGATAAATTTCTCACACATGACATGTGTATATGTGGAATGACACCCCAAAATACATTCTGCTGCTTCTCCTGAGTATGGGGATACCCCATGTGTGAGACTTTTTGGGAGCCTAGCTGTGTACAGGACCGCAAAAGCCAATCAACACTCTCAGGTTTTTCTAATGGCGTAAATTGTTCATGTCATCTCTGCACTACCTGTCACAGTTTCGCAGGCCCTAAAATTCCAAGATAGCACAAAACCCCCCCAAATGACCCCATTTTGGAAAGTAGACACCCCAAGCTATTTGCTGAGAGGCATGGTGAGTCCATGGAATATTTTATATTTTGCCACAAGTTCCGGGAAATATATATATATATATATATATTTTTTTTTTTTACACAAAGTTGTCAGTAAATGATATATTGCTCACACATGCCATGGGTATATGTGAACTGACACCCCAAAATACATTCTGCTGCTTCTCCTGAGTACAGGGATACCCCATGTGTGAGACTTTTTTGCAGTCTAGCCGAGTACAGGACCCCGAAAACCAACCTCCACTTTCAGGCTTTCCAAGGGCGTAAATTGTTGATTTCACTCCTGACTACCTATCACAGTTTCGGAGGCCCTAAAATTCCAAGATAGCACAAAACCCCCCCAAATGACCCCATTTTGGAAAGTAGACACCCCAAGCTATTTGCTGAGAGGCATGGTGAGTCCATGGAATATTTTATATTTTGCAACAAGTTCCGGGAAATATATTATTATTATTTTTTTTTTGTTTTTTTTACACAAAGTTGTCAGTAAATGATATATTGCTCACACATGCCATGGGTATATGTGAAATGACACCCCAAAATACATTCTGCTGCTTCTCCTGAGTACAGGGATACCCCATGTGTGAGACTTTTTTGCCGTCTAGCCGAGTACAGGACCCCGAAAACAACCTCCACTTTCAGGCTTTCCAAGGGCGTAAATTGTTGATTTCACTCCTGACTACCTATCACAGTTTCGGAGGCCCTAAAATTCCAAGATAGCACAAAACCCCCCCAAATGACCCCATTTTGGAAAGTAGACACCCCAAGCTATTTGCTGAGAGGCATGGTGAGTCCATGGAATATTTTATATTTTGCCACAAGTTCCGGGAAATATATTATTATTATTTTTTTTTTGTTTTTTTTACACAAAGTTGTCAGTAAATGATATATTGCTCACACATGCCATGGGTATATGTGAAATGACACCCCAAAATACATTCTGCTGCTTCTCCTGAGTACAGGGATACCCCATGTGTGAGACTTTTTTGCCGTCTAGCCGAGTACAGGACCCCGAAAACCAACCTCCACTTTCAGGCTTTCCAAGGGCGTAAATTGTTGATTTCACTCCTGACTACCTATCACAGTTTTGGAGGCCATGAAATGCCAAGACAGCACAACCCCTCCCCAAATGACCCCTTTTCGGAAAGTAGACAACCTGAGCTATTTGCAGAGAGGCATGTTGAGTATTTTGCAGATCTCACTTTTTGTCACAAAGCTTTGGAAATTGAAAAAAGAGGAAAAAAAATGCATTTTCCTGTTTTTTCTTCATTTTCCAAAAAAAATTAGAGCTGCAAAATACTCACCATGCCTCTCAGCAAATAGATTGGAGTGTCTACTTTGCAAAATGGGGTAATTTGGGGGGGTTTTGTGCCATCTTGGCTTTTTATGGACTTCAAAAGTGTGATAGGTAGTAAGGAGTGAGATCAACAATTTACGCCCTTGGAAAGCCAAAAGGTGCGCATTGGTTTTCCGGGTCCTGTACGCGGCTAGACTGGCAAAAAGTCTCACACATGGGGTATCATTGTACTCAGGAGAAGCAGCAGAATGTATTTTGGGGTGTCATTTCACATAAACCCATGGCATGTGTGAGCAATATATCATTTACTGACAACTTTGTGTAAAAAAAAATAAAAAAATAAAAAATAAATTTTTTCCCGAAACTTGTGGCAAAATATAAACTATTCCATGGACTCACCATGCTTCTCAGCCAGTAGCTTGGAGTGTCTACTTTGCAAAATGGGGTCATTTGGGGGGGTTTTGTGCTATCTTGAAATTTCAGGGCCTCTGAAACTCTGACAGGTAGTCAGGGGTAAAATCAGCAATTTACGCCATTAGAAAACCTGAAGATGTGGACTGGTTGTCGGGGTCGCGTACACAGCTAGGCTCCCAAAAAGTCTCACACATGGGGTATCCCTGTACTCAGGAGAAGCAAAAGAATGTATTTTGGGGTGTCATTTCACATATTCCCATGGCATGCATGAGCAATATATCATTTAGTGACAACTTTCTGTAAAAAAACAACAACAAAAAAAATAATAATAATTTTCCCGAAACTTGTGGCAAAATATAAAATACTCCATGGACTCACCATGCCTCTCAGAAAAAAGCTTTGGGTGTCTACTTTTCAAAAAGGGGTCATTTGGGGGGTGTTTGAACTGTCCCGGCATTTTATGCTCAATCTTAGCCACACATCACCCACTCTTCTAACCACTTGAAAATCAAGCCTTTTCTGTGCCTTTTTGTTTACATGAAAAAATATTTTTTTTTTACTAGAAAATTACTTTGAACCCCCAAACATTATATATTTTTTTAAAGCAGAGGCCCTATAGAATAAAATGGTGGATGTTGCAAATTTTTTTGTCACACGGTATTTGCGCACAGATTTTCCAAACGCAATTTTTGTGAAAAAAATACATTTTTTTTTAATTTATTGCACAAATACACTATATAATTCCAATTTTTTTGGTAAAATTTAAAAGATGATCTTATGCCGAGTTCATAGACACCTAACATGACATGCTTTAAAAATTGCGCATGCCTGCGCAGCGGCAAAAACATACGTACATTTTTAAAAACCTTTAAAAGTCTCTACAGGTTACCACGTTAGACTTACAGAGGAGGTCTACTGCAAGAATTACTGCACTCGATCTGGCGATCGCGGCGATACCTCACATGCATGCTGCAATTGCGGTTTACATATGACACTAGACCACCGCTTGCGTGCGCCATTGCGCGCAAGCACCGGGGGAAAGGGGGGGGGCTCAATTTTTTTTTTTTTTTTTTCTTTTTTCTTTTGCTTTTTTATGTTATTTTGACACCTTTCCTTTCATTTTTTTTTTTTAAATCATTTTTATTGTTATCACAGTGAATTTAAATATCCCCCATGATAGCAATCTGTGGTGACAGGTACTCTTTTTTAAAAAAATTGGGGTCTTTTAGACTCTAGATCTCTCCTCTGACCTTAACGCATCTGACCACACCAAAATTGGTGTGATAAAATACTTTCCCAATTTCCCAATGGCCCTGCTTATTTCTGGCGAAACAGAAGTCATGAAATGCTCGTAGCCTCCGGCATCTTAGGCCATAGAGATGATTGGAGCCATTCTCATCTCCAATTAGCTCTATGGTTAGACAATTGAACCACCGGCTGCACTCTCGGGTTAACCGGTGGGACAGGAGAGCCCGAGAAAAACCACGGAAGGCTGCGGAAGGCGGCGGTGGGGGGGGGGGAGGCCCCTCCCACTGCATGTAAAAGCAGTCTAGCGGCCAATTACCTGCTAGGATTGCTTTTACATGTAAGCCGACCGCTGGCTGTAAAAAACGATACCAAGATGATGCCTAAATCTGCAGGCATCATCCTGGTATAACCACTCAAAGTCCAGCAACGTACCAGTACATTGCTGGTCCTTGTTTGGCATATAGGTTTTTTTTTTTTTCATGCAGCCTGTGGGCTGAACGGAAAAAAAGAGAACCTATCAGAAATCAGCACAGGAATAATGCGTAGTATTACTCATCATTAACCGCCCAAACAACCACCCACTGAATTTAATGATGGGTATACACGACACTATCCACGTATACCAAAATAGGATTTTAACTGCAGTGCTGAAATCAGAAAATCACCACAGCTGCTATCAGCAAAGGTATCCATATATGCTGAGCGCAAACACTGTTTGTGTCAGAATATATAAAATCAATGCGTGGTAGCCGACGAGTACCTGCTAGAGAAACAGGTCACAAAAGAATGAAAAAACAAAGGACATTAAAAAAAAGTACAGTAGGAAGAGTAGGACATATAAAATGACTGACACAACAAAAGTTTTTGGATTCTCATCATTAACCGCCCAAACAACCACCCACTGAATTTAATGATGGGTATACACGGCGCTATCCACGTATACCAAAATAGGATTTTAACTGCAGTGCTGAAATCAGAAAATCACCACAGCTGCTATCAGCAAAGGTATCCATATATGCTGAGCGCAAACACTGTTTGTGTCAGAATATATAAAATCAATGCGTGGTAGCCGACGAGTACCTGCTAGAGAAACAGGTCACAAAAGAATGAAAAAACAAAGGACATTAAAAAAAAGTACAGTAGGAAGAGTAGGACATATAAAATGACTGACACAACAAAAGTTTTTGGATTCTCATCATTAACCGCCCAAACAACCACCCACTGAATTTAATGATGGGTATACACGGCGCTATCCACGTATACCAAAATAGGATTTTAACTGCAGTGCTGAAATCAGAAAATCACCACAGCTGCTATCAGCAAAGGTATCCATATATGCTGAGCGCAAACGCTGTTTGTGTCAGAATATATAAAATCAATGCGTGGTAGCCGACGAGGGACCTGCAAGAGAAACAGGTCACAAAAGAATGAAAAAACAAACTAAGGACATTGAAAAAAGTACAGTAGGAAGGAGAAGGACATATAAAATTACTGACACAACAGTTTTTGGATCCTTTTATTTTTCTAACTGTTTCTTGATTTGGGACTGCGATCTTCTGCGATCTTCTCTTCCAGCTTGGGTCTCTCAAAATGTCGATGGACATCCAACATCTTTCGAGACCCTGTGTTTATGTGCCCTACACTGTGTCGTGCTGTACCCTACGCTAATACTCCACTAGTGTATGGTAGCGCTCGAAACATTCCCCGATGCAGAGACCAGGTTGGTCAGGACATTTGGGACAATAATAACGGGTGTCACGCCTAAATCCGCGCCTGCTACAGACACGACATCTTTTTTGGGGGTATCTTTGGGTAGGGGTACTCGGGAGGACATAAGGAAAATGCCTCTCATGCAGCCGGCTCACTGCATCTGGAAGGGGAAGTTGGGCAGGCATGCCTCCTGGGTACAGGTAGGCAAGGATGATCTCTTCCTGGAATTCCCGGAAAGATCCAGTTCGTCCTGACGCCCTGTATAGGACAAAGGCGTTCAGCATAGCCAATTGGTAAAGGTAAACAGACACTTTTTTGTACCAGCGTCTGGCTTTACGGGCAACTAAATACGGCGCCAAAAGCTGGTCGTTAAGGTCCACCCCTCCCATGTTAAGGTTATATTCGTGGACACAGAGGGGTTTCTCCACAACGCCAGTTGCCGTAGTGATTTGGATCGTCGTGTCTGCGTGAAGGGAGGACAGAACATAAACATCCCGTGTATCCTTCCACTTCACCGCAAGCAATTTGTCCGTTTTCAAGCAGGCTCTCGCCCCCCGACTAAGACGGGAATTTACAAGCCGTTGGGGGAAGCCCCGGCGATTAGGTCGCACGGTGCCACATGCGCCAATTTGTAAATCGAGAAGGTGACTAAATAGTGGCACGCTTGTATAAAAGTTGTCCACGTACAAATGGTACCCCTTTCCGGATAAGGGTGACACCAAGTCCCAAACGATCTTACCGCTGCTCCCTATGTAGTCTGGGCAGTTGGGGGGCTCCACACAGCTATCTTTTCCCTCATAGACCCGGAAACTAACTGTATAGCCTGTGGCCCTGTCACACAATTTATACAGTTTGACCCCGTACTTGGCACGCTTGCTGGGGAGGTACTGTTTCATAGCAAGGCGGCCAGTAAATTTAATCAGGGACTCGTCAACGCAGACAACTTGTTCGGGGGTAAACAAGGCTGCAAACCGCTGATTGAAGTGGTCTATGAGGGGCCGAATTTTGTGGAGCCGATCGTATTCAGGGTCTCCCCGAGGACGACAGATTTCATTGTCGCTGAAATGCATGAATCGCAGAATTTGCTCGTATCTCCCCCTGGACATGGAGGCAGAGTACATGCGCATATGGTGAACTGGGCTAGTGGACCAATATAGCCGCAATTCACTCTGTTTAGTTATGCCCATGTGGAGGGAAAGGCCCAGAAAGATCTTAAATTCGGAAACCGTTATAGGTTTCCAGCCGAATTGTCTGGCAAGGTGTGAATTTGGGTTGGCGGCGATGAACTGTTGTGCATATAAATTTGATTGATCCACAATCGATCTGTAAAGATCTTCCGTGAAGAACAGCTCATAAAAGTTTAGGGGCGTAAAACCAGCTGTCTCCACGTGGATTCCAGGTTGGGCGGTGAATGGGGGAAGTACTGGCGCTGTAGTATCGGTGGGTTGCCAATTAGGATATGCCAGCGCATCAGGGAGGGCACTATGGGCTCTACGGGCCTGTCTACGAATACGCGGTGGCTGCGGGCCACTACTTGTGCTAGCCACCGCACCAGCTTCAACTGCACTTAGGGGACTCGCCACGTCACCAGGTCTTACTGCAGTGCTGGTTGTACTAGGTCCAGGTTGTACTAGGCCGCTGGCGCTTGCCAGGTCGCCAGAAAAATGAGCGGCACTAGTACCCACACTCTGCTCCATACGAGCACCCTGCGATTCCTGCATCTCAACAACTTCAGAATGGGGTCGGGTACGCCTGGGTCTAACAGGGACCCATCTGTCGTCGGAGCTATCTGTCAGGGAGCCGCTGCCGTCATCAGGTTCATATACTGACACTAATTCGGTCATTGTAGCTTCCCCTTCGCTATCAGATGACTCGGTCAGCATATAACTGAGAAGCTCTTCATCCCTGTACGAACGTTTGGTCATTTTGGTAACTAAATTTACTCGTACAGTGATGCGACTCACAGGTAATAAAAGCACCTGGTTGTCGAAGATTATTTCAAGCGCTACAAAAAAAACTGCTAATGCTAGCAGGGATCAGGCCTGACTCTGCTAACACAGCGGTTTTGTGTCTTGTGTTTTTTTGCAAGTGACAGTAATCTATTGATTACTACACTTGCCTGGGTGAAAGGGTTAAACGCAGGTGCTGGCCGGAATCAGTACTGATCGTGCAAACACCGCGTTTTGGGAACCCTAAACTATGGGGGCGCTAGTATAGTTCTGATCAGATCAGATATTGATCTGTTCAAACACTATACTAGAAATGGAAGTGTAGGTGCGTGCGTGCGTGCGTGTGTGGCAATCAAGGGGTTACTTCTAAACTATGCGCTGGGGATCTGGGGGGGGGGGTGGCGGGGACCCTAAACCTCCTTTGGGAAAGAAACTAGCTAGCTAGCGCAACCTCAAGTCACAATGACACCAATACAAAATACAGTAAAAACAGTATATTATGTGTGTATTAGTGCTAATGTGACAGAGGGTGTAGGGGTTAACGGGATGTGATCAGGGGGGGATCAGGGGTTTAAATCTTTATTGGAAGGGGCTGGCGGGTATCCTAAGGATAAAAGGAACGGTGGCAAGCGCTAAACCTGGTCACAAGTCACACTTATACAGGTATATAGAAAATGCTATATACTGTATACAGTGTGTGTTATGGCAGGGGGTGTAGGGGTGATCAGGGGGGGATCAGGGGATTAAATCTTTATTGGGCGGGTGGCGGGGACCCTAAACCTCCTTGGGACACAAACTTAGTCGCCTGCGCTAATTCTGATCACAATCACACTAATACAAAAATACAAAAACACTGTATATTACGTTTGTATTAGTGCTGATGTGACAGAGGGTGTAGGGGTTAACTAGCGGTGATCAGGAGGGGATCAGGGGGGATCAGGGGCTTAAATATTTATTAGGGGGGGGTGGTGGGTAATTCAAGTGGAAAAAGGGGGGTCGCAAGCGCTAGACCTGACCACAAATCACACTTATACGGGTATATAGCAAAATGCTATATACTGTATACGGTGTGTGTTATGGCAGGGGGTGTAGGGGTGATCAGGGGGGGGTCAGGGGCTTAAATCTTTATTGGGCGGGTGGCGGGGACCCTAAACCTTCTTGGGACAGAAACTTAGTCGCCTGCGCTAATTCTGATCACAATGACACTAATACAAATATACAATAACACCGTATATTGCGTTTGTATTAGTGCTGATGTGACAGAGGGTGTAGGGGTTAACTAGCGGTGATCAGGGGGGGGTCAGGGGAGATCAGGGGCTCAAATCTTTATTAGGGGGGGGTGGGGGGTAATTCAAGTGGAAAAGGGGGGGTCGCAAGTGTTACACCTGTTCACAAATCACACTTATACAGGTATATAGGTATATGCTATATGCTGTATATAGTGTGTGTTGTGTCAGGTGCTGTAGGGGTTAATCGGGGGGGCGATCGGGGGTGAAATGTGCCTATCTAACTGTGTGTGGGTGTGCTTGGTGCAGTACTCACAGTAAGATGTGCTCTCCTCTCACGCTGGATCCAAAAAGACCGTTGTGGGGGGAGGGCACATCTCCTCTAAGCCTGTGTTTACATTTCACAGGCTTAGAGGGAGATCTGATTGGGCAGGACCGATCAACAGGTCCAGACCAAAAATGATTGGCCTGGACCTGATGACTGATCGGTTCTGAACCCAATCGAGCCATCGGTGTCGGCGGGCACGCGCGGGAGCGCGCACAGGACCGGCAGGAAGTAGCGACGTAGACCTACGTCACTCTGCCTGGCCGGGGCCGACTGCCGCAGTAAATATACTGTGCGCAGTCGGCAAGTGGTTAAATAAATCTGTTAATGTGTTTGCCAGCTCACCACTAAGCTCTTTTAATAATTTTGGGTGTATCTCATCAGGACCATGTGACTTATTTGTCTTCACTTTAGACAGCAATCTTAGAACGTCTTCCTCTGTAAAGACACATGCATCAAACGATTCATTAGTCATCCTTTCAAGTGGAGGTCCTTCTCCTTCTTTTTCTTCTGTAAAAACTGAACAGAAGTATTCATTAAGGCAGTCGGCTAGCCCTTTATTCTCTTCTCTACATACCTTCCGTCCTTTGTTTTTAATTTAGTTATTCCTTGTTTTAATTTCCTTTTTTCATTTATATATCTGAAGAATGTCTTATCCCCCTTTTTCATAGACTGAGCTAGTTTTTCTTCTGCCTGCGCTTTAGAAGTTCTTATAACTTGCTTGGTCTCTTTCTGCCTAATCTTGTAGATTTCCTTATCTTCATTGCTCTGGGTTTTTTTATAATTACAAAATGCTAGCTTTTTATTTTTAATGATTTGGGCCACTTCTGCTGAGTACCACAGTGGTCTCTTCCTTTTTTTGCTTTTACTGACAAGTCTAATGCAATTTTCTGTTGCCTTCAATAATGCACCTTTTAAGTAGTCCCATTTCTCCTGGACTCCATGTAATCCATCCAGTCTGATAAGGACTCATTTATGACTAATTTCATTTTTGAAAAGTCTGTTTTTCTAAAATCTAAAACTTTTGTTTTTGTGTGGTGTGACTCTTTCACAGTTCTTATATTAAACCACACTGACTGGTGATCACTAAATCCCAAGGTTTCGCCTACACTGACATCATATACCAAATCCCCATTTGTGAATACCAAATCCAAAATGGCCTCCCTCCGGGTTGGCTCCTCAACCACTTGTTGCAGAGACAACCCCAGTAGGAAATTTAGAATATCTGTACTCCTGGTTGAACTTGCTATTTTGGTTTTCCAATTTATATCTGGAAGATTGAAATCTCCCATAATGATAACTTCTCCTTTCATTGTCATTTTAGCTATTTCTTCAACTAGTAGATCATCTAGTTCTTTAACTTGACCAGGTGGTCTATATATCACACCTACACGAGTTACTGCATGATTAGCAAACTGCAACGTAACCCAAACTGACTCTATGTTGGCATCACCAACTTGTATTAGGTTAGATTTAATGCTATCTTTCACATACAGGGCCACTCCTCCTCCTTTCTTGCCTTCTCTGTCTCTTCTGTATAAAGAGTACCCTGGTATGGTTATGTCCCAGTCATTTCTTTCATTAAACCATGTCTCCGTAACAGCCACTAAATCTACATTCTCAGATGCCATTATTGACCCAAGTTCATTGATTTTTTTACCTAAACTGCGAGCATTTGTAGACAGGACTCTGAGCTTATCATTTCTTAACCTCTGTGTTTCTGACCTGTTCTGGCATTGTTTCGGGGGGCAATTGGACTCTTGTATTTTCACCCTTTTGCCCCCCCCTTCCTAGTTTAAATACTCTTTCGCAAATTCTTGGAGTTGTTCACTAAGTACATTTGTTCCTTTGAGGGAAAGATGCAAACCATCTTTTTTGTACAGTTCCTTTCTATTCCAAGTAGAGCTATCATGAGAAACAAAGCCAAATCCTTGCTCTTGACACCATTTACTAAGCAATATGTTGAACTCCTTTATGCCCCTCTACCTATCATTCTGAACATGCACAGGCAGAACTTCAGAAAATGAAATGGTGGATGCAAAATCCTGTACGTCATTACCAAGTGTGATAAAAGATTTTTTCACCTCTGACACTTCATTGCAAGCCAGGTCATTTGTCCCTAGATGGACAAGAACATCCGCGTCCCCTTCCTGCTTTGCTTGCTTAACAATATTAATAATACGTCTTCTATCTCGTCTAGCAGTAGCACCAGGGAGACATCTCACAAAACCATTTTCTTTAAGCTCCACACTTCTTATGATTGAATCACCCAGCAACAGCTGCTTCCTTTGAGACTTTACTTTATCTTTTTTGTCCTTGGCTGCAGTCTTGCATACATTAGACATAGGAGTCAATGGTTTCTCACCCTCTGTGCTTGAGTCCATATCCATGTTGTCCTTACATTCTGAGAGTGCTGCAAATGAATTATGGAGAACCACCGACTGGGGGACATGTCTTCTATCCACCTCTCTAAGTCTTCCAGAACCTACAGTAAACCATCTGCCATTTCTGGGGGTCCTCTGTGGCAGTGGCATTGCAGCAGTCCCAGCTGGAGTTTGTTTAACAGATAATTTAAATATCTCTGATTTCAAAAATGCAATTTCCTGCTGCAGTAAGGAGAATTGCCTACAGATCTGACAGCATCCGAATCTCCAAAGAGTGGAAAATGAAATAAATGCACAACAATTCTTGCACTGAACCAAGTCTGCCATTTTAAAGAGGAGAAAGAGAAAAAAAAATTGTAAATTTAAGTCAAACAAATCTTACCTTTTTTTTTCTTTTTTCCACCTTCCAGCCTACCTCCTGACTATCTCCTGCAATATCTCTTCACTGTACTTAAAATGTTGTACTTGAATGGAGTACTTGCAGCTAATGAATTAGGCCAGCTAATGAGTATGTCTCTATATATACACACACTTCTTCACAGCTCCTCCCCCATCAACAAATGTAACACCTTAATGAGCTGGTCTCATTAGCAAATGCACAATAGCAAACACCTGACCAAATTCCTTTCCTCCTCTCAAGCAATGGTCAGCAAAAAACACAGAGTCAGTTGCAAACTCCAAGCCAATCTCTTGCAGTATCTCTTCAATCTCTTCAGTCTCCTGCAATATCTCTTCACTGTACTATGAATCAAGGTTTTTAGTATATCCTTTTCGATTGCCATCAGCATCAAAGAGTTCAAATGCTCCTGAGATACAGAGCTTCTTAGAAGTTAGAAATTTCTTCCACAGGCAGCTTGAGTAAAAGATAGTGTAATAGAAAATAGGTGTAGCGCTAAATACGTAACAAATAATTAATGTCCATATCCAAAAGGAAAGGCAAATTCAGAGAGAGTGTCCAGGTGTTCATAAAATGAAAATCTTCTGTAAGTGGTAGAGGAACTGCCACCAGCACCGTCGTAAAGCCTCTTACACCCCTAACTTTCAGGGTTTATAGAAGAGATGTGTTAATCCTTGGTTTGGTTCTGCCCCAAATGAATTTAAGGATAGGATACGAATGACATGAGGGGGAACTGGGACAGGAAAGACCCTAAATAAATAAAGTAGTTTGGGAAGGAAGGACATTTTGATAGCATGAATGTGGCTTAACCAGGAGATTTGAGGAATATCCCAGGAATCCAACAAGCGTTTCAGAGAAGATATAAGAGAGGGATAGTTAGCAGTGTGAAAAGAAGCAGTAAGGTAAATCCTTAGGTACGGCAATGAGGTTGTCCACTGAAACGGAAATTGTGCTCGCAAAGAGTCGTCGAGGGAAACGACTAAAGAAACGTTCAGAGCCTGTGATTTAGATGCATTTATATGAAGGCCCGAGATAGTTGCAAAATCACCCATCAGGGAGAGAAGGTTAGGTAGGGTGGTGTGTGGGAAAGAGATATACATAAGCATGTCATCCACAAACATAGCTAGTTTGTGGGTGACTCCAGCCAGTTCTATCCCCCTTAAGTTGGGGCTAGCACTTATATGAGCTTCCAAAGGTTCTAGTACAATAATAAACAAGAGTGGAGACAAGGGACAGCCTTGTCGAGTGCCTCTTGTGATAGAGAAAGTGGGAGACTCATAGCCCATGTATCTTACCGAAGCCAAAGGGGAACTATAAAGACTCAAAACCCCTCGCCAAGCCCCCTATGTTGTAACACTGCTCACAGATAAGTCCAAGAAAGAGTGTCAAAAGCTTTACAAAGGTTGAGGGAAAGCAGGAGGAGTTGCTGTGATCTTTGATGTGCATAATGAGTGAGGAGAATTGCGTGTCGGATGTTATCCGCGGACTGACGTAGGGGCACGAAGCCCACTTGATCTTTATGAATCAGGATATAAATGACCTTGTTTAGCCGAGCTGCAAGTATTTTAGTCAGTAACTTAAGATCGACATTCAATTAGGAAATTGGGTTGGAAATTAGCCCAGGATTGTGTATCCTGGTCCGGCTTTGGTATCATTACTATGTTAGCTTTAAGACTGACGGGAGTGAGACTAGTACCATTGCGAAGGCTGTTGAACATAGAGGAAAGGGGACTATATCAGGTAGTTTTTTATAAAAGAGGGCTGTGAAACCGTCTGGGCCCGGGTGTTTATGAGGCTTCCGCTCCTTAATGGTCTGACACATCTCCGAATCAGTGATAGGCGCACCCATGGTGTCACGTTGTGTTTCCGATAAGGCTGGTAGAGAAGATTCAGTTAAAACAGTGTTAATATCTAATGTGGGACGGGTCTTCAGAGCTGAGTATAATTTGGACAGATGATGTTGGACACCAGGGTGAATTTATGTGATTATGGAACAGAGTAGAACATATTTGAGAAAAGGCTTTGCACTTGTGTGATACTTCTTGGGAGTAGTCAGCAAACACCAACAACTTATAGCCATCCACTTGAAGGGCTTGTTGCTGCCTGTAGTGAAGGAGAATCATCTGTTTATCAGCATAATTTAGATAAAGGACTATGATCGGTCGAGGTGACTTATGATTTTCCACGGGTGCTCCAGGCCTATATGCACGTTCCGCTGTGCAGTGTGTGTCTGTTCCTAAGGCTGCAGTGATTTTTGTAAAGCAGAGATTAGTCAGCATGTTGGCTTTAAAGGATTCAGGAAGTCCGACTATCCGCAGATTATTTAGTCTGGACCGATTTTCCAGATCACTGAGCTTGTCCTGGAAAATCTGAAAAGCAGTGTCATAGTTTTGGAGATAGTTATTTGCCTGTTGCAGGTCTTCTTCAATAGAGGAGATCCCGAGTTTGGCTTCCTGTAGCCTTTTGGACTGTGCCCCAATCTCTTTGGGCAGCCGTGTGATGGCCTGTGTGACAGCCTTTTCCAATGCCTCATTGATGGTAGGCTTAAGGAGAGCCGCTACAGCCTCTGCTGTGCAGAGGTAGGAAAACTCCTCACCAGGGGCCGAGGGAGCCGGTTCTAGATGAGGAGAGCTGTCAGCTTCCCCACTGCCTGGACACGTGGTGTCCGCCATGCTGGTGTCAGAGCCCTGCTCCGTATTACAGAGCGGCTGGGGAGAATGACGAGACTGAGTAAGGCCCCTTTCACACAATGTCAGTTGTCATCCGTTTTTCGTCAGTTGTTATCCGTCTTTCATCCGTTGACATCCGTTTTTACATAGAGATGCATTGATGTCCGTTTTTCATCCGTCAACGGATGGATGAAAAACGGACAAACAGACAGCGTGTGTGAAAGGGGCCTAAGAGATCGCTCTAAAAAACATTCCATGGGCTTTTGGGTGTTGTTGGCAGCTAAATCGCTTGGATGTCCCAATGTCGGCTTTATATGTTGATTTTCTAAGGGCTCAGTGGGAGCACTAGGAACTCACCCCCCCATACAGCGCCGGATTCGGAAGCCAAAAATCCTTTTTTGAATTGCTCTTACGTAACATTATAATTTTCTGAGATACTAAGTTTTGGGTTTTCACTAGCTGTAAGCCATAATCATCAATTTTAAAAAAAAAATGCATTAAATATACAGTATCTTACAAAAGTGAGTACACCCCTCACATTTTTGTAAATATTTTATTATATATTTTCATGTGGCAACACTGAAGAATTAACACTTTGCTACAATATAAAGTAGTGAGTGTACAGCTTGAATAACAGTGTAAATTTGCTGTTCCCTCAAAACAACTCAACACACAGCCAATAATGTCAAAACCACTGGCATCAAAAGTGAGTACACCCCTAAGTGAAAATGTCCAAACTGGGCCCAATTAGCCATTTTCCCTCCCCGGTGTCATGTGCCTCGTTAGTGTTACAAGGTCTCAGGTGTGAATGGGGAGCAGGTGTGTTAAATTTGGTGTTATCACTCTCACTCTCTCATACTGGTCACTGGAAGTTCAACATGTCACCTGAGGATCTGAATTGTTGCTCTACATAAAGATGGCCTAAGCTATAGGAAGATGGCCAAGTCCATACAGCGGTTTAACAGGGCAGGTTCCACTCAGACAAGGCCTTGCCATGGTCGACCATCATATCCAGAGGCTGTCTTTGGGAAATAGACGTTTGAGTGCTGCCAGCATTGCTGCAGAGATTGAAGGGGTGGGGGGGTCAGACTGTCAGTGCTCAGACTATACGCCACACACTGCATCAAATTGGATGGCATGGCTGTTGTCTCAGAAGGAAGCATCTTCTAAAGATGATACACAAGAAAGCCTGCGAACAGTTTGCTGAAGACAAGCAGACTAAGGACATGGATAACTAGAACCATGTCCTGTGGTCTGATGAGACCAAGATAAACTTATTTGGTTCAAATGGTGTCAAGCATGTCTGAGGGCAACCAGGTGAGGAGTACAAAGACAAGTGTGTCTTGCCTACAGTCAAGCATGGTGGTGGGTGTGTCATGGTCTGGGGCTGCATTAGTGCTGCCGCAATTGGGGAGCTACAGTTCATTGAGGGAACAATTAATATGTACTGTGACATATTGAAGCAGAACCTGATCCCCTAATTTCCGAGACTTGGCCGCAGGGCAGTATTCCAACATGATGATGACTCCAAACACACCTCCAAGACGATCACTGCCTTGCTAAAGAAGCTGAGAGTAAGGGTGATGGACTGACCAAGCATGTCTCCAGACCTAACCCCAATAGAGCATCTGTTGGGCATCCTCAAATGGAAGGTGGAGGAGAAGCAGGTCTCTAACATCAACCAGCTCTGTGATGTTGTCATGGAGGAGTGGAAGAGGACTCCAGTGGAAACCTGTGAAGCGCTAGTGAACTCCATGTCCAAGAGGGTTAAAGCAGTGCTGGAAAATAATGGTGGCCACACAAAATATTGACACTTTGGGCACAATTTGGATATTTTCAGTTAGGGGTATACTCACTTTTGTTGCCAGCGGTTAGACATTAATGGCTGTATGTTGATTTATTTTAACCAGTTGCTGACTGCCCACAGTATATTTACTGCGGCAGTCAGCCCCTCACAGGCAAAGCGGCATAGGTCTACGTCGCTCGCCTGTGAGGCTCCAGGGGGCGAGCGCGCGCGCGCGCGCCGCTGGAGGCGCGCTCCAGCTCGTTCATGGACCCCCCCGCGCGTGTGCCTGGCGGACCCGATGTCCGCCGGGCACTCGCGATTGTCCGTTACAGCGGGAGAAAGGCAGGCGGCTAATGTAAACAAAGCCGCCTGTCATTCTCCCCTGTGTAAGAATAGAGATCATACGGTCCTGCTATGCAGAATCGTAAATATCTCTGTTCTTACACCACAAGTCACATCCAATCACAGTTATAAGCACGCCCCTAGGGACACACTTAACCCTTCTTTCTCAAAAAAAGTTAACCCCTTCCCTGCCAGTGTCATTTTTAAAGTAACAGTGCATATGTATAGCACTGATTACTGTAGTAATGTCACTTGTAACCCCAAAAGTGTCAAAAATGTCAGTCAAGGGTCCGTTCTGTCCGCTGAAATGTCACAGTCCCGCAAAAAAAATTGCAGATTGCCGCCATTACTCGTTAAAAAAAACAACAACAAAAATGACAAAAATCTTTCCCTTAGTTAGTAAACGCAATAACTTTTGCGCAAACCAATCAAAATACGCTTTTTGCATTTTTTTTACCGAACATGTGTAGCAGAAAACAAATTAGCCTAAAATGTTAAAACATTTTGATTTTTAAATTTTTTTGGGGAATTTCATATAAAAAAATGTGAAAAATATTGTTATTTTTGCAAAATTGACGCTATTTTTTTGTTTATAGCGCATGATTAAAAAATTGCACAGGTGATCAAATACCCGCAAAAGAAAGCCCTGTTTGTGGGAAAAAAAGGACGTCAAGTTCGTTAAGGTACAGCGTCGCACGACCGCACAATTGTCCGTTAATAGGCCCTGGTCAGGAAGGGGGTAAAATCTTCCGGGGCTTAAGTGGTTAAGGGGACAGCAAATTTACATTGTTATACAAGCTGTACACTCACTACTTTACATTGTAGCAAAGTGTCATTTCTTCAGTGTTGTCACATGAAAAGATATAATAACATATTTACAAAAATGGAGGGGTGTACCTACTTTTGTGAGATGCTGTATCACTGTGGGTGTAACACATCTATATAAAATATATGAGTTTCACTTTTTGAATTAAATTACTGAAATAAATGAACTTTTTGATGATATTCTAATTTTATGAGCTGCACCTGTATTTTCAACATAATAAAAGCAGAGGTAAAGTCCACTTTTCAACTTGAACCTACAGGTAAGTCTATAAAAAGGCTTACCTGTAGGTTCAGTAAATATTTCCTTAACTTGCACTGTTTAGGAGATATTCACACAGTGACCTCACAGCGCATGTGCTCTGAACGGACGGCATACCTACGCTGTAACTTCAGAGCTTTGTGCCAGAGCCCTGGCCATTTATAGAGCCAGAGTCCGCAAACCCGGAAGGAACACTGGGTCAAGATGGAAGTGACAGGGAGCCGTAACAGCGCTTCCATGGAGGGCTCGGTGTCCAGTTAAGTTTGTCATAATTTTGCTAGTAAGCAGCGCATACTAGTACATTATGACTTAAGCCTGCAGGGGGGCCCTGCGGCATTACTAGACCCTCTAGCAGCCAACAACAGTAGACCCCCTCCCTCAACAATAGGTCCCTCCCAGCAATAATAGACCCTCTAGCAACAAAAGTCCCTCTCACCACTAACAATATAGATCCTCCACCAGCAACAATAGACCTCCCCACAACAATAGAATCTCAGCAGCCAGCTTGAATAGACCCTCCAGCACATCCCTGTACTTTTTGCCATCACATATCACCAGCGCTGGAGTTGCCGGAAATGCGTTCCCCCACGTTCCTGCTCAAAAATGGCCTGAATGCATTTAAAAGCAAGCTGCAAACAGAAACATAACATTCTATGGTACCCAAGCTGCTGACACTATCCCTAAAGCATTAACCACTTAAGCCCCGGAAGATTTTACCCCCATTCCGACCAGGGGGTATTTTGCGATTCGGCACTGCGTGACTTTAAAGGACAATTGCATGGTCGTGCGACGCTGTACCTAAACGAATTTGACGTCCTTTTTTTCCCACAAACAGAGCTTTCTTTTGATGGTATTTGATCACCTGTGCAATTTTTTGATCACGCGCTATAAACAAAAAAAGAGCATCAATTTTGCAAAAATAGCAATATTTTTCACATTTTTTTATATGAAATTCCCCCCAAAAAAAATGTAAAAATCAAAATTTTTTAACATTTTCGGCCAATTTGTTTTATGCTACCTATGTTTGGTAAAAAAAAATCGCAAAAAGCGTATTTTGATTGGTTTGCGCAAAAGTTATCGCGTTTACTAACAAAGGGAAAGATTTTTGTAATTTTTGTTGTTTTTTTTTTAACGCGTAATGGCGGCGATCTGCGATTTTTTTTGCGGTACTGCGACATTGCGGCGGACAGATCGGACCCTTGACTGACATTTTTGACACTTTTTGGGTTACCAGTGACATTTCTACAGTAATCAGTGCTATACATATGCACTGTTACTGTAAAAATACACTGGTAGTGAAGGGGTTAACTTTATTTGGGAGGGAGGGGCTGTGTGTGTCCCTAGGGGCGTGCTTTCTACTGTGATTGGCTGTGGCTTCAGCTGTAAGGACACTGATCAACGGATCTACATACTAGATCCGAGTGATCAGTGTCTTTACAGCGAGGAGAATGACAGGCAGCTTGTTTACACAAGCTGCCTGACATTCTCCCTCTCCCCCGCCGATCGCCGAGTGGCCGGCGGACATCGGGTCCGCTGGTCACACGCGCGGGGGGGTCCGTGACCACGCGGGAGCGGGAGCGCGCCTCCGGGGGCGCGCGCTCGCTCCCTAGACCCTCACAAGCAAGCAACGTAGCCCTACGTTAGTTACATAGTTACATAGTTACATAGTTAGTGAGGCTGAAAAAAGACACAAGTCCATCCAGTTCAACCTATGTGTGTGTGTTTGCTTTTAACCGTACATTGTATACCCCTGTATGTTGTGGTCTTTAAGGTGTCCATCCAATAGTTTTTTGAAACTATCAATGCTCCCCGCTGATACGACTGCTTGCGGAAGAGAATTCCACATCCTTACCGCTCTTACAGTGAAGAACCCCTTACGCACTTTAAGGTTAAACCGCCTTTCCTCTAATTTTAGTGAGTGGCCACGTGTCTTATTGTATTCCCTTACTCTAAATAGTTTGTTCCTTATGCTAGGGTCGCCAGTACAGTATTTGTACATTGATATCATATCCCCCCTCAAGCGTCTCTTCTCTAGAGAGAACAAGTTCAGTGCTTGTAGTCTTTCCTCATAGCCGATGTCCTCCATTCCCCTAATTATTTTTGTTGCCCTTCTCTGGACTTTCTCCAGTTCCAGCACATCCTTCCTGAGGACCGGTGCCCAGAACTGGACAGCATACTCCAGATGTGGCCGGACCAGAGTCTTGTAGAGTGGAAGAATAATCTCTTTATTTCTGGAGTGAATCCCCTTTTTTATACAACCCAGTATTCTGTTGGCTTTGCTTGCAGCGGCTTGGCATTGCATGCCACTTCCAAGCCTGTTGTCTACCAGTACCCCCAGGTCCCTTTCCATCCTAGACTCACCCAGAGGTTCCCCCCCTAGTGAGTAGCTTGCTTTCTGGTTTCTGGCCCCCAAGTGCATTACTTTACATTTTTCTACATTAAATCTCATCTGCCATGTAGTTGCACACCCCGTTATTTTGTTCAGGTCTGCTTGCAAGATTTCCACATCCTGCATAGAAGATATTGGCATGCCTAATTTAGTATCATCTGCAAATACTGAGATTGTACTAGATATCCCCTCCTCTAGATCATTTATGAATAAATTAAACAGGATTGGTCCCAGGACAGAACCCTGGGGGACCCCACTTTCCACACCCGCCCAATCCGAGTACTCCCCATTAATCACCACCCTCTGTACTCTCCCCTGGAGCCAGTTCTCTATCCAGGTACTCACCTTATGGTCCATACCTACCTTCCTTAGTTTGTACAGTAAGCGTTTGTGGGGAACGGTGTCAAAGGCCTTTGCAAAGTCCAGATACACCACATCCACAGGCTTACCTTTATCTAAGTGGCAGCTCACTTCATCGTAGAAGGTTAATAGATTGGTTTGGCATGAACGATTTTTCATGAATCCATGCTGATTACTACTTATAATACCGTTTTCATTACTAAAGTCTTGTATGTGGTCCCTTATCATCCCCTCCAAAATTTTGCAGACTACAGATGTTAGGCTGACCGGCCTATAGTTACCCGGGATATATCTCGGCCCCTTTTTAAATATTGGTACCACGTTGGCTTTTTTCCAATCAGCTGGCACCATACCCGTCTGTAAACTATCCTTAAAGATCAAGAATAATGGTCTGGCAATCACCTGACTGAGCTCATTTAGAACCCTTGGGTGCAAGCCATCCGGTCCCGGGGATTTATTTATGTTAAGTTTCTCTAGTTTAGCTCTAAGTCTATCCTCTGTTAGCCATGGCGGCACTTCCTGAGGTGTATTATTTAGTTCGGCCTTACAAGCGGGGTTCGTGTAGCCCCCCGATTCCTTTGACGTAGATAGTCGTGCGGCGGTCGGCAAGTGGTTAATAAGCCCACTGTGTGGGCTCTCGCTATATTGTGCAAGTACACACAGTAGATTTGCACATTATAGCACACCTGCTGATGACAAGTGATGACAAGACCAGGCTCACAATTGCCGATTTGTCCCCCATCGCCATCTTCCCTGCTGCTTTCGGGTCCCATGTCGCACCTCTCTCACTGTGCTACCAAAGCTTTTCCTCCTAGAATTATTTTATTTTCCTAGTTCCACTTTCTCGCCATATGTTAGCTCCGCTTTGTACATCTGAATTTATATGAAAGCTGACGTGTCAAATGTGTCTGTTTTCCCTAACCATTTGAGGAGCATTCAGTGATTTCTGGTATACACATGTTCTTGCAGTAAAATTATTTTTATGATGGCTTTAACCCACAGGAATTGCATAATATGTAGAAGCACACGTGAACACAAATGTGTGTGTATTGTGATAATAGCAGCCTTCCTTCAACTGCCCCTTGGGGTAGACAGTGTCAAATGGGGGATAGTGAGAGTCCACACAGCTGATCAGAATTTAAACTGGCTGTAGCTCTCTTTTTGCATTTGCAACATCATACAAACTTAGGAAACACTTCCATTATCCTAACCAACATAAGTCTTTACAGAAAAAAAAACACACACAAAATAAATTATAGTCTGTAACTGAACCTAGTGCCCACCTCAACAAAACCTAAACAAAACAATTGTTATGTAATTCCCTACCACCACATCAGTTTCCAAAATTTGTTCTATATTGTCTACACTTAAGTCTAGTACACATGGGCATCGGCCAGTTTAATAGAACCCGGCTGACATTTGGCCCGTATGGCAGCTGGTCTGACAGAAGGTGGCTGTTCTCATGACCGTAAAAGGTCTGCCAACCAGCTCCCGATCAGTGCTCTCAGCCAATGGCTGACAGGAGTGTCCTGGCGGGTGAAATTACTGTACTAACATCAGATTGTTAGTACAGCAGCTCCGACTTGAGCAGCCATTTTTTTTACTCACCCCAATCTCCCAGTTTATAAAACTACTTAGGAAAGAGATTTAGGTACAAAATTTAGCACTGAGGATTGGGAGAAAGCATTTGCTCTCTCTCATAAGTTTTTTGTTGCTAGTATACACAGCCTAGGAAAAGAACTTCAAAATTCTTATCCGTTGGTATAGATGCCCAGATGTCTCTCACCATATCAATCTGACCCTAACTTATGCTGGTGATGTCATGGTTCAGTGGGCAATATCAATATGTCCCGTATCTGGGTCACATTTATACACACTTTTAAAATGATTCTGAGAAACCATGCTGGATAAATACCTATTATAGAGTAACAGGTACACATATACAGCCAAACCCCCAAATACAAACCCGATTCCAAAAAAGTTGGGACACTGTACAAATTGTGAATAAAAACAGAATACAATGATGTGGAAGTTTCAAATTTCAATATTTTATTCAGAATAGGAATGTTGTCCCATTCTTGTCTAATACAGGCTTCTAGTTGCTCAACTGTCTTAGGTCTTCTTTGTCACATCTTCCTCTTTATGATGCGCCAAATGTTTTCTATGGGTGAAAGATCTGGACTGCAGGCTGGCCATTTCAGTACCCGGATCCTTCTTCTACGCAGCCATGATGTTGTAATTGATGCAGTATGTGGTGTGGCATTGTCATGATGGAAAATGCTAGGTCTTCCCTGCAAGAGACGACGTCTGTTTGGAGGCATATGTTGTTCTAGAACTTGGATATACCTTTCAGCATTGATGGTGCCTTTCCAGATGTGTAAGCTGCCCATGCCACACGCACTCATGCAACCCCATACCATCAGAGATGCAGGCTTCTGAACTGAGCGCTGATGACAACTTGGGTTGTCCTTGTCCTCTTTAGTCCGGATGACATGGCGTCCCAGTTTTCAAAAAAGAACTTCAAATTTTGATTCGTCTGACCACAGAACAGTTTCCTACTTTGCCACAGTCTATTTTAAATGAGCCTTGGCCCAGAGAAAACGCCTGCGCTTCTGGATCATGTTTAGATATGGCTTCTTTTTTGGCCTATAGAGTTTTAGCCGGCAACGGTGAATGGCACGGTGGACTGTGTTCACCGAAAATGTTTTCTGGAAGTATTCCTGAGCCCATGTTGTGATTTCCATTACAGTAGCATTCCTGTATATGATGCAGTGCCGTCTAAGGGCCCGAAGATCACGGGCATCCAGTATGGTTTTCCGGCCTTGACCCTTACGCACAGAGATTGTTCCAGATTTTCTGAATCTTTGGATGATATTATGCACTGTAGATGATGATAACTTCAAACTCTTTGCAATTTTTCTCTGAGAAACTCCTTTCTGATATTGCTCCACTATTTTTCGCCGCAGCATTGGGGGAATTGGTGATCCTCTGCCCATCTTGACACTGCCACTCTGAGAGGCTCTTTCTATACCCAATCATGTTGCCAATTGACCTAATAAGTTGCAAATTAGTCCTCCAGCTGTTCCTTATATGTACATTTAACTTTTCCGGCCTCTTATTGCTACCTGTCCCAACTTTTTTGTAATGTGCAGCTCTCATGAAATCCAAAATGAGCCAATATTTGGCATGACATTTCAAAATGTCTCACTTTCCACATTTGATATGTTATCTATATTATATTGTGAATAAAATATAAGTTTATGAGATTTGTAAATGAGTCCATTCCTTTTTTAATGTTCAATAGTTTTTATTAAAGATTTTACAAAAGAACATATAAAAGTAGGAAATTGGAACAGCCAACAAGCCAAATAAAAAGGTTACGGCAACATTGTACAAACATGGCAATAATGTTCAAGAGTGTTCCATACATATGCACAGCGATCCCAATGTATAACATCTCGTCTCAAATAAATTGTTTCAAAGTGGTGATCGTCAGCACTCCTCACATAACAGAACAGCATGGAAGAAAATAAACTGTAAAGAGACCGTCCATAACGGTTTGGGTTGTCCCAATTAATCAAAGAACCAGGCTAATAGGAGAGAGAAGAAAGAGGAAAGGAAAATAAAGGGAAAAATGGAAAAAGAAAGAGAAACAAAAGAAAAGAGAAAAAAAGTAAGAGCCCCCCCAGTCCGAGCCCCAATGCAAACATAGCATGCCTCCCCACTGTCAAGGAGCCTGTAGATAAGCCACCCACGGGTTCCACACTTTCTGAAACAGTCCATTCCTTTTTTACTCACAATTTGTACAGTGTCCCAACTTTTTTGGAATTGGGTTTGTACTTTTTTTTATCTATAATACTAAGATTCGCCAAAGCCCTTTAAAAAGATGTGCTTCGTCATTTGCAGAGAATGGCCAGGCCAGACTTCCCTCGACATTGGAGATCTTCTGAGATCCCAAACGTTTTAGAATGGATTGGGGAGCTAAATACTATCATGGGTTTGGAATATCTACTAGCAGTTAGGCATGATAGACTGGATAATGATATTAGTACATGGGCCACTTGGAGTGTTTTCAGTAATTCACAAGCGTATCAGGTTACCATATGTGACTGACGTAGGAGTACATGGGATGGAGGAGATGGGGATTGAAGGAGGAAGAGGACGTGGGTTGGATGAAATGGGACTAGAGGAGGAAGAGGACATGGGATGGAGGAGATGAGACTGGAGGAGGAAGAAGACATTGGATGGAGGAGGAGGAGGACATGGGATGGGGGAGATGAGACTGGACGAGGAGGATATAGGATGGAGAACATGGGGTTGAGAAGGAGGATATGGGATGGGCGTTTGTGGGATGGCCAGTGGACAGATTTGGGGGGATGGCCAGCGGGTGGGCCCTGGGGAATGTTGAAAGTCAGGCCCTCGGGGGGGGGGAGGGCCCAGGCCTAAAACTGTGTAAGTGGCCCCACAATTTCTGATCACTGCCCGGATGGGGTGTTTCAAACCACCCTGTTTGTAGATCCCGACTGCTGTGTGTTGGGTATTCTAGGTGGTTTACAGGTAAATACATTTTTTAGGGAAGCCATTACTAGAACTCTTTTTCAGGCATGTAGATGAATTCTTATTCATTGGAAATCTCAGGATCCCCCTACACATGTCGCATGGGTTAAATCTATAGGTATAATGCTCTAACTAGAACGCTACATATATCGACACAGGGACTGCCCAGGGAAACATGAAAAGATCTAGAACTTGTGGCTGGAAACCCTAGGCCTTAGTCCAATGAACATTCCAACAATAAGAATAATTTAAGACACATAGGGGTAGATTTACTAAAACTGGGGCACTCAGAATCTGGTGCAGCAGTGTGTGCTAGCCAATCAGCTTTTAACTTCAGCTTGTTTAAATAAGCTTTGGCAATAAAACCTGGAAGCTGATTGGTTTCTGTGCAGAGATGCACCAGATTTTGCACTCTCCAGTTTTAGTAAATCTCCCCCACTACCTCACAATAATATTCTATCCATAATAAGGTCAATTTCCTAGTGCCCTGGTACCAGGGCCGGTGTGGGACTCATTTTCAGCCCTGGAGTTTCATGCCTTAGACCGGCCCACTTTAGTTCACGATTGACTATATTAAAATAATGTAATTAAAATCTCAGAATATAAGTTTGCAATGGTGCACTGTTCTCTACAGCCTTGTAATTCATTGTATGTATTTTTCAAAAAATATCAGTTCCAATTCAGTACAAATACAGTAGCCTAAAGGCCCGACGATCTGCACGTGTGTATGGGGCATTCGTTTTGCTTTAAGGCTCTTTCACACGGATGGAGCATCCGCTGACATCCGCAATCCCATTGACATGCATTATGTCCGGTTTTCATCTGCAAACGGATGGGATAAAAAACGGACATACAGACCGCCCGTGTGAAAGAGCCCAAATTAGGGAGTGCAAAATCTGGTACACCTGTGCATGGTAGCCAATCAGCTTCAAACTTTAGCATGTACAATTAAGCCTTTACAACAAAAAAAAAAGAAACCTGGAAGCTTATAGTTTCTGTGCAGAGCTGCACCAGATTTTGCACTCTCCAGTTTTAGAAAATCAGCTTCTATCTATCTATGTACACATAGGCTTTTAGGGAAGTTTAGAAGTAGCAGTGTTTAGAGGCAGTGAAAGCTCCTCTCCTGAATGCAGAAGAATCGCATTCCAGGAGAGCAGCTTTTGGGCATAAAAATATTCCAAACAATCCTAAACACATAGAGATGCACCTAAGCACTAGGCGTGTTTAGCGGTTTAGCGTTTATTCATTTCAATGGCAGGAATAAAGTACAATTCTGGCCAATTAAATAAATAAACACCCAAACTCCAAAGGCGTCTGAACGTCTCTAAACGCGCTCAAACGTGTTTGTAAAAGGTGCATTTTTAACGTTGATTTTTCGTGTCAGGAGAAACAGTTTTTACAATTAACCAATGTGCATGAGGCCTTACAGTGACATTTTATTACCAAGCTAGGTTTGCATTTGAGCAGTTCTGTACGCCGTGATTGCAGGGCAACGGCAGCCCATTCAAATGTGAACCTAGCCTTAGGGCATTTGTTCTTGCTGCATCTTCCTAGAGGAGTGACTGTCTTTTTTGGGTATTCTTCTTTGGCTTGGAAGCTCCCTCCAAAAGAGCTTCATAGGGTTTGGATTTTGTGTTCTGGTCACTCATTCTGTCAGAGACAATATTCCAGATTCCAGTTTTTTTCACCAAGTAGGTTTTGCATAGTATAGTAGTATGGTAGAATGTGCTCTGTTTGGGGGGGGGCTTGATTTTAATGAGGGACAACTGTATCCTAAAATAAGGGTTGGGTTTATTTACAAATAGGGACATACAATATACAAATTCTAAATGCAAACAGGGACAGACATAAATTCTAATTACAATAGGAAAATTAAAGAAGGGATGCAGTAAGGTGAAACACTCCCATCAAGCGATGAGCGATTTGCAGCATGGATTCATCATTAGGACACCAACAAAAATGTATTCCTGTCTAAGGATCAGAATAAGGTTTTTGAGCAGATGATTACACAGGATGACTATTATGTTGCTGCCCCTATCACGCAGATGCCCCCAGGTGTGGGCAGTAAATATCACAAGGAGGGAGGGCCATACTGTTCCATGTGCCAATGATCTCAGGCATTTATGCATGAATCAGTGTCACTTTTAGCAGACCTTGTCATTAGCTGTATTTACCTTACCATAGACATTGGTAATCTTTTCCAGAAGACATTTTTTATCAAAGCTTCATAGATGTCAATTTTAGGCCTCATTCACATGGGGTGATCACATGTGTGCACCGTACAGGGCCAGTGTTTTGCTGGCACAGGAATGCACAGGTGTTGGGTGCATCTCTGTACTGGCATCCCATTGTTGTCTATTGGGACATGTAGTTGCACAGACACAGTCCCCTGTCCCAACAGACAACAGGACATCGGCAGGGGTGGTGGTGCACGCAACACCTGTGCTTTCCCGTGCCAGCAAAACATGGCCCTGCATGGAGCACGCATATCATTGCCCTGTATGGATGAGGCCTTATTAGTTCCAGCAAGTATGAATCGTAGTCCTGCTGCATGAGAAACTTTTTTCTTCAACAAGGCATTGTACAACATGGGATGGCATGACATTGCATAAGAGTGGTAACCTTTCTAGTTTATTATTCTCTGCACTCTGCGAAAATCTCCAAACTGAAAAGATTAGGATTGAGCTAGAGGGCATTTGCTCATCTGGGCCAGTACTAATAAGATACACTGGGCTGTTGGCCCAGAGTGGAAATGCTTCATCATTCAGAGCGGGATTTGTGGTCAGTGACAGCTGTTGGGGATTATGTACCTATCTGTTGCCTTCTCAGACCTTTGACCTTGGCGTTTGGCAGAGGGGGTCTTCCAGAATTGACTTCCTTTGCAGCTCTGAAATGTCATGGTACCATTTGTCATGGTCTGCCAAGCAAACTGATGCTGGAAGATGTAAAGGTATCTCCCAATATTCTTTAGAAACACCTTTTATTATGCTCACCAATCAGTACGGCACCCTCACTTTACTTTCTTTAGGAACACTTTAGGGTTCATTGGTAAGAATGATTAGGCTACAGCATGCAGCTAAACTCCACATCTGGGCTCAGAAGCATTTTGTGCACTTTGTACTATGGCTGGGCTGCATACAAACTGGATGAGAAGCTGCCAGCCCTGAACTAAAATGGTTTGTCTCCAGGGCTAGCCAGAGGTCCTAACTGCATCTAAGCGCTGGTATGAGCACTTTGAATGGACTGCACACAACTGGAAAATTAAGGTAAGTGCCAGTAACGTGTTCGGGCCAGTGGTGTATTTTGGTTTTGTGCTGCCCTAGGCAAGACTAAAATTGGACGCCCCCCTCCCATGTAAATTTGCCCCACTCCTTTTTTGACTGATGTGACTTCTCCAAAATTGAAGGACTACAAGTCCCAGCATCAACCCCTGAGATCTCACAGGTTTTGGGCTGAGAGGGGGTGGGAGAGAGACAGGGTGGTGGGTGAGGGAGAGAGAGGGGGTGGGTGAGGGAGAGAGAGGGAGTGGGTGAGGGAGAGAGAGAGGGGGGGGTGGGTCAGGGAGGGAGGGAGAGAGAGAGGGGGGATGAAAGAGAGAGGGGTGAGAGAGGGGATGAAAGAGAGAGGGGGGTGAGAGAGAGGGGGATCAAAGAGAAAGAGAGATAGAGGGGGTGAGAGAAAGGGAGGGATGAGAGAGAGAGGATGAGAGAGAGAGAGGGATGAGAGAGAGAGGGGGGTGAGAGAGAGAGAGAGAGAGGGGGGATTAGAGAGAGAGAGAGGGGGTGAGAGAGAGAGGGGGGTGAGAGTGAGAGAGGGGGGATGAGAGAGGGAGGATGAGAGAAAAAGGGATGAGAGAGAGAGGGATGAGAGAGAGAGAGAGAGAGAGGGATGAGAGAGAAAGAGAGGGGAGAGAGAGGAGGGGTGTGAAAGAGAGAGAGAGAGGGGGTGAGAGGGGGTGAGAGAGAGAGAGTGGGGGTGAGAGAGGCGGCTCTAGCAACCAGTGGCCAATAGAGTCTCAGGTGGAGGGGTTTGGCTTTTTTGCTGCCCCCCTGCAAAGTGCCGCCCTAGGCCTGGGCCTTGTTGGCCTAGGCTAAAATACAGCACTGGTTCGGGCAATATGAATTACTGGGCAATGTTCCCATTGCATCAGTTGTGGCTATATAACTATCTTTCCTTAAAGGAGATGTACAGCCAAAGCTTGTTTGGCTGTACTTCTCCTATGGATCACAGGAATGCAGTTCGTTCTGCACTCCTGTGACCCGTTTTCAGCAGAGGGTGGTCTGAAGTCCTCACGGATGTTGGTCCAGGCCCTGCGTCATCACAACCACGGAGTCGGAATCTGCCAGGTGTCTGGATTGACACCCAGCTTAGCCTCTCAGCGAGCCGCTGAGAGCCTGAGCCGGCCGCTCCCCGTCTCTCCACAGCTAGGCGCTCCAATAAGCGAGGAGGGGGCAGATCAGAGAGCTCACTGCTCAGGGAGGTGTCAGAACTGAGCGATCGCCGGTGTTTGATCGCGCGGTTCTCAGTGCAGAGGCGCCGGGGGACCGATGCTTCATTCACCTAGGTGAGTATAACTGGGCAATAACCTCAAACCCAATATTTCTCTTTTAATTTTAAATAAATTATATATAAATATATAATAGCCGTGCTCTCCAGTGAATAATTCTCATAAATAAATTGAAAGCCCTAAATCTTATTAAACTAATAACAATCAAGTGAATTTGGTGGATAATTGATTTCCCAATGTGTAATTTTTCTTTATCTCTAAGTGCCACCTTAAATTAAATGCAAATAAATGATCAAAAATTAGGCCTCAATAAGTGGCTTCTAACGGATCAAAATTAAATATATCGAATCAAAATTATTGAGGCCTAATTTTTGATCATTTATTTGCATTTAATTTAAGGTGGCACTTAAAGATAAAGAAAAATTACACATTGGGAAATCAATTACCCACCAAATTCACTTGATTGTTATTAGTTTAATAATATTTAGGGCTTTCAATTTATTTATGAGAATTATTCACTTGAGAGCGTGGCTATTATATATAATTTATTTATTGTTTGCGTATTTCTCACGTTTACACTGCGGCTCCCATTCCTTTTGTTTTTCACTCACTGGGGATCAGTTGGATTAATTTTGCTCTTATTTTCATTGCGCAGGACGGTTGGTGCTTAACACCAATCACCTTTCTTTCTCTTTTAATTTTACCCACAACTTGCAGATGCTTCTAATGTAAAGTGTTTTCACACCATACACTCCTGCACTACGTCCTGGGAACACTCTCATCCCTGCCCACGTCCCAATCTTTATAAGCCCAGCCCAGATTACGCCCACTAATGGGGCAACCCTGCCCCTAATTATATGGGATCCACCCACTTGGAGCTGCAATCGCCTCAGCTAACACCCTGTTATCAGTTACTGTAGTTCAAATAAGGATGGTGCTGTGATCTCAGGATACAACCTAGGATAAAGCTTCATTGGGACAGGTGCAGAACTGTCCTGGCAAATTACAATATAGTTGGCATCAATGACTGTAGGGCCAATTTGTGTAGAACTGACTTTCCAACTATACTGTATATTTTTGGATTGTGGGAGTAAATGTATCCAAAGGAAAAACATACAAACTCCATGCAGTGTAAAATTAACCAGGGACTCCATCACTGCCAAAAATGATACAAACTTGGCCACCTTTGTACTAGTTGTGGACTGTATTTATATTTTTATACCTGTGTTGACAGGCTTTGATTGGCAAATAGAGTGAATGTGCAGCTGAACCCTAAACAGTCTGGATGGATGATTCTGCAGTGCTGGCTGTTGTACCCTGACAGCTGACACTCGTCAGAATATTCAAACAATGCCTACATCTGATTGGATGCAGTCGCTGTTTGAATGAGAATTTTCCACTCAGGTCCTTCAGCAAAAGTTGATTAAAAAACTGGCTTTTGTCTAACCAGGCGGTGCCAATAGGGCCACCTACAGAATACATTTTGGCCAATTTAGCAGGAATTTGTTGAAATTGGATCTGTGTATAGCAGGCTTAACTGAGTCAACATAACAATAGCTCAAGTATAAATAATCAATCAGCAAAAAGTTTATTTATTGCAAAAGTCTTTTAAACTATTTTATTTATTTACAATTATTTCTTTTTTTTTTTTAATTTGTTTGGTGAACTTGAATGTAGTTGCTGCTGATCATATTACTGTGCATGGCATTGCAAGGTGTCTTTGGATTATACATTATGGTGGGGTGCACGGGGGTTGTGCTATGTAATCTGGTCAATGGGTGGTCCTGCGCTGAGTGGCTATATTGAAGAGCAGAGCCACAATTATAGCAATAAAACTGTTTTGCTGGCAAGTCAGTTACTACTACAGAAGTGGAAGGCTCATACTGGCAGGATCACCATGTTCAAAGTTAAGAAACACAAGCCTGCATTTAAAATGAAAGAGAGTCACGAGACAAAGAGGCAAGCTCCCTATAAAGGTTTTAGAAAGTCACTGTAGGGGTTCTGATTCGGGTCTGAGTAGATTGAGAGGCTAGTTAGAGATTTGAGTATAGGGGCAGGGTATTTAAGTGTATCTATGGCCAAACTTTTTTTTTTAGGTGGTTGTAACCCTAAAAAAAAAAAAAAAAAAAAAAGATCCTGTTCTTTTATAGCAGAATAAACAGTGCACAGTGCTTGGGCTGTCTAATCTGCCCCTTTCTAAACTGTAAAAAACCTGGCTGATCCAGCCAGTACTCTGTGTGCTGACCACAATAATCATGGCTGATGATCCCTGATTACCGTCATCATCCCACTGCTTTCCTCTCCCCCCGCCAGTCAGTTCCTCTGTGTGTGAGCTGTCTCCGCCCCTCCTTCTACCGATATTAGTAGTTGGCAGTAAAAGTAAAGAAATATTACTGCCAGTCCCTCTGTTCTATCCTACACTGTGTAAATGTTTTGATAAAAGGATGCCTGTAAAATACCTGCTCTGGCCTCCAGCCACTCTCCTCCCCCATCTAAGGGCTACAGTGGTAGGGGCTGAGAGGCCAGCAAAGCAGTCACATGACCTCCCTGGCTGACATAAGAGGGGGATCTTGGCCCCTCCCTCTGTAGCCCTTAGATTGGAGGAGGTGAGCGGTCATATGCCATGTGACCGGCCATAAAAGATTGGAGATAAGGATATTTACAGGCATCCTTTTTATCAAAACATTTACACAGTGTAGGATGGATTGATAGAATAGAAAGGACTGGCTGTAATGTTTCTTTACCTTTACAACCAACTTTAAGTTCTGGATAGAATAGGAAGAGGTCAGAACCCCTGTTTACTTTAATCAACGGGCATGGCCCTCTAAATCCTCCTGTATTGAATTGTATTGTAACTGTATTGTCTCCCTCATATTGTAAAGCGCTGCGCAAACTGTCGGCGCTATATAAATCCTGTATAATAATATAATAATAATAATCAAGGGCTCCATTAGAAAGATTTACTATTACTTCCCATCCCGGGGATCATGTTTACAAAATCTGCAACGTGGAAGTGAAAAATAAAAAGCTGACAGAGGTTCTACAATTATCCAACCTAATTAAAAAAAAAAAAAAAACATTCTTAGGCTTTTTTCATAGTAGCGGACTGATCAGGTCGGCCTGTCAGTTTTTCAGAGGACTCGATCGGATCCTTCCAGTCTTCTCTATGGAGTGGCAGGTATCAACGGAAATGTGTCCGACATTCGATCTGCTAAAAACAGGCTGATGGGATCCGATGGCAGTCGGTCCAAAAACAATCAGGCAGTCCATTTACATCCATCTGCCCATAGAGGAGAGCAGGCTGTGTCTGACATGGACCAGCCATCCACCTGCTCATTTGGGATCAGTGGACAGCTTCCCTGCTGAGCAGGTGGACTCCAACGGAGCCCACGCTATGTGTGCTATGTGTAGTGAGATTTCCCTTCACTTCCTGTCCTGACGACAACCTTTTTATCAAACAGGAAGCAAAGGAACCTCTCCAATGGAGCATCTGAAAGCAGTAAAACCTGACAGAGGTTCTAGTTCTTCCCCACTTCTGGATTCCTCACCCTGACACAGGGGTTGTCCGCTGTTACCTCCTAGGATGTGCTATGTGGAGATTCCAGGAGGCAATCCCTATGTTATGTCCATAGGTGACAGGGGGCAATCCCTATGTCATGTCCATAGGCAACAGGAGGCAATCCCTAAGTCATGTCCATAGGTGACAGGGGGCAATCCCTATGTCATGTCCACAGGCAACAGGGGGCAATCCCTATGTCATGTCCATAGGTGACAGGGGGCAATCCCTATGTCATGTCCATAGGCAACAGGGGGCAATCCCTATGTCATGTCCATAGATGACAGGGGGCAATCCCTATGTCATGTCCATAGGCAACAGGAGGCAATCCCTATGTCATGTCCATAGGCAACAGGGGGCAATCCCTATGTCATGTCCATAGGCAACAGGAGGCAATCCCTATGTCATGTCCATAGGTGACAGGGGGCAATCCCTATGTCATGTCCATAGGTGACAAGGGGCAATCCCTATGTCATGTCCATAGGCAACAGGAGGCAATCCCTATGTCATGTCCATAGGTGACAGGGGGCAATCCCTATGTCATGTCCATAGGCAACAGGAGGCAATCCCTATGTCATGTCCATAGGTGACAGGGGGCAATCCCTATGTCATGTCCATAGGCAACAGGAGGCAATACCTATGTCATGTCCATAGGTGACAGGGGGCAATCCCTATGTCATGTCCATAGGCAACAGGAGGCAATCCCTATGTCATGTCCATAGGCGACAGGGGGCAATCCCTATGTCATGTCCATAGGTGACAGGGGGCAATCCCTATGTCATGTCCATAGGTGACAGGAGGCAATCCCTATGTCATGTCCATAGGCAACAGGGGGCAATCCCTATGTCATGTCCATAGGCAACAGGAGGCAATCCCTATGTCATGTCCATAGGCAACAGGGGGCAATCCCTATGTCATGTCCATAGGTGACAGGGGGCAATCCCTATGTCATGTCCATAGGCGACAGGAGGCAATCCCTATGTCATGTCCATAGGCGACAGGAGGCAATCCCTATGTCATGTCCATAGGCGACAGGAGGCAATCCCTATGTCATGTCCACAGGCAACAGGGGGCAATCCCTATGTCATGTCCATAGGTGACAGGGGGCAATCCCTATGTCATGTCCATAGGCAACAGGAGGCAATCTCTATGTCATGTCCATAGGGAACAGGGGGCAATCCCTATGTCATGTCCATAGGTGACAGGAGGCAATCCCTATGTCATGTCCATAGGTGACAGGGGGCAATCCCTAAGTCATGTCCATAGGTGACAGGGGGCAATCCCTATGTCATGTCCATAGGCGACAGGAGGCAATCCCTATGTCATGTCCATAGGCGACAGGAGGCAATCCCTATGTCATGTCCATAGGCAACAGGGGGCAATCCCTATGTCATGTCCATAGATGACAGGGGGCAATCCCTATGTCATGTCCATAGGCAACAGGAGGCAATCCCTATGTCATGTCCATAGGCAACAGGGGGCAATCCCTATGTCATGTCCATAGGCAACAGGAGGCAATCCCTATGTCATGTCCATAGGTGACAGGGGGCAATCCCTATGTCATGTCCATAGGTGACAAGGGGCAATCCCTATGTCATGTCCATAGGTGACAGGGGGCAATCCCTATGTCCACATCACACATCCCAGGAGTCATCTCAATGAAGGGTACATGGATGCTGTGAGACCCCATACGTATGCAGGCATGCCACAGGTATCTGCCAGACCCTAAATACCTAACAGAGATCTATGGTATGTCTGTTCATGCGTAGGAGTTCCCACATGTGCAAACACACCACAGGCTCCAAATGTCTGATTACATGTGACAATATCAGGATGTTACCCCAAAGAGGAGCTCCAAGATGGCTGCAAAGAAGGAGAGGGACACCCCAAGGACTTTAGCTACAAGTAAGACACTACTGGACTCCATGGACTAGTATGTATGTTTTTTATTATATTACAGGGACAGTTTCTATGGAGTGTAGCAGTATTTTATGGGGTTTGGAGGGTGGTGTTTCTCTTTAAACTTCTCACTTTTGCAGTAAGATATGGCCAACACACTACAATACTAAATACTAATACACAACATACTAAAACATTCTGGCTATAGACACACTGTACATGTTGTTAGCTGTACCAGCTCCTCCTCCTCATCCTCCTCCTCCTGGTGGCTGGAAGGACATGAACTCACTTTCATTTTTACCCAGACTCAGAGAGATCCATGAAACTTCTCCAATATTTCCATGTACAGCTGTATTCCCTGGAGACACAGCTGAGCCCCGACAATAACCACTAATCACACACCCCACCCCCTCCCACTAGGTGGAGGCGGACAGCCACACATCGCCCTGCACTGGGGAAGATCGCCCTGGATTGTTAGTACATCGACATACAACTACTGCACATCGCCCTGTATTGGGGAAGATCGCCTTGTATTCATGTAGATCGCCTTATACCAGTGCAGATCGTCTTATACTGGTGAAGATTGTTCTACACTAGTGAAGATCGTCATATACAGGAGAAGATCTCCATAAACTGGTGCAGATTGCCCTATACTGGTGAAGATCTCCATAAACTGGTGCAGATCGCTATATACTCGTGCAGAGCACCCTAAACTGGTGAAGATCTCCCTATACTGGTGAAGATCGTCATATACTCCTGTAGAGCACCCTATACTGGTGAAGATCTCCCTATACTGGCGAAGATCGTCATATACTCCTGTAGAGAACCTATACTGGTGAAGATCTCCCTATACTAGTAAAGCTCTCCATAAACTGGTGAAGAGCACCCTATACTGGTGAAGATCGTCATATACTCGTGCAGAGCACCCTATACTGAAACAGATCGTCATATACTTGGAGAGATCTCCATAAACAGGTACAGATCGCCCTGGTGTCTGGTACTGGTGAAGGTCTCACTACACTGGTTCAGATCGCCATATGCTTGTGCAGATCACCCTGTACTGGTGCAGATCATCATATGCTGGGGAAGATCTCCATAAACTGGTGCAGATCACCCTATACTGGTAAAGATCTGCATAAAGTGGTGTAGATCGCCCGATCTCACACCCCCCCCCCCCCCCCCCAGCCTTGTCCTGACAGCTCTGTAACATGTGACAGTGGAGGTTGTCACCAGCGCTGTGTGTCGGCGTGCAGAGGCCAGCAGAGGACTGATAGAGAGAATCGCTCGCTCTCCACCTTTACATAACATACTCAGTATGGGAAGCCCATGTGGCGCACACATCGGAGACTATCTTGCGCCCAACACCCGCTGATCCCTCCTCTTCCCGGATCGTCCAACCCGTCCTGGATCTCCGACAACTCCACACACCGAAGAGATCCCTCCATGTGCGAACTTGTCCGGCGGAAATGAAGAGAGAGTGAGCCGCTGTTTGTACAGATCGGGGGGTTGGGGAAGTCGGCTTGTCCTGGGATCGTCTGATGAAAGGCATGGCTTGAGACAACATGGGGAAGAAGAGCAAAAGAGACTTGGGCAGGTAATGTGTGCAGATCGGGGTGCAGGGGGGTGTCCCGGGCCGCATGGCAGAGCTGTCATCGGGTATCCATTCCATAGTCCTAGCAACACTAACAGACAAGAGCCCCGGGGAGCGGGAAGATGTCAGAGCAGGGGGTGAGTGCAGCCAATGTCACCCTTCCATTCTACCCCCTGCCTTCATTAGTTGGGGATTAGTCTTATGCCGGAAGTCTCCTTCTATGTTGCAATATTTTTTGTCCTTCACCTCCATTTCCCCTCAGCCCTGTACATGGAGGAAAGCAGCATGCTGATATCAGGCAGGGCAGCCACCCCTCAACAACACTTCCCTCACTGATATACATAGAAGTGACCCTTACATGCCCAACACCCCATCCCCTTTATTAGCCAGACACCCCTCAACAACACTTCCCTCACTGATATACATAGAAGTGACCCTTACATGTCCAACACCCCATCCCCTTTATTAGCCAGACACCCCTCAACAACACTTCCCTCACTGATATACATAGAAGTGGCCACTACATGTCCCCCACCCCATCCCCTTTATTAGCCAGACACCCCTCAACAACACTTCCCTCACTGATATACATAGAAGTGACCCTTACATGCCCAACACCCCATCCCCTTTATTAGCCAGACACCCCTCAACAACACTTCCCTCACTGATATACATAGAAGTGACCCTTACATGCCCAACACCCCATCCCCTTTATTAGCCAGACACCCCTCAACAACACTTCCCTCACTGATATACATAGAAGTGACCCTTAGATGCCCAACACCCCATCCCCTTTATTAGCCAGCCACCCCTCAACAACACTTCCCTCACTGATATACATAGAAGTGACCCTTAAATGCCCAACACCCCATCCCCTTTATTAGCCAGCCACCCCTCAACAACACTTCCCTCACTGATATACATAGAAGTGGCCACTACATGTCCCCCACCCCATCCCCTTTATTAGCCAGACACCCCTCAACAACTCTTCCCTCACTGATATACATAGAAGTGACCCTTAGATGCCCAACACCCCATCCCCTTTATTAGCCAGACACCCCTCAACAACACTTCCCTCACTGATATACATAGAAGTGACCCTTACATGCCCAACACCCCATCCCCTTTATTAGCCAGACACCCCTCAACAACACTTCCCTCACTGATATACATAGAAGTGGCCACTACATGCCCCCCCCCCCCATCCCCTTATTCCCTTTATTAGCCAGCCACCCCTCAACAACACTTTCCCTCACTGATATACATAGAAGTGGCCACTCTGGGGCTGGAGATGTGACCAGTAAATGCCCCCCCCCCCTTTATTGACCAGCTGCCTCTTCACAACTCTTCCCTCACAAATTCACCTAGAAGTGGCCACTCTGGGGCTGGAGATGTGACCAGTAAATGCCCCCCCCCTTTATTGGCCACCCACCCCTCCAAAACTCTTCCCTCACTAATACAACTAGAAGTGGCCACTCTGGGGCTGGAGATATGACCAGTAAATGCGCCCCCCCCCCTTTATTGACCAGCTGCCTCTTCACAACTCTTCTCTCACTAATTCACCTAGAAGTGGTCACTCTTGGGCTGGAGATATGACCAGTAAATGCCCCCCCCCCTTTTATTGACCAGCTGCCTCTTCACAACTCTTCCCTCACAAATTCACCTAGAAGTGGCCACTCTGGGGCTGGAGATGTGACCAGTAAATGCCCCCCCCCCCTTTATTGGCCACCCACCCCTCCAAAACTCTTCCCTCACTAATACACCTAGAAGTGGCCACTCTGGGGCTGGAGATATGACCAGTAAATGCGCCCCCCCCTTTATTGGCCACCCACCCCTCCAAAACCCTTCCCTCACTAATACACCTAGAAGTGGCCACTCTGGGGCTGGAGATGTGACCAGTAAATGCCCCCCCCCCCCTTTTATTGACCAGCTGCCTCTTCACAACTCTTCTCTCACAAATTCACCTAGAAGTGGCCACTCTGGGGCTGGAGATATGACCAGTAAATGCCCCCCCCCCCCCCCTTTTATTGTTCAGCTGCTTCTTTATTAGCAATTGGAAATTATGTTTTTAAGCATTTTGTAAGTTTTGTTGTGCCCAGTGCTATGTGTGTAGTTTTTGTTGTTTTGTTTCTAAAGTTATTACCAGGAAAGTAGCAGCCTTTCCTATTCAGAGCATTGGTAGTGAGCTCTATTTGTACTGGCTAGGTGACAACCCTAGGTGACAACACTCTTCATCTTTGTCACGGTGAAGAGAACACAATGGAGGGAATTCAGGAAAGCTGCTGCACCACATTTCTGGCATTAATTCCTCATGGTAATGTAAAGAACCTTCAACACTTTTGGTTCTGACAGAAACTTGTGCAGCAAATTCAGGTAAATGCAACACTGTTACATTGTGGTACAATGCCTGCGCCACATTAGAAAAGAAAAAAGCGATAGTTCAGTTCTTATTAAAGTGGAGCTAATTAGGGCCACTCACTTTTGGCGTACAGAGAGACCATATTCTGCGAAGGTGTCTCACATGCATTCTAAAAGTAGAATGTGTTAAAATCAAGTGTAAGTCCTAGACAGGTACACAACTTTGGCGCATGCCGCACTACTTTTAGATTGCACGCGGGACACTTGCACAAAATCTGTCTGTGCCAGTCTTTATGAATTCCAGGGGTAGGGTTTAGGGATGAAATCGGACTTGTAATACTTGTCCGTAGACAGTTTTGTAGTGAACCGCTTTCAGCCATTAGCTGATATGAATGTATTTTCCAGTTCAGTTTCAGCATTGAAAATACAAATAAGGCCCCTTTCACACTTGTGCGAATTAAAAAGGCGCACGATTTTACCGCAATTTTGTTGCTATGATATTGATGCAATTTTGACTGGGCTTGAAGCAATGCTTATGTCTTTGGACCTCAAAACGCATCAAAATCAGAAAAAAGTAGTGCAGGGACTACTTTGAAGTCGGTGCGACTTCAAGTCGCACAGATATGAACAGTACTCATTGGAAATAATGGAGAACGACTTGTCATGCGACTTTGCAGTCCCAAATCGCAGGACAAGTGTGAAAGGGGTCTAAGCATCAGAGGTTTGTGGCGGCAGTATTTTGAATGGTGAACTCCAGGTGGAGCGTGCCTGGAAATTTTACAAAAATGGTGACAACCTTTTTTTGTTTGTGTTTGTACAGGGATTGCTGGTATCTGAAATCCCACTTCAGACTGTAAGGAGATTAGGAAGGGAAAGTGAATCTGCATTTTCTTTGCAAGGAATGAGAATAGTCTACTTTATTGTGACTTTTAGGGCCAGTTCACACTACGAATAGCACAGAAATGCTCTGTGCGTTCCTGTGAGATTCATATGCGATCCAGGTACAGTGTCATTTCATCTCATTCATTTGAATGGGCTAAAATCGCATTGGACTGCACCAAAAGTAGTGCATGCACTACTTTACAAAACTCACAGCAACTGGATCGCATGGTATGGTATACCACCATGCGATGTGGTGTAGGCAAACGCACTGCGTTTGCAACCTGGGTGAGGTGTTGTTAAAGCGTAACTCCACTTTTGTTGAGAAAAAACCATTCCCCTCTGGGTGATCTCTGTACATTGCAGGGATTTATCCATCCTTCTAGACCGGAAGGATTTGCCCCCTTAATGACCAGGCCATTTTGTGCGATTCGGCACTGCGTTATTTTAACGGACAATTCCACGGCCATGTGATGCTGTACCCAAATAAAATCGATGTGCTTTTTTTTTCCACAAATAGAGCTTTATTTTGGTGATATTTAATCACCTGTGCGATTTTTATTTTTTGCGCTATTAACAAAAAAAGAGCGACCATTCTGAAAAAAAATATTTCTCACTTTCTGCTATATAACATTCCCAAAAAATAAAAAAATATAAAAATCTATTTTTTTCATCCTTTTAGGCCAATATGTATTCTGCCACTAAGCGTATTTTGATTGGTTTGCACAAAAGCTATTGTGTCTACAAATCAGGGGAAATATTTTATTTATTTTTTACTAGTAACGGCGGCGATCAGCATTTTTTAGCGGGACTGCGACATTGTGGCGGACAGATCAGACCTCTAACTGACATTTTTGACACTTTTGGGGGGGACCGGTGACATTACTACAGTAATCAGTGCTAAAAATATGTACTGTTACTGTAATAATGACACTGGCAGGGAAGGGGGATCAAAGGGTTAGGTGTGAGCCTAGGGGATTGTTTTCTAACTGTATGGAGGAGGGACTTGTGAAATAAACACAGAGACATGTGATCCTATATAGGAGGATCACAGGCGCTCTGTGATCATTTCAGGGAGAACAACGGTCTGCTGTGTTTTTTACAACAGCAGACCATCGCTCTCTCTAAGCGGGGAGCGATTGAGGGTGCCCGGCGGCCAGCCCCATGGATCGTCATCCCCGCTGCCTAGGAGCACTCCTGCGAACAGGTACCTTTGGTTCGCACAGCCGAGCCAGCCTGCCGCATTATATCTGCGGCGGGGAGTCGGTAAGTGGTTAGCAAACTTTGTTGCAGATTCCTACCTTTTGTTATTCTGAAGAAATCCCTGTTTGTTCCTCTGTGCTGAGTGGGTCTAATGGGAATGGATGGTTTCATAATTATCAATCAGCTGTGCAGCTGCAGAGCGCTAATGAGAAAATTTGCTGGGCCTGCATCCCTTTAGACGTGTGCCTATTGGGAGTATCTCACCAAAATTTACATTTTTGTTGCAAGGGGTGCCTGAAATCTGACTTGTATCTTAGTGCAGACTTTTGGGAAAATCAGTGAGCCAATCACACAAGCAGGAAATTATGTTTCTGGGGTGTGGTCAGCACACATTCTGTGTACACAACACCTCCAGGTAGCCATATTGTATTGCATTTTCAGAAAATTACAGCGGCCGCAGATTAAAAAGGAAAGGTCATTTTTAATAACATTCAGTTACAATATAACTTGTGTCACAATTGTATACGCTATATAATTTTTTCTTTATTTGCTATTTTTTTCCCCACGAAAGTGGAGATACTCTCAAGTTTACACTGAGACCCGCTGCCAATCGCAAGCGCAGTGCATTTTGAACATGATTCGGGAAACATGCACAGAATGCAGATTTCCCACACTGCATTCTGGTGTGAACTGCTCCTTAGACGATAAAATATTTGGGGTGTAGCAGTAATATTCAGGGCAGGAGCTGATTTACTAAAGGAGTCATTGACACACTAGCCTGAGGAGAGTTAAGAAAACAAAAGATAATGGGGCCCATTCAGTAAAACATTTATGCCACATTTCTGGTGGTGTTTATATAGCGCACAATTCCTGAAAACCCTGTGACACTTTCATTGTTAGCACCGACGCATGTGACAAATTCAAGTCCTTTTTGTTTGCTACCCTTTTACCGTCAGTGTTGCTGCAACAAATTCATACAGAAATAACGCTAAAATAGCAATAAGTAAAGTGGAGGTATATAAAACCTGCTCCATGTTGGAGTAAACAGTTGATTGTGTTGCACGTGTATCAGTAATATTCAATGCTGGGGTTGATTTAGCACAGGAGTCCTTTTTATACTAACCTGAGGGAAGTTGGGGAAAAGAAAAGATAATGGGTGTGATTCAGTAAAGCTTGTGTGACGCATTTCTAGCGGCGTGTATGTAGGGCAAAAATTCACAAAAACCCTGCAACGTTTTCGTTCTTAGGCCCTGTATCACACCTGAGCGTTTTTCAGTGCGTAAAACGCTCATCTATGAAGTCTCAAAACGCCCAACAAGCAAAATATTATTCATTTCAATGACCCCTGTTCACATCTGAGCATTTTTTCACATGAAACAAAATGCCTGAAGCTCAAAAATATACACAAGCTTCTTTTTTGGTAGATTACAAGCGTTTTTGTTAGATGCCAATGCCTGCCTCTAAACACCTGCAAAAAACTCCTGAAAAACGGCTTAAAAAACGCTTGAAAAACGCCCCAAAAAAACGCCTGAAAATGATACACTCAGGTGTGAATGGAGCCTTAGTGCTGACGCAAGTGAGATATTCAAGTAATTCTTATTTGCGACACTTTTACAGCATGGCACTATTGCTCTGGCACATTCATTAGGCTTTAGTCACATCTGAGCGTATCGATTTTAGGCGGTTTTTTGGGCATTTTTTAGGCGTTTTTCAGAGGGGTTTTGAGGCAGCTATTGACATCTGACTAAAAACGCTTGTAATCTACCAAAAAAGAAGCTCATGTACTTTTTTTGAGCTTCAGGCGTTTTGCTTCAAGTATCAAAACCCTCATATGAGAACAGGGGCCATTGAATTGAATGGGTTTTGCTTGTTGGGCATTTTGGACCTTCAGAGCCGGTTCACACATATGCGATGACAGAAATTGCATGTTATTCGCAGCACACTGCTCTGCAAATCAAATGTGATGTCTGTGCGATGTGAATTCAGCCATACAGATTGTATGGCCGAATTTGCATCGCATTCGGGCCAAACTTGCAAAGGACCCTTATTTGGGTCTGCAACAGAATCAGATTGCATGGGTGTTCACACCTAGGTGATCCAATTTGTGTCCGAACTGACAGTTCGCACTGCGATATGCAAACTGATGTGGGGGGGTCATTCATTTGTATTGACACCCCCAGCGATTCGTGTGAACTGCCTGTGATTTGAGTGAGATGCGGGAACCCGCAGTGGATTAGCAGGGTTCCTGCATCGCATATGTGTGAACCAGGGCTCAGAAATTAGCGTTTTTCAGCTCGTAAAACAGGGCCTAAAGAAATACAGCCATTTTGGTGATAAGGAAAGTGGAGGTCAATAAGAATCTTCCATAGTAGAGTAAACTGTTGTTTGTGTCACACATGATTATTGTGTCACATTTTTGAGACAATTTTGAGACAAAAGTTCCTCACGAATGAATATTTGATACATTTCCATTACTGCTAACTTTTCCAAATAGTCTGCCTGTAAAACACGGCCACCTCACAGGAGACAAGCTTGTGACTGTTCTGTCTGAGGTGTGACAGACTAGTATACGAGTCTGTCACAAATTCTGCCATTTTTCATAGCACTACCTACCACAAGATAGGTTTCTAGAGTATCTACCTCACTTTTTATGAATTCCAGGGAATGTATTTTTAGCCTACTTCATTATCTCGAGATGAAGTATTCCTTTTATCCACGACCTGTGGATATTAGAGTGAACACAGGCTAGGATTAAAATGAATCCTTCAGGGAATCAGGCCACAACTTGCATTGAAATTGAATTCCAGTGTGGGGGGCGGGTTAGATACTCTGAAGATTTTATTTCCCGTGTACATATAAGCACAATGTTTTTTTTTTTAGGCTTATATATGGAAAAGAAGGGTTAGAATTGTTCTCAAGTTATATTTTGCTGTGGCCCTTAGACAAAAAGTGAGGGAAAGTCCAATGTTTTTAGGCCCCAGTCACACCTGTGTTATGTTCTGCTCAAAGCTTGTAGCTCTAAAACGCTCAACGAACCAAATTAAAAAAATTTAGGGCCCCTGTTCACATCTGGGCTTTCTGTCGCCTGAAGCAAAATGCCCCTCCTTCAAAAAAGTACATGCGCTTCTTTTTGGCAGATTAGAAGCGTTTTCGGCTTCATAGACTTCAGTAGAAACGCCTGACTAGAGCATTTTACGAGCTTTTCTGCTCAAATAGCAGATGTCCACCCCTAATTTACTTTCCCTCACTTTCCCCTAGTGCTTTCTACAGAGCCGTAGATAAAAAAACTTTTCTGGGGGGGTTCAGCTCATGGCTAAGCTACATTTTTACTACCCCTTAACTGCTCCCCCTTAAGCTGCAGCCAATGGGAGGCAAAAGTTATACGGCCTGTTGCACTTGGCAGGCAGTAGCTCCCATCAAATGTGGCCCATTTACCATGCGGTTGTGGCACAGTGGTGTCGGTATTTAGATGTTAAAACAGGCAGTGAGGAGGGAACATTAATGCCACCTCACAGATGCATAATACTAAACAGAATAAAGACGAAGAGCTAACACTGTCTCAGCCTAATGTGAAGATAAACTTCATTAAAACAGCTGCAAACGACACAGCAATGGGCAACAACAGAATAAGTAGTAAGAATAAAAAACACTTTAATAGCATACTTTAACATATGGAACACATAACATACAAGGAGCGCAAGTGTAAGACTGGCCATACATGGAGTTTTTTTTTTTCCCCGATAAAGCCAGTCGGCTGATTTAAAAAAAAAATAAAAAATATTTCCCCGTCCACAAAAGCGAGGTGAATGAAGAAATTCTCCTTAGGGTCCTTTCACACGAACGATCCGATCAGATCCGCCTGTCAGTTTTTTAGGGCGGACCTGATCGGATCCTCCATGCATCCTTGTGGGGCAGCGGATATCAGTGGAGACATCTCCGCTGACACCTGTTGCTATCCGATCCTGTCTGTGAAATCCGGACGGATGGATGGATTTTCCATCCGTCCAGCGGATCGGATGAGAACGGGCAGGCGGGCCGTTTTTATCTGATTCCCCCATAGAGAACAGCGGGGATCTGACAGCTCCATCTCCGCACACAGAGCAGATCGATCCCCACTAAGCAGAACGGAGTCCGCTGGCGGATGCGGACAGTGTGAAAGGACCCTTACTGTGTTACTGTATTCCAAAGCAGGTCATAGATGGCTTGAAATTCGTCTGGTTCAGCGGGGACTGGCCAAATTTCTATCCATGTGTTTGGCATTTACCTGTCAGATTTTCCCAACTTGACCAATGCCTCAGGCTAATCAGTGTATTCTGATGGCGGGAAAGTCTTTCTGTTGCCAGAATACAATACCACAGAGGGGAGGATTCCCCCATCCACATTGAGTGTGTGCATGGGGGAATTGGGTCAGCTTTTATCGCTCAACCTGCTGGTCAGTCAGAAGGGCTGAAGGGGAAGACATCCCAAGTCTCCCACGAGGTGCAGGAGTCTCTCACATTTGAGCTGCGGCTCCCTAAAACCCGCAAATTCCACGCGATATCCTTGGCTGTCAGCTGTCAGAACGGAGCTGATGCTTTCTGTGTAGAACCGGAACTGTCCTGTCCTGTCACAGGCAGAGTGATATCAAATGCACTCCACCTTTGAGATGAGAGATACAGGAAGCATCGGTTCTGCATGCTTCCTCCAGCGACGCTCCTCACTCTCCGTTGATCATGTGTCTCAGAGGAGCCAGCATTTCCCGCCAGCAGTACCCGCCTGCAGTACTCGCCAGCTGTACCCGCCAGCAGTACCAGCCTACAGTAAAACATAATTGTAAGTTGCCCAGTGTGTGCAGTGTTTCTGACTCCTACCACCATGACCACTTCAAATCACTGAAGTGGTCATGGTGGTTAGAGTGTTCCTTTAATATCTCAGAAGAAGTAAACCTCTGTATACGGATTGCATTTAATTTGATCATCCTCTAGTTGTGTTAAAGTGTTCGGGGAGGGGGCGTGGAGTGCCACCTCCCTGAAATTAGTTTTTGCAGGTTGGGATGTCTGAAGGGGTATCAGAGAATCTGTACCTAGTCGCTATATACACTGCATACATATAATGGTCCTAGTACCCCCAAAATATACCTACATACTGTAGCACAACTGACAGCCTCACAGACACAAATAAAGCTCATGACCAAGGATCATTATTTAAAAATTAAACGTTTCCATTACTTTTATGCACACAAAAATTGTATCATTTTTTTATGGCTGATCCTACCTTAAGGAAGAACTTCATTAAAACCAGAAACTGTGACAGTTAATACTAAAATGCGTGATTGTGCTGCCTCTAAGTAGCGGTTCACACTAATGCGGCACGACTTCGGGGGCGACCTGTGAAGTCGCGTGCACCGCGACTTTGGCGCGACTTGCACGGACTTCATATAATGAATGTCTATGCAAGTCGCTCCAATTTCGCCCCGAAGTAGTACAGGAACCTTTTTCTAAGTCGGAGCAACTTGGGTCGCTCCTATTAGAACGGTTCCCGTAGCACACAATGGACCGCGACTTGTCAGGATGACCAGTAGTCATAGTGTGAATGGGGTCTTAATCAAGGTAAAAATAACTAGAAAGTGACAAAAAAAAAAGACTAAATAGGTAAGTGTTTCATATAAATAAACTACTAGTGTAAATGAATTCCATAAACAAACCTATAATGCAAAAAAGGCCAATGCAATAAATAATAAAGCTTCTTATTGATTGTGCAATCAAAAAAGTCTCTATTTGAGAAGGTGCTTCAAAGGGATGACATCACAATTTTACACTTGTGCTCCTTTCACCAGGTGAAGTGCAAGCTCATCTCCATTATAGGCCCCTAAGAGTCAAAACAGCATAAACGCAGATCAATCTGATGGACCAAACTTTGGTGTTCAGGTTCCTTTCAGAACGATGGAATTCCCTCTTCAAGATGGCTCCACAAAGCTCACACATAGGTCATAGGCAACAAACATAAAAAACAGCCTCCAATAATGCAGTACCTGGGTTATTAAGCGCAACACACCACACAGAACCCAATTCATAAAATGCACTCACATTTATTAGGTAAAAAACATGCATATAATAAACTCCAGCTTCACATGCTATCCAGTGAAAACTCCCACCCCCGGGGGAAAAATCCCCCCTTACATCATTACATCAGGGTTCTAACAGTTTCTTCTTACATCAGAGTCCCCAGTGTTCCCCCTTACACCATAGTGCCTCTGTTACATCAGTTCCCCCTTATATCAGAGTCCACAGAATTCCCCCTTATATTAGTACAGGCTTGACAAATTTGCTTTAAATCTAGGAGCCAGCTATAAAAATTAGGAGTCAGGTGGGGGCAGCAGGACAGCAGGATAGGAGGGAGAAGTATCACGGGAGGGCGGCAGCTGGACAGGGAGTGTGATGTGGTGTTGGGGGTTGGAGTATGGTGGAGATAGGGGCCCCTGTGTACAGGTAGGTTGGGTTTTGGGAGTAAAGGGGGACCCTGTGTACAGGTAAGTGGGGTATTGGGGGTAACGGGGGCCCCTCTGTACAGGTAGGTGGGGTGTTGGGGGTAATGGGGGCCCTGTGTACAGGTAGGCGGGGTGTTGGGGAGTATGGGGTGAGTGCAGAGTGAGGTTGATGGAATTCGAGTACTGAAAGCCAGCCCTCGTGGTCTGGTAATGGGTGTCCCTATTTCTAGGTGGGTGTATAGGGGTAGCTCAATAGGTATAGTGGGAATGGGGCCCCTGTGTGCAGGTATTGGGTGTTGTCACTCACTGAGGTGCAGAGTGAATTTAATGAAGTACAGGTACTGGATCCAAGCCAGCATGGTCAGGGTCTATCATCTCGTCGTGTCTGCCTGGCTGTTGTAGTTGGTGAGGAAGTCGGTGCTGGAGGTGAGGCTGTCCGCTGTCACAGAGGTAGCAGGACTTGGGGACTCCGGTCTGTGCACAGTACTATTCCAGGGGGGAGTCGTATGTATTGGTGGCCACCACCGTCATCCTGAAGGTGGCATTGACTAACTCTGGCTTACAGTGCTGTGGCCAACCACCCTCCAGCAGGATTAGTATGGACAGGGTGTTCAGTGTGGGAGGCTGCATCCTCAGCTCCATGGGCTTACTGGGGGGATTACTGTGTAATGGGAGATGAGCCTTCAGTGTCCCCCGTGGAGTCGGCTCTCAGAGGGATGTTCGGGGGTGTGTGCACCGAAGGGTTCCATCTGCACTCTGTACATGGGGAGGAATGGAGGAGACTCTGGGGGTCTTGGGACACTGGATTGAGCTCCGTTTTATGGGGCATGAGACAGGGGCTGCCCAAGGACACGTGGTCAGGAATGGGAGAGCGCAAAGCAGTGGGGGCTGGCGGGGACCCACGTGTTAGGAGGCAGTTTCTGGTTGCCCTGGCGACCTGGCACCTTGTATTTGTCAAGCTCTGCATTCGAGTTCCCCCTTACTTTAGAGTTCCCAGAGCCTCCCTTACATCAGAGTACATTAAAGTGCAAGCGGGAACTCTGCAGACCCCGATGTAAAGGGAAACTCTGCAGACTGTGATGTAAGGGGGAACACTGCACACTCTTGTGTAAAGGGGAACTCTGATGTAAGGTGGTCTCTGGTCACCAGAGCCCCCTTACATCAGAGTGTGCAGAGTTCCCCCTTACATCACAGTCTGCAGTGTTCCCCTTTACATCACAGTCTGCAGCGTTGCCCTTTACATAACAGTCTGCAGAGTTCCCTTTTACTCCAGAGTCTGCAGAGTTCCCCTTTACTCCAGAGTCTACAGAGTTCCCCTTTACTCCAGATTCTGCAGAGTTCCCCTTACATCAGAGTTCACAGTGTAAGGGCAGGGCAAGGGGGAACACTGCAGACTATATTTTAAAGGGGAACTCTACAGACTCTATTTTAAAGGGGATCTCTGCAGACTATTTTAAATGTTAACTCCGTGGACTCTCTTTTAAAAGGAAACACCGTGGACTGTGGTGTAAAGGGAAACTCTGATGTGGGGAGGGGTCTCTGGTCAGCAGGGCCCCCCTCCTTACATCAGCATACTCAGAGTGAATACACTATGGTAAGGGGTGGCACTGATGTAAGAGGGGAGTGAGAACACTGATATAAGGGGGAACTTTTATATCAGTGTTCCCCCTAATCTTAGGGTCCCTACTCCCCTCTTACATCAGTGCCCCCCTGCAGATTTTTTTCAGCAGATGGCAGGGCAATCTGTCTGTGGCATGTAGCTGTCATCATTGTCATGCACTGACCTAAAGTTTCTGGTACAGTCTAGACTCCAGGGCACTGGGGGCAGGAATGGATCCTCTTATCCTGCTCCCCCTCCTTGCAGTGTATTGTAAAATTGTGGAAAAGGCACTTTTATGTTGCTGCAGTGTGCACCAGGTCAGCTACGCTCAGGAGTGAATGGAGCCTTCAAGTTGTCACCACAGCAAAAAGTAAGGGGAAATCTTCCAATGGGGACATATGTTACAGTGACAACTTGGATAGAAAATCCCCCCTCATTAATGTTAAATTAGTCAGAGGCTACACCAGTGTTCACTCCTCATACCTAAAAATGTTACTTTCAAAGAGTGCTCTGAGGTAAAAATGGAGCATAATATAGAAGTATAGATGTGTATGGGGAGGTTGATTCCGTGCACAAAATGGGTGCAAGCAGATTAGAATACAAAACCTATGTGAATTGGTAACAGGATGCAAACAGATAAAATGGTTTCTTTTAAGTTTGATTGTATCTTTCTAAGGAAACCAGTCAGAGAGTCAAACCATTAACCAGTTCTGAGGGATTTCCCCTCTATCTCCCTCTCAGGGCAGGCTGTACATCAAATAACAGAAAGTGGCACAGTTTTATGTGCATTTATGTATTAATAAACACCAGCTTGATAGATTCCATGTCTCTGAGAGGAGAACACTGCACCCTCAATAGTGGTATCATGCACAGTGCAAGGTTTACACCAGTGGTTGTATTTGGGGCCTCAGACACGACCCTTTATACCACCAAAGGGCCGCATACCATATTTATTATATGTAAAGCTGATTAAAAGAGCCCGTGTTTTATCAGATTAGCGCTACCCGTTAGATCATGTAACGGAAGTGACATTCCGACCAAAAAATACTTACTGCGCATGCGCTATGCGTTCAATGATCTGACGGGGTAGCCCGTGTTCTATCAGATTAGCGCTACCCGTTAGATCATGTAACGGAAGTGACATTCCAACCAAAAAATACTTACTGTGCATGCGCTATGCGTTCCATGATCTGATGGGTAGCCCGTGTTCTATCAGATTAGCGCTACCCGTTAGATCGTGTAACGGAAGTGACATTCCGACCAAAAAGTACTTACTGCGCATGCGCTATGCGTTCCATGATCTGATGGATAGCGGTAATCTGATAGCACACACATTTGGACATTTTACTACACCCAGCTACGTCTTGAATTTCAGAGTAATTTTAGCAATAAAATGAGTGTATATAAATATAGTATATAGGCACCTGTGATGCTGTTTTGATGTTACTCTTTGAAAGAAGCTGGATGTCAGCAGTAGGAAGGTTGCGCAGGCCATGTTGGTACATCCCGCACTGCTCAGTGCTAAACCTTTCCCCTTTCAAAATTAAACAGCATCACAGATATCAATATACTATATTTATTTATATGCGCTCACTTTATTGCTATAATTACTCTGAAATTCAAGACGTAGCTGGGTGTAGTAAGATGTCCGCATGAGTGTTCTATCAGATTACCACTACCCGTCAGATTATGAAGTGTTTGGAACGCATAGCGCATGCGCAGTAAGTATTTTTTGGTCGGAACGTCATTTCGGTTACATGATCTGATGGGAAGCGGTAATCCAAAAGAAATTTGTCAAACAGTTGCGGCATCCTGTCAGATGTAGGCACTTTCTAGGTATTCTGACAGTCACCACTTAGCTCAGCAGGGGGGAATCGCAAATCTGAGTTGTATAGAGTGGAAGGAGGGATCTGTTCGATTTTGTTTTCGTTCAGCCTGCAGAAATCTATCAGTGTGTGTATATTTAACTGTAGTTATTAAGTGCGAGGACCTAAGTAATTGGATATACAATAAAGGAAATGTTTAAAGAGGAGCTCCGGGCTCCTTCAGAAAAAAATTAGTCAGCAGCTACAAATAGTGTAGCTGTTGACGTTTAATATTAGGACACTTACCTGTCCAGGAACCCAGTGGTGTCTTTACCCGAGTCGAATATCAGGTGTTGCCATCGCCATCTCTGTTAAGGGAAACCAGCAGTGAAGCCTTGCGGCGCTCTGTGATTGGGCTGGCTGGGGGAAAGGAGGGGGCACAATGTCCGGCTGAGTTGGCCACGGTGTACTCAGCTGGAAGTGGGAGTGGATACCTGTCTAAACCAGGTACCCACTCCTTCCTCCCCCCAAAAGGTGTCAAATGTGGCAGACAAGCAGAGCTTCCCCTTGTGGGTGCAGCTCGGCTTTAAGTAATCCCCAAACTACATATTTATTGGTAAATGTAATGGAAATTTTACAGATTAGTCTGTGATGTGTGTGACTACCGTTACACAATGAGAATTCCGGGTTCAAACAGTAAGCCATTTCTAAACATGCTTCAAGCGTATCTAAACCCCACAACAAAAATGGAATACATTGCAGCCTGCTAGTCCTTAGTTGTGGTGGTTGCATTCGTTGGTCCTTTTTTCCCCCTCTGTTTTCACTTGGTAGACTTGTGAGTAGCACACTCCTTGTCCCTTCATGTCTATGCTTCTTTCTTCTCTGTATCTATAGAGGCAGCAATGATTGTCATACAGGCCAACATGTCTGCCATTATTCTTCTCTATTACATGATGGATCACAAATTATAGATAAGGTTCTTTCTGCTTTTTTTTCAGCTTACAGGAAGTGACAAGGGCACTGCATTTTCTGCCAGGGTCAACAGATATTTTTCTGTACTTGCTGAAAATGTTCTTAGCCTGAAAAGTAAAAATGAATGCAGCCGCCACATCCAGGGACTAGTGAGCTGCAATTTATTACATTTTTGTTTTGCAGTTTGAAAATGCTTTAAGCCATATAACAGTGTGATGATCAGGTTAGTTATGTTGTGTGTTTTCCATGTTTATTTACATGGTTAGTGTGTTTCCTAACGCGTTTCAATTATGAATTCTGCTGCAAAGGTGAGCACAAGAAACTAATACAAAGAAAAGTTCTCATATTTGTACTGTATTTATTTCAAAATATATGATTTTTTTTATTTTACATCTATCTGCATTGAAATATTGTTGTCTTTTTTATTTTTTTTATTTTAATGTTTGCATAGAGAGTTAAGCAGATTTTCAACCCAGTCTCCCACCCCACACACATTTAAAAAAAAAAAAAAAACCCTGCTTAGCTGGGGGTGTGGTCAGCACATTTCAGATACTGACCTACCCAGCGGACCAAGCGTTGATCTGAACTGAGATCCTCTTATCTTCTGGCAGCGCTCAGTCCTGAGCTGCCATGTTTTACTGTGATGTCATCAATAGGCTATTAGCTGTTCCGGGTTCAGCCGCTGCACCTCCCGATGGCACACTGATAGATCCAACCCCTCCCCCTTTTCTGAGTTAAAGACTTTGCCTCCTGGAATATCTGATGTGCATATCCCAGGAGGCATAGGGAACACAGTGCATATTGTTAGCTAGGCGAATGATGTGCAAGGGGGGCGGGGCAGGACAAAAAAAAAAAAAATCTTGCCATTCATGTAGAGCAGGGGTTTTCAGACTGTCTAAACAAAGGGCCAGTTTACTGTCCTTTAGAGTTTGGGGGGGGGGGGGCAGACTGCAGTCAGTGGGAATAGAAAATGGTATCAGTGGAAAGAATAGTGCCCCATCGATGGTGTCAGTGGGAAGAATAATGCCTCGTCTTTGGCCTCAGTGGGAGGAATAGTGCCCCATAGTTGGTGTCAGTGGGAGGAATAGTGCCCCATAGTTGGTGTCAGTGGGAGGAATAGTGCCCCATCGTTGGTGTCAGTGGGAGGAATAGTGCTCCATCGTTGGTGTCAGTGGGAGGAATAGTGCTCCATCGTTGGTGTCAGTGGGAGGAATAGTGCCCCATTGTTGGTGTCAGTTGGAGGAATAGTGCCCCATTGTTGGAGTCAGTTGGAGGAATAGTGCCCCATCGTTGGAGTCAGTTGGCGGAATAGTGCCCCATCGTTGGAGTCAGTTGGAGGAATAGTGCCCCATCGTTGGAGTCAGTTGGAGGAATAGTGCCCCATCGTTGGAGTCAGTTGGAGGAATAGTGCCCCATTGTCGGTGTCAGTGGGAGGAATAGTGTCCCAATGTTGGTGTCAGTGGCTGGGAGGAATAGTGCCCCATCATTAGTGTCAGTGGAAGGAATAGTAGTGCATCATTGGTGTCAGGAATAAAGAAAAGCTAAGCCACATCTGGCTTAGAAGTCGCAGTTTGGAGATCACCAATGTAGAGGACTGGGGGAGGGGTTGAGTGGAGGTATAATTTGAGTTCTGGAAGGCGAAAATCTGCTTTAAAGTGTAACTCCACTCCTCTGGGTGATCTATGTACATTGCAAGGATTATACCAAACGTTGTTGCAGATTCCTACCTTTTGTTATTCTGAAGAAATCCCTGTTTGTTCCTCTGTGCTGAGTGGGTCCAATAGAAGTGGTTTCATAATTATCAATCAGCTGTGCAGCTGGAGAGCACTAATGTAGAAATTTGCTGGGCCTGCATCCTTTTAGACATGTTCCTATTGGAAGTATCTGACCAAAAATGAAATTTTTATTGCAGGGGATGCCAGAAATCTGACTTGTATCTTAGACAGACTTCTGGGAAAATCAGTTAGCCAATCACACAAGCAGGAAATTATGTTTCTGGGGTGTGGTCAGTATACATTCTGTGTACACAACACCTCCAGGTAGCCATATTGCATTGCATTATCAGAAAATTACAACAGCTGCAGATTGAAAAGGAAAGGTAATCCTTAATAACATTCAGTTACAATATGATTTGTGTCACAATTGTAAACGCTATATTGATTATTTTTTCTTTATTTTCTCCCCCCCCCCCATAAAAGTGGAGTTACCCTTTATATAACAGAATGATAGTGAAACTTTTCCGTGTGTGTATGAGCTCTAAAGGAACTCTAAGAATTTTTTTAATTTTTTTTGTGACCAAATTTCTGAAATTTCTGTGGACCACAACTGTTACCATTCAAGTTCCCATGTTTTGTGTCAAAATGTGATAAACATGCTATGAAATCTATGGTCAGTTATGTCCATAGAGGTTGTCCTAATCTGATTAAACGATTGGCTATTGCTTGGCGTTGATGCTAGCAGAGATATGGTGCTAATTCTTCATTCTATGTCATGGCTTTAGAATCTGGTTTCCTGTTAACCATTTCAGTGATTGCTTCCTTCTAATGTGCGCTAACTATAGATTGACTTATTGTGCCAATGTTTCTACACTATCGGTGTGGATTGCAACATTTTACCTGAAAAGTTATTTTGGAGGAAATCTTTGGCTTGGAATGAATGGAAAGCATTTCCTCTTCCAATTACAAGGGAAAGTGAAGTGCAGGGAGCATTTCTGACCTAACTATGCCTGGAATGTGACTGATTGACTAGAAAGTGAAGGAAATATTTTCTAGCAGCCTGCATGTTACTGTTACTTTTCTGTTACATGGATGGCTCATGGTCAGGAAGAATGTCTGTGATGTAGAACCCGTGAGCTGATGTTTAATACTAATGGCTGCTCCTACTGATGAATGGGGGGGTCACCAGTTCGATGGAATCTTGTACCCTGCGTTCTCATTAACCACTTCTGGACCGGAAGGGTTTACCCCCTTAATGACCAGGCCATATTTTGCAATACAGCACTGCATTACTTTAACTGACAATTGTGCAGTCGTGCGACGCTGTACCCAAATACAATTAAATTCCTTTTTTCCCCACAAATAGCGCTTTCTCTTGGTGGTATTGAATCACCTCAGCGATTATTTTTTTTTTTTTTTTTGCGCTTTAAAAAAAAAAAGAGCGACATTTCTGAACAAAAAAACTTTTGTTTTACTTTCTGTTATATAACATTCCCAATAAAAAAAAAAATCGAATTTTTTGATCATTTTAGGCCAATTTATATTCTGCTACATATTTTTGGTAAATAAAAATCCCAATAAGCCCCCGTTCACATTAGGTCGCTCCGACTTAGGGGGCGACCTGTGAAGTCGCGTGCAGCGCGACTTGCACAGACTTCACATAATGGAAGTCAATGCAAGTCGCCTCCAGGTCGCCCCGAAGTAGTACAGGGCTCTTTTTCTAAGTCGGAGCGACTTGTGTCGCTCCTATTAGAACGGCTCCTGTACTACACAGTGGGAGCGACGGTGCATGACTTGTCAGGCTGACCAAGTCGCCTGACAAGTCGTAACAGTGTGAATGGAGTCTAAATGTATATTGATTGGTGTGCGCAAAAGTTATCGCGTCTACAAACTAGGGGAAAGATTTGTCATTTTTATTTATTTATTTTTTACTAGTAATGGCGGCGATCAGCAATTTTTAGCGGGGCTGCAACATTGTGGCGGACAGATCAGACCTCTGACTGACATTTTTGACACTTTTGGGGGGGACCGGTGACATTACTACAGTAATCAGTGCTAAACATATGCACTGTTACTGTACTAATGACAGTGGCAAGGAAGAGGTTAACACCAGGGGCGATCAAAGGGTTAAATGTGTGTCTAGGGGTTGCTTTCAAACTGTGTGGGGGATGAGCTTGCTGCATAAACACAGAGACCTGTGTTTATAAATAAGAGGAACACAGGATTCCTGTGTTCATAACTGACAGAACAGCAGTCTGCTGTGTTTACAACGGCAGACCGCCTTTCTGTCTCCACGGGGAGCGATAGCGGGCGCCGGACCCTCTGATTGGCTCCCCCTGTGGCCAATGGGCGTGCGCGCACCCCACTAGCAGTGTACAGGTACGTTGCTTCGTGAGATAGAGCCAATATGTCCCAGTAAAACTACAGCGGCTGGTCGGCAAGCGGTTAAACAGTGCAAAGGAATAAAGTGTTCACCCCTATCTATGGGCTTTTACATCCAGTAAAGTGTCAGTGTAGGGCAGTGATGGTAAATCTTGGCACCCCAGATGTTTTGGAACTACATTTCCCATGATGCTCACCTACACTGCAGAGTGCATGAGCATCATGGGAAATGTAGTTCCAAAACATCTGGGGTGCCAAGGTTCGCCATCATTGGTGTAGGGGATACACAGACACTTGTAAGTGAAGAGTAGTTAGTGCTAATTTCAAAATGCTAAAACCTATTGTTACTTGTTAGAACCTGATTCATTTTGGGAGCACCCATGTACACTTTGCAGTGCATTTTGGGAAACCCCTTCAATATTACAATTATATGTGTGGTTTGTATTGCTATTCACACAGCAAACCTAAAAATATTTCTTACGTTTTGTGTTTTGTTCCATCTAGCAGTTTTATACATAGGACTTTATGGACAGCTTCTTTTTTTTAGAATTGCATCCAGTGTGCATTTATATCAATGTACCACCCCCGATCCTTGAGAGCGGTAATAAACACAATAAAACAGACTTACCTAAAAAAAAAGATCCCTCCAGTGGTGCGCTGTCATAGGGCATCTATCTTCACTTGAACTTCCATCCGGGTTGGCGGACTCCAGCCGTTTGAACGGCCGAGCTGCAACAATGTCACTCCTGCACATGCACATGGGAGTTACAGCCGCAGCACAGATCTCTTAATGGACGGCATATCGGTGACATTACTGGCTGCTACACATGGCTGCACTGTTTAGGAGATATTTACTGTTCCTACCAGTAAGCCTTAATATAGGCTTACGTGTAGGTACAATATAAAAAGCGAACTTTACTACCGCTTTAGGACAGACAGTGTGCACACCTCGTTTACAACTGATAATGAGATCAGTGAGCCCAGTACAGACAGTTATTTTGGTAAACATAACTCCCCAGTCCCCTCCTTAAAGCTGAACCCCCAAGAATGATCTTTTTTTATTACTCCCATCTGTCTAATTCTTTATTTCTCACACATCTAGGGTTAATGGGGATGTATCAATTCACTTTAGTATTCGGTGCTAAATGTAGTCGCCACTGGTCTTTCCTAGGTACTGCTCCAGTGTCTTGCCTTTTGTATACTGAACACAAGGAGTTGCTTTCTTGACAACTCCACCATTCAGAGAATGTTTTATACTTTTTTCAATGAACCAAACAATTAAATGACCCAAGCGCTCACTCCGCCAGGAATGGTTGGCATGTCGCTCTCCTCGGGTGGGGAAACTCAAAAGAATAAAAACATAAAAGAAAGGAGGCGCAAACACCTAGTGCATTACCCTTGGACAAATTCTAATTATTTATTGAATTCCTCAAAGCTCTGAGGAAGGGAGATTGTCTCCCGAAACACGTCAGAGGTCCTAAGCAGAGGGATATGTCCTTTCCACAGAAGGTAGATTTGTTTTATGCGATTTTAACCTTTATGTTTGTGAGTATGTATTTTGGCATTCAATAAATAATTAGAAGGGTAATGCACTAGGTGTTTTCGCCTCCTTTCTTTTATGTTTTTACTTTTGTCAATGAGTACAAGGCATTTTCTGATTGGACGAGGTAACCAGGAGGAGCAGATGATGTCACAATCTCCCCTTTTAATGAATTCAGAGAACCTTGTGAGTTCATTGATGAAAAAGATAGATCGTTCTCTAAGTTGTGGGTGTGCCAAACAAGCGATGTCCTGTGTTCAGTTACTAGATGACAAGTCACTTGAGCAGCACCCAGAAGAGACCAGCGCTGAGTGTAGGGCTGGGCAAAAAATTGATTTAATCGATTTATCGATTTTGTAGTGTAAAACGATTTTTATTTTGCAAACTCAAGTTTTTTGCCACAATAGTTTTTTCGGACTTTTCCACGTTTCGTCCTTATGCGTTACCATAGCGCGATATGAGCCAGCCCCCGCCCCGCGTAACCGACAGTACACACACACTAGAGGTCACTCAGGGGCCCCCATGGCCTGCATGCGGGACACTTACCTGTACAGGCGGGCCGCCCTGGGCTCCACCCAGCTCCTAGTCCGCTGCACACCGCACAGCCAGGCCCGGGAACTGACCACAACACACCGAGAACTCCCCAGTAACCGGACCACTGCCGCTGCCATCTCTGCTCAGAGTCTACGAGGAACGAGCCAATCAGCGGCCACCGCCAGGCCTCGATGTGACGTCAGCTGCCGGGAGAGGAAGCGGGCGGTGCGTCTGAGGGGAGGCGGGGTTATACCTGTACAGGGACTGTGATAGGTACAGAGACAAGCCACACCTGTACAGCGCTTCTCCTCAGTCCTCCACACAGGTGTGAGCTCTCCTCCTGTGAGCCTTCCCTCCCCGCTCAGCGCCCCTCATTCCACACGGTCCTTGTGCGTTACCATAGCGTGATATGAGCCAGCCCCCGCCCCGCGTAACCATAGACAGTAAAAGAAGCGCGTAACACAGTCAAAACAACTCTTGAGGACAATCATAGCAATAAAGTTGCACTTTTGACACTATATCTGATGTCTGCAGTCATTTTTTAAGTGCATTGAAAAAAAAATCGAAAATCGAATCGAAACTCGAATTTTTCTTTAAAAATCGAAGATTTTTTTTTTAGGCAAAATCGCCCAACCCTAGCTGAGTGTATGCAGCACAGGCTACTACAGTGATCTTCTGTGTCTCCTGCAGCCCTCTAGATGTGACATATGAAAGATTAGATGTAACCAAGTTGACCAATGTAAAAAAATAAAATTCTATGAATTTAGCTTTAACCTTACATAGAAGGATAGGATTTTTAACAGGTAAAAAGGTAAGCAGCAATTATTAAATATTTATTTGAAGTTATGCTATGTGATTGGGAACAATGGAAGCAAGTAGGTGTTATCCCTATTTGGCTGCAAAAGTAGAAATACACTTTAGATTTGTGAACGGCGACTATATCTCTTTTGATTGTGCCGGTGTCCATTCTTTGCATTAAGATAAAAAACCTTCTGTGTGCAGCAGCCCCCCTCAGCTCACCTAATACTTACCTGAGCCCCATCTCAATCCAGGAATGTTGCACAAGAGATTCAGCTGTCCGGGACTCTCCCTCCTGATTGGTTAAGACACAGCAGGGGGAGCCATTAGCCATGCTATCAATCAGTCAATGAGCCAATGAGGAGAGAGAGGGACGTGGTCGAGCCGCAGCTCCGTGTCTGAATGGACATACAGAGCAGCAGCTCGGCTCGGCGTGCCCCCATAGCAATATGCTTGCTGTGGGGGCATTTAGCAGTGCAGTCAAGGGATTAGAAAAGAATAGGATCTGGGCTGCTCTGTGCAAAACCATTACACAGAGCAGGTAAGTATGACATGTTTTTTTATAATAAAAAAAAAATGAGACTTTAGTATCATTTTAAGGAAAGCCAACACTCAAATTAGTGATGTGAGTGTTTACTCCAGATCTATGGGTTCATACAAACAACTTTTCCTTCTGTATGCTGACTTCTCCTTCTGATAATGTGAGGCTTTTGGCGTCATTCTGACCTACTAGGTTCCATGCATGCAAAGTCTATGTCCTGGAATAAGACTGCAGGCAAGGAGCTCTGACTTTAAGTTACATTTTTCATCTGCATGTTTGTTCCAGGACCTAGGTCTCCAAAAATCTTAAACAAAGGGCCAAGCTTACTGTCAGACTTTGGGGGGCCAGAGTGCGGCCAGCAGAAGTAGAAAATGTCCTGACATCAGTGTAAGTAAATAATGCCCCGTCTTAGGTAGTAGGTGGAGGAATAGTAATAGTGCCCATCGCTGGTGTCAGTGGGAGAGATGGTACTTTATTGCTAGTGTCAGTGGCAGGAATAGTGCCCCATAGCTGGTGTCAGTGGGAGTATTAGTACCCTATTGCTGATGTCAGTGGCAGGAATAGTGCCCCATAGTTGGTGTCAATGGGAGGAATAGTACCCCATAGTTGGTGTCAGTGGGAGGAATAGTACCCCATAGTTGGTGTCAGTGGCAGGAATAGTACCCCATAGTTGGTGTCAGTGGGAGGAATAGTACCCCATAGTTGGTGTCAATGGCAGGAATAGTACCCCATAGTTGGTGTCAGTGGGAGGAATAGTACCCTGTTCCTTGTGTCAGTGGCAGGAATAGTGCCCCATAGTTGGTGTCAGTGGAGGGAATGATACCCTATTGCTGTTGTCAGTGGCTGGAATAGTGCCCCATAGTTGATGTCAGTGGGAGGAATAGTGCCCCATAGTTGGTGTCAGTGGCAGGGATAGTGCCCCATAGTTGGTGTCAGTGGCAGGAATAGTGCCCCATAGTTGGTGTCAGTGGCAGGAATAGTGCCCCATAGTTGATGTCAGTGGGAGGAATAGTGCCCCATAGTTAGTGTCAGTGGCAGGAATAGTGCCCCATAGTTGATGTCAGTGGGAGGAATAGTGCCCCATAGTTGATGTCAGTGGCAGGAATAGTGCCCCATAGTTAGTGTCAGTGGCAGGAATAGTGCCCCATAGTTGATGTCAGTGGGAGGAATAGTGCCCCATAGTTGGTGTCAGTGGCAGGAATAGTGCTCCATAGTTGGTGTCAGTGGCAGGAATAGTGCCCCATAGTGGATGTCAGTGAGAGGAATAGTGCCCCGTAGTTGGTGTCAGTGGCAGGAATAGTGCCCCATAGTTGATGTCAGTGGGAGGAATAGTGCCCCGTAGTTGGCGTCAGTGGCAGGAATAGTGCCCCATAGTTGATGTCAGTGGCAGGAATAGTGCCCCGTAGTTGGCATCAGTGGCAGGAATAGTGCCCCATAGTTGATGTCAGTGGCAGGAATAGTGCCCCGTAGTTGGCATCAGTGGCAGGAATAGTGCCCCATAGTTGGTGTCAGTGGCAGGAATAGTGCCCCATAGTTGATGTCAGTGGCAGGAATAGTGCCCATAGTTGATGTCAGTGGGAGGAATAGTACCCTATTCCTGGTGTCAGTGGTAGGTATAGTGCCCCATAGTTGGTGTCAGTGGCAGGAATAGTTCCCCATAGTTGGTGTCAGTGGGAGGAATAGTGCCCCATAGTTGGTGTCAGTGGCAGGAATAGTGCCCCATAGTTGGTGTCAGTGGGAGAAATAGTGCCCCATAATTGGTGTCAGTGGCAGGAATAGTGCCCCATAGTTGGTGTCAGTGGGAGGAATAGTACCCTATTCCTGGTGTCAGTGGCAGGAATAGTGCCCCATAGTTGGCGTCAGTGGCAGGAATAGTGCCCCATAGTTGGTGTCAGTGGCAGGAATAGTGCCCCATAGTTGGTGTCAGTGGGAGGAATAGTACCCTATTCCTGGTGTCAGTGGCAGGAATGGTGCCCCATAGTTGGTGTCAATGGGAGGAATAGTGCCCAGTAGTTGGCGTCAGTGGCACAAATAGTCCCCCATAGTTGGTGTCAGTGGGAGGAATAGTGCCCCGTAGTTGGCGTCAGTGCCACGAATAGTGCCCCATAGCTGGTGTCAGTGGGAGGAATGCTACCCTATTCCTGGTGTCAGTGGCAGGTATGGTGCCCCATAGTTGGTATCAGTGGGAATAACAATGCCCAATTGTTGCTGGCAGAGGAAGAAATAGTGCCATATTCTTGGCGTCAGTGGGAAGAAAAGTGCCCTGAGAGCCGATTATGCCCCCCAGACCACAGTTTGGAGAGCTCTGTTTTAGGACATTGATTTAGATAGTACTGAAACCAGAGACATCCAGCAGCTTGTATGATTACAAAACATTCAGCATAGTTTGTCACCCCTGTATTTTTCTTAGTACAGGTCTATAATGTTATGTATTGCAGCTTACCAATCCTTAGGTGTGATGGCTGCATTTGTTTGTTTTTTTTTTGTTTTGTAGGCTTTATTTTTCTTTATCATCACCTGGTGATCCTGCCACTAACTCACTTCCTCTCTAAAGCTGGATACACACTATACAACTTTTGTTGGTAGATTTCCTTTAGATTAAAGGCCCATACACGCGATAAGAAAATCTGTAGGGAAAATTCATCCGACGACCGATCTGCCGATTTTCGGATTCTTAGTATGGTGCTTTGGACAGCCGACTCCGACTTTTCGGCTGACAAAATCCTGATGTGCAGGCTATAAAATTTTTGTCGTCTGTCAAAACACGTCCGACTTTCGTCTCATTAGTACAGATTTCAACGGAAAAAAATCATAAGAGCAAGACTAGGCATGCTCAGAGACGAAAGAACGCATACAAAGCAATCCAACACATGACATCACTTCTGAAGTAGAATTCTGTCATACGGGAAAATTCATATGAAAACAACCTCTTCACTTTCCACATCAGACTAGCATGCCACAACAAACAGACGACAGATCGTTCGATAATCTGATCGTGTGTACGGGGCTTTACCTTCAACTATGTAGTGCAAGTTCCTGCCTGATTGCATACAATTTGAAAGTGTTTAGGTCTGACCTCATATTATATGGTTTTGGTAAATCTGTAGGAAAAAATCTTCAGAGAATTGTATAGCGTGTATCCAGCTTAAGCATTTCTCCTGGATAAAGGAGCTCAGAGACAACCCGGGGCAGAAGCTTTGCCAGTCTGGGGAGAGGGGAGTGTTACATGGACTTGACTAACAAATTGTAGCCAAACTCCAGCTCACACTTCACAACGTATAAGCAGTTACAGCAAATAGATTTTTTCCTTTCGTGATAAAGGTTTAAATGGTGTTATTGGCATTTTGCCAATAAGAGAAAAAGATGCGGATAATGGCGCCCGAACACGCACGCAATTTTACTACGATTTTACTGTGCTTATGGTGTGTTTTTCATAGATTGACGTTCACACTGGGGCGACCTGTCAGGCGACCTGGTCGCCTAACGTCGCCGTGGGTCGCCTGCCATAGAGCAGCACAGGACCCGTTCTAATAGGAGCGACACAAGTCGCTCTGACTTAGAAAAAGGGTCCTGAGCTTCTTTGGGGCGACCTGGAGCGACCTGCATTGACTTCAATGATATGAAGTCCGTGCCGGCCGCTCCGAGGTCGCGGTGCGAGCTGCGCACCGCGACTTCACAGGTCGCCCCGGGAAGTTGGGTCGCCCCAGTGTGAACGGGGTCTAATTGACTCAAAAACTGCACCAACAAACAAAACTCATGATCGTTTGTACACAACTACATTGTTGTATATAGAGCTGTTAGGAAGATTGGAGTGCTAGCATTCTTTTCCTTTATGCTTCTTGGCTTTTTATATATTTTCATTGTGTTTATTTTTCATGTTTCATTTAGACCCGGTCCACACTAGCGCGACTTGTCAGGCCACTTGTCAGCCTGACGAGTCGCACTCCCTCGCTGTCCATTGACCGCTACAGGATCCGTTCTAATAGGAGGGACACAAGTCGCTCCGACTTAGAAAAAGGGTCCTGTACTACTTCGGGGCGACCTTGGAGCGAAGTCCCTGCAAGTCGCGCCGAAGTCGTGATGCATGGCAATGCACAAGTCGCCCCCAAAGTAGTAAGGAGTCATGTCGCCTTAGTGTGAACCGACTCTTATTTTCACTATTTGGCAAGCTTGTTTATATCTAGGATTGGGTTTGTTTTTATTCATTATTATTATTATATAATTTGGAATGGTTTCTATGTTTGAAAGAATATTATTTGCATTATATTTTGCTTAAGAAACCCAGCTCTGTTTCTTCTGAATAGAATGAAGTCTGATGGTAATAAATGAGGTGCTGCTGGCTCTTCTTAGATGTGTATATAATCTGTCATCAGGCCTGTATCTCTGTATGGCAGGTAACAGAATGCAAAGGGAAGAAACCCCAAAGCCAGCAATCAGAAATGAACCTCCATTGTTGTGACTACTTTAATCTGATGTGAGCAGTGATTTGGTTGGTTATTACATGTAGCTTTACCAAGGATGGCCAAAGATCTGCAGATCTCTCACCAAGAGTGATTAAGAGAGTTGTTATAGAACTAGGAATTGGGATCATGACTAGCAATGCAATGCATGCCTAGTTTGAATAGTTTGTTAAGAGAAATATCAGCATTTGATCCAACAGAGATCTTGCCAGCTCACACTAGTGCGATGCCAGACATTGCATGTGATTCGCTGTGCAGAGCACTTTCGATGTCTGTGCGATGCGATTTTAGCCATACAAAATGTATGTCTGAAATCACATTGCATTCACACCAAAATAGTGCAGGCCCCTTTTTTTGGTCCGCACTGGAATCAGTTCGCATTGGGTGTTCAGTCCTATGCAATCTGATTCCTGCACCATTTCACAGTTTGCACTGCGATCTGTGAACAAATCTGGGGGTGTCATTAACTTTACATTAACACCCCCAGCTATTTGCAGATCTCAGTGTTAACCATTTTGTGATTCTGGTGCGATGCGGGAACCGGCACTGATTCGCAGGGTTTCCCGCGTCACACCAGTGTGAACTGGGACTCTTGGATAGTAAGCAGTGTTAATTTAGTTGAAGAAAATAATTTCATCATAATTTTAATTCACGTGAATGGGGCCTAAGCCTGGGTTGCCACTGCAGTGACTTTGAATTCGACATCCCTACGCGACTTCATCGCGGCTTGCATATGACTTTGCACCGATTAGAATGGTTCCATTGCAGTTAATGGCTTTGAACTCTCAAGTCCCATGACAAATCGCAGCAGTGTGAACCAGGGCTAAAACAGAACAGCAAGTCTTCACCCTTACGCTGGATACACACTATACATATATCTTTAGATTTGTTCCTTACAATTTACCAAAACCATATAATATGAGGTCAAAAATAAACATTTTCAATTTGTATGCAATCTGGCAGGCCCTTGCACTACATAGAAAAGGTAAGTCTATAGGAAATCCAACAACAATAGTTGTAAGGTGTGTATCCATTACTGAGTGCAGTAACTGAAATCAATCAGCTCCCTTTGGGTTTTTGGTCTTTGATCCTAAAAATTGCTTTTAGCAATGCTTTGGTAATACAGCTTGGTAGCAAGTTAATCTGGGTGAGCAAAAATGGCTGATTAGGCCACTTCAGGTCTGATTGGATGAAAATCTGCCTATGTAGGGATCATTGCATATCCATATAAAGCCTCGTACACACGCAACGAATTTCCGCCGACCGGTCGTCCGTCTTTTGCCCAGAGTGCGTGTCTGTTGGTTGGAATGTGCTCTAGGCTGCACACAAATTTTCCCGCACGACAGAATTCTATTTTAGAAGTGATGTCATGTGTTGGATTGCTTTCTTTGTGTTCTTTCATCTCTGAGCATGCCTAGTCTTGCTCTTAAGATCTTTCCCTATCGAAATCTGTACTAATGAGACGAAAATCGGACGTGTTTTGACGGAGGACAAAATTTTTATAGCCTGCACATCAGGATTTTTTCGGCCGAAAAGTCGGAGTCGGTTGTCGGAAGCATCATACTAACAAGCCAAAAATCGGCAGATCGGTCGTCGGACGAAATTTCGCGGCCGAATTTCCACTCGTGTGTACGGGGCTTAAGTCTGGCAAAGACCGAATAAAAAGAAACAGGAAAAGTTAAGGTGATTGCTTTAAAAATATATCAGATCAGAATGGTTTCCTCCCTAACTGCTTTTTATTGTGCAGTATATGGCTGCTGTATGTAAATGCTGTTTGGGACAACAAAGTTACCGTATTCTGAGAGGAGCTTCAGAGCAGAAAAAAAACACAGGTAAGCGTGTCTAAGGGCTCTTTCACACGGACGTTCTGTATGTCCGTAAATCACCCCATCCGTTTGCGGATGATATACGGACATAATGAATGTCTATGGGATTGCGGATGTCAGCGGAATACCATCCGCTGACATCCGATTTTCTTCCTTTCAGTTCTGTTCCGTTTTTTGGAACGGAACAGAACCCTATTTTTCTTCTGTTCAAAAAACGGAACGGATTTAAAATCGGATGTCAGCGTTGTCATCCGCTGACATCCGCAATGCCCATAGACTTACATTATGTCCGTATATCATCCGCAAACGGATGGGATGATATGCGGACATACGGACCGGATGACACAAATGTCATCCGTGTCCATGAAAGAAAAAAAAAAAAGTGCCGGAGCGGATCGCAATACAGTCCGCTCCGTGTGAAAGAGCCCTAAAGGTACACGTAAATATATTGCAATGGCCAGAATAAATTATTCTATAATAAATTGGCTATTCTTTAGTTTCCGAGCATGCCTAGTCTTGCTCTTATGATTTTTTTCGGACGAAATCTGTACTAATTAAACAAAAATCGGACGTTGTGTTGACGTACGATAAACATTTTATAGCTTACCCATCCAGTTTTTGTCGTCCAAAAATTCGAAAACACTATACTAACGATCCAATCGTCGTTCAGATCGTTAGTCGGACGAAATTTTACTTCTGATTTTCTTATGGTGTGTACGGGGCTTTACGCTCAAACATCATACACACGGTAAGGCCGTACATATTGTAGCATGAGGCTTTTTTTCTACCAAATTCTTATTTTTTTTAAGCGTGCATGAGGCCTTAAGCTGGATACACACTATACAACTTTTGTTGTTAGATTTCCATTAGATTTACCTTCAACTGTGTAGTGAAAGGGCCTGCCTGATTGCATACAATTTTAAAGTATTTAGGTTTGACCTCATATTATATGGTTTTGTTAAATCTAAAGGAAAAAATCTAAAGATAATTGTATAGTGTGTATCCAGCTTAAAGAGGAAGTAAACCCTCCTCTGACACTTTTCCCTATAGGTAAGCCTATGATAAGACTTACCTATAGGTACTGTAAATATCTCCTAAACATGCACTGTTTAGGAGATATTTACCTTACATGCAGCCAGTGACGTCACTGGCGCATGCGCTCTGAAGGAATGGCCGCTGGTGCCGTTCCTTCAGAGCCCCGTGCCGTGACCGTCGGCTCCCGCGCGCGTGCGCAGGAGTGACGTCACCTCGGCTCCGGCCAATCAGATGGCCGGATGCCGCGATCCCGGAAGACGGGCGACTGGACATGTCGCCCGTCATCCAGCTAAGCGGGCGGCACGGCGGGGGCTCGTTCTAAGGTAAGCATTTCATAATGAGCTAGTATGCAATGCATACTAGCTCATTATGGGTTTCTCTTTCAGGTTGCGGAAAAAAAAAAAAATCTATGGGTTTACAACCTCCTTTAAGTCAATGTACCAGCCAACATATTATAACCTCGTACTTGCTGTAAACAGAATGACATCCCTATAAAACGTAACACCTCCAGAATGTGTCGGCTCCATACAAAGTTTTGATTTGTTTTTGCAGGCTTTCCTTGCAGTAGGTAATGCCTCTTCAGATAGTCACTAGATTAACAGTTTCACTTTCACAGAAACCACAGTGATTGATTTCATGTTTCGGATATTAGTTTGCAAACAGAAACATGTTGACAGTGACAACGGCCTTCTGATGTACTTCATGTACTTGTGTAGAGCACGTCCATATCAAACGGGAACAGTCCACCCTGTCAGAGTGACATGAGTCCAGAGCGGAAATGAGCACACCACACTCTGCTGTCTGTTCTGGAAACAGGATCATAGCCAGCAACAGACGCCTCTCTATGGCCCTGTGCACACTGGGAACCAGCCATTCACAAGAGGCATTTTACAATGACTGTTACTTATGTCCTATTTACTTTTATGACTTGTTTTTATTTTTTATTTTTTGCAGTCCCAAAGACATTTTTCCCCAAATCAGTTTTTTATTTTGTTTTACAGAGACCAAGAAATAGGTGCCATATAGAGGGCACTTAGTGTATGCCAGGATGCATAAATCCATCCAGGCATAAAGCCACATTTTATAAAAAAAATGACATGCCAAATAGCATTCCTCTCTCATATGTGCATTAGAAACATTATTACCATTACACTTACAAAGGATTAAGGCCCCTTTCACACAGACGGACTGTTCAGATCCACCTGTCTGTCTTTTTGGCGGATCTGAACAGATGCCCCATGCATCTGTATGGGGCATCGGATGTCAGCAGGGATATGTCCACTGACATCCCATCTGATCCGTCAAATCTGGACAGATGGAAACCCTATTTTCTATACGTCCAGCGGATCAGATGGGATTGGATGAGAACAGACAGACGGTCCGTTCTCATCCAATTCCCCCATAGAGAACAGTGGGGACCTGACGGCTCCGTCTCCGCACACAGCGCGGAGACAGAGCTGCCATCCACCTGCTCAGCGGGGGATCGGCAGATCGATCTCCTGCTGAGATAAACGGAGTCTGCCGACGGACCGCCGGGTGTGAAAGGGGCCTAAGGCCTGTTTCACAGGGGTTTCAGTTTGTTACCTGCAAGCTTTGACTAAGTAGAGCTTTTAGCAAGGTTTGTTGAAGCTTTTGAAGTACCATTTAACTCCATTTTGTAAATGCTGAACACAGATCCTAATGAGAGGGCTGATTGCCACTTTATACAAGCTGCTAGCAGGCTTCAGCATTTCTCAAAGCTTAAATTGGCAATCATAACTCCCATTGGGATATGTGTTCAGCATTTACAAACTTGAGTTGAATTTAGTTTTTACAGAGACCAAGAAATAGGTGCCATACAGAGGGCACTTATGCCTAGTTTCCACTGAGTGGTACGGTACGGTTCAGTACGGTATGGTTCGGAACGGTACACATTGCGTTTCCACTGCCAATAGTACCCTTTCATGATAGGCGTGGTGTAGCAGGAAAGCTGTGATAGTCGATTCTCTGTCAACCAATCAAAGTTCTGCAGAGTGTAGCTCCACCCTGTTGGTACGGTACTAATGTGCTTGGTACCCCAACGAAAGGGTACCAAAAAGTGGTATGGTACGGTTCGGAATTAGGGTACCATTCATAATGGAAACGGCATAAATAGCGTACCGTACCGAACCGTACCAGAAAGCTCAGTGGAAACGAGCCATTAGTGTACTCCAGGATACATAAAAACATCCAGGCATACAGCCACATTTTATTGAAGAAATTACATGCCAAGTAGCATTCTTCTCTCACATGGGCATTAGAAACATTATTACCATTACACTTACAAAGGATTAAAGCGGAGTTCCGGGCACAAAAACGATATTTTTTTTTTGTGCCCCTCCGCTAGTTCGAGATCACCTGAAAAGGAATTGGATAGTTATTTTTTTTTTTTTTGTTTACTCACCTTTTAATTGAAGATCATAAATACTCACCTCAGAGTACTTCCTCCCTCGGCGCCGCGGCTCACCCCGTCACTTCCTGTCTCGCTATGATTCCTGGGAGCTGAACGTCATCGCTCCCAGGAATCAATGCGACGGCACCGGCCCCGCTCGTCACTTCCGGGCGACGCCGCATTCCCCTGCTAAAAAGCTTCTGGGCATGCCCAGAAGCTGTGGAGGAATGCGGCGCCGCACCGGAAGTGACGAGAGGGGCCGGTGCAGGCGCATTCTGGGACAAGAAGACGCGGAAGAAGACACAGAAGAGGACCGCGCCGGCTTCAGCTGCCCACAAGAGAGATGGAAACGCTGTGGAAGAAATTTTATAAGTAAGTATTTCTTCTAAAAGGTAAGTGCGAACCGGGACAGATCAGAGGCTAGCCATTGTGGAATGTGCTAGCCCTGACTGTCCCGGGGGTATGTTTATTAAAAAATGACTTCTGTGCCCGGAACTCCGCTTTAAGGCCTGTTTCACAGGGGTTTCCGTTTAACTGCAAGCTTTGACAAAGCAGAGCTTTCAGCAAGGTTTGTTAAAGCTTTTGAAGTACCATTTAACTCCATTTTGTAAATGCTGAACACAGATCCTAATGAGAGGGCTGATTGCCACTTTATACAAGCTGCTAGCAGGCTTCAGCATTTCTCAAAGCTTGTGGAAAGCCTGCTTAAATTTGAAATCAGCACTCCCATTTGGGATCTGTGTTCAGCATTTATAAACTTGAGTTGAATGATACTTTAAAAGCTTCAACAAAAAAATGTCTTGTGAAAGCTTGCGGTTTACACTACTCATATACAAGCTGAAGCCCCTGTGAAACAGGACTAAGAGAAAGTAAAACATAGAAGAACCACCCTCTTGTCATGCATCCTGGAGCTAGTGTCCACCAATAAAGTGTGTATCCTAATTAGTCCCTGTTCACACCGAATTCCACTTTGAAATCACACGATTTCAAAGCTGCAGGTCAGTGCGACTTCAGGTGTAACTTGGCTGACATCTGTGTGACTTTATGCACTGATGTCTATGCAAGTCGCACCTTAATCACCAAAAATAGTGCAGAAACTATTTTTTTTTAAATCGGAGCACCGCAAAGTCAGCATCACAGATTTGAACAGTTCCATTGCCGACAATGGGGTGGACCTGTCAAATTGCATGACAAGTCACACTAGTGTGAATGGGGGGGCTAAGTCAACAATGAACTATTTAGAACCTACCCGTGAATTCATTTTAGTCACCAGTAGTAAAATTAATCCATATAGCCCAAGATTTTTTTGAATTTCTCGAAATGGTTCTGCACTTTTTAGACCCATTTATCAACCTACAAAGTATCTTGAACTCTAGTGAGCCATGTAATAATGGGACCAAGCTTTTGGCAGTATTTGGAAGAGGAGATATCAGAGATGTCGTGTATGCTCTGATCAGCATTGGAGTGGTGTAAAGCATGACTACAAGGGGATCATCTGGGAGGATGTATTGTAAAGCTATCAGCTCTCTCACCCATTGCTAGAAAGGTCTAATATAGGAACATTTGTACCCCACAGATATAAAAATGTACGCTGTTGACTACAACCTCTCCAAACCCAGCAAAAGACATACTTTTAAACAGATTTATCATAAATGATTTTTTTTATTTTATTGAAATAATCGTAATATTACTTTATAGGGCTCATGCACATGGGTGTATAAATTGCTGCATTCAGATACATCATTTAAAAGGATCTACGATTAAATTAACCACTTCGGTCCCGCAAGGATTTACCCCCTTTCTGACCAGGTCCTATTTTGCGTTTCGGCACTGCGTTATTTTAACAGACAATTGCGCGGTCGTGCGACACTGTACCCAAACAAAATTTACGTCCTTTTTTTTCCACAAATAGAGCTTTCTTTTGGTGGTATTTGATCACCTGTGTGATTTTTAATTTTTGCGCTATAAACAAAATTAGAGCGACAATTTTGAAAAAAAAAAAAACAATATTTTTCACATTCTGCTATATGACATTCCCCCCCCCCCCCCCCCCCAAAAAATAAAAAAATCTAAATTTTTTAACATTTTAGGCCAATTTGTTTTCTACTATATATTTTTTGTAAAAAAAAAAAAATCGCAATAAGCGCATTTTGATTGGTTTGTGCAAACGTTTTTGCATCTACTAACTACGGGAAAGATTTATGTTTTTTTTTTTACTAGTAATGGCGGCGATCTGCGATTTTTTTTGCGGGACTGCGACATTGCGGCGGACAGATCGGACCCCTAACTGACATTTTTGACACTTTTGGGGGGACCAGTGACATTACTACAGTAATCAGTTCTAAAAATATGCACTGTTACTGTATAAATGACACTGGCAGGGAAGGTGTTAATACTGTGGGTGATCAAGGGGGTTAAATGTATGCCTCATGCTTACTGACGTGTGTGGGGGGGGTTCTGTGACAGACACAGAGATCGCAGGTTCAGCTATGCTAAATCTGCTGATCTCTTTCTGTCTGTCACTGAGAAGATCCGCCTGCTTTGTTTACATAAGCAGGCGGGTCTTCTCTCCGTTTCCTTGACGATCGGGGGAGGGCAGCAGCAAACGGAGCTGCTCCTCCCGCGGCTGGACTCCCACTTTGTCGAATCACTAGCAGTCCAGTGACGTAGATCTACGTGGCTGGACCTAGGGGAGCCGCACTGACGCAGTAATATTACTATGAGCAGTCGGCAAGTGGTAAAACCTTTTCATTTTAGGATGTACTCATGCTGCCCAGGCACAGTTCACACCCTTGGATTGGTTTGTTTGTGTGAGTGCTCATTACCGTGCCCAGGAACAGTTAAGTGTACCCTGCCTGGGACTACTTGGAAGATATGGTCCCGGGCACGGTTAACTTGTAATCTGGTACAGTTTATTTCAGTGTGCGCACAGACTGTACCAGAGCACTTTTCCATAGATCACTGAGCACAGAAGCAAGGATCAGTGTGGTCTGGTTGACAGAGGTGATGATGTAACTGGGCTGCCATTACTGCTGGTATACTTGGCTCTGTTGTTTATTGGCTTACAGGAAGCCTACTGCTTGTAAAGAGGCCTAGTGCTGTGTGTTCCGGCTCTTCTCTGTATTATAGTCCCGTTTACTATCACTACATTTCTGGGAATTTTTAGATATTTGTGAATTTATATGGACATTGATGATTATCCTACATATGCAAAGCCAGTTCCGACGCCAGGAAAAAGCAGCTGTAAAAACGTGCTTTTAGAAGCGTTTTGTATTGGCGTTAATGTTTTAGCAGCCTTAGTGTTTAGCAGCCTTTCTCTGCCCTCTTCTATTTTCCAACCTCAAATCCAACCAACTACTACAGCTTAAAAACGTCCGATGGGGCCCAACGCTGTATGCGGTGTAAAGCAGCTTTTAGCAGCGTCAGCAATTTTACAGCCTAATGCTGCTGCTCCAGAACGCGCTGGCCCTGGATTTTTTTTTTTTTACTGCTTAAAAACGCCTATGTCACTACAGCTCCTAAAAGCCCATGTGTGCATGAGGCCATTAACTAACATAGAGGGGTGTTTTTAAGCTGCAAAAAAAAAACACCTGCTGCTCCTAATACCGTGTTTCCCCGAAAATAAGACCGGGTCTTATATTAATTTTGGCTACAAAAAACACACTAGGGCTTATTTTCAGGGGATATCTTATTTATTTATTGTATGTAAAAAGATGATCTTGAGGCCCCGTTCACATTGCAGCGACCCGACTTTGCCGGGCGACCTCACAGGTCGCGGCGCGCTGCTCGCCCCGCGACCTCGGAGCGGCCGGCACGGACTTCATAACATTGAAGTCTATGCAGGTTGCTCCGGGTCGCCCCAAAGAAGCTCCGGACCCTTTTTCTAAGTCGGAGCGACTTGTGTCGCTCCTATTAGAACGGGTCCATAGCTTCTGTATAGCAGGCGACCTACGGCGACCTGTGAGGCGACCAGGTTGCCTCACAGGTCGCCCCAGTGTGAACGGGGGCTAAAAGGGATTGTAACCCTAAACTAAATAAATATCCTGATCCTTTAGGCTCCGTTCACATGTAGGCGTTTTGGGGCGTTTTTGGGGAGTTTTTCTGCTCTAGGATCAGCTCTCAAAACGCCCAACAAGACAAATCCTATTCATTTCAATGGCCCCTGTTCACATCTGAGCGTTTTGACGCTGTAAGCAAAACGCCCAACGCTCAAAAAAGTACATGAGCTTCTTTTTGGGCAGATTACAGGCGTTTTCCATTGGTTTCTATTCAATCTAAAAACGCCTGCACAAAAAACGCCTGTAAAAACGCCTGTAAATCGAGGTAAAAATCGTGGTAAAATCACGGTAAAAACGCTATGCTCAGGTGTGAATGTAGCCTTAAAGCATGGTAGACAGCACAGTGCTTGTGTTGGGTCATTTAGCCCTCTTTATGATATAAAAAACCTGGAATAAAATAATAAAATGTTAAAAAAAGTTCTCTCCCTGTCAGCTCAGGAGTTAGCATTATGAAATTCTGTAATCCCAAAAATAAACCTTGGATAAAGTCATTGTAAAAATATGTAATGGATTTTGTAAAAAGATTATGTAATGTGCAGTGTGTCTCCTTTTGTAACTTTATTGTGGAAAATACCTTATTTACAGCGCCGCTGGGCACTCACGTGACCCTCCGAAGCTCTACTTTCCCTCTCCGAATACGGCAGAAAGAGGGGCTGAGATCAAGGATTTTACTAGGGCTTATTTTTGGGGTAGGGCTTATATTGCAGCCATCCCCTGAAAATCATGCTAGGTCTTATTTTCGGGGTAGGGCTTATTTTCAGGGAAACAGGGTAGCAGCTGTAAAAAAAGCTGCTGGAGTAAAGATGGTGAAATACATTGCCCATCTCTCATTTACTAGAAGCCTTAGGGCTAGTTCACAACTGTGTGGTGCATTTTACATGCGTTGAAGCTCATTACTATTGAATAATATGCGCTGCGTTATAGTTTATTTGCCATGCAATGGGTCAAAATATGATGTCACATACAACAATAAACATTCCTCAAGAACCATCAGTCTTAGTTTATCTGGGTCGATGTGTCTCCTATTTAGACAGAATCAGGCATTATTGCTTTTACAGAAATAAAGGTGTTGGAAGAAGTAAGGAACATATTACTGAAAATGTAAGGAAGCAATTATAAAATGATCTGTTACATTGTAAACGCAGGATTCTAAGTACACATGCTGATATATTATAGAATGGAACAAAGTGATCTTATAAAGAGTTGTAATTCATATCTCCATCTGGCATGGTGGGATGCCCTTAAGATACGAAATAAAAGCCAGTGCTCAAGGGTAGTTGTCGTTCAGTTGTGGTGAATGAGAGGAGCGGCCTTTCCACAAATTGTATGAATAATTTCGCACTCCATTCATTCTACAGCTGCTTTGTGAGAGCTCAGAATTATATTTGCAGGCCTTCAGCTGTTTTGTTTAATTGGTATTCATAGGGCCTGCTTTTAACTTAGCAATTAAGGAATACATTTTTCTCCTTTTGACATGGCTAGAGGCCTTTGTGCTACAGAAGTACTTCCCTATCTGTATGCTTTAATCAGCTGTAATTGATGTGTGGGTGGGCAGGCAGGAGCATGACTGTCATAGTCACAGGAAAAGCTGCTCGGTTTCTGCTCACCTTCACATTACATATTGGCTTCCTAATGTTAGCTGGAGTTGCACATGTGTGCATTATGTGTGGCATATATTCCTTCAGGGACATATATTCCTTCAGGGACATACATTCCTTCAGGGTCAAGCTGGTTTAGTTATTCTGTAGGGTTAACTTAAAGTGTACCAGTCCCTATCTGATGTGCCTTACATCTAATTGTATTGCAACCTCTTACTAAATAAAGAAATAAGAAAAAAAAAAAAAAAGTGTACTTGTCCTGGGATTGAGCATCATGATCTATCTGTTTGCCTTTTAATACTTCACTCAAGCTCTCAAAAACTCCGGGTCCTCTATTAGAACTGATCTCAATGTCATACTTGCATTGGTCCAGCTTGGCACAATGTAAGTATGCATATCTCATGCCTGAAGGGCTGCTGTAGACGTTGATAATCACTGTAGTAGTAAGCGCTACTTCAGTGATTACTGCGATCTTCTGGGCCTTGTACTGAGTAGCTTCCCCACTCCTTACTGGCCAGACCACAGTGGGTTGCTTGCTCTGCACTGCCAATATTCATAGATCTCCTTTTATTTAAAAAAAAAAGTTTTCTGAAAGGACGAAGTGGAGATCATGACATTCCTGCTGTCTAAAGCCCCGTACACACGCACCGATTGTCGGCCGACCGTTCGGCCGTCTTTTGTCCGGTGCTGTCGTGTAGGTTGAAAAGTGCTATAGACTGCACACTAATTTTGTCGGCCAACAACAACCGACTTCAGAAGTGATGTCATGTGATGGTTAACTTTCCGTGTGTTTTTTCTTCTCTGAGCATGCCCAGTCTTGCACTTCTGCTTTTTGTCGGCCGAAATCTGTACTGACTGACGAACAATCGGCCGTTCTTTGTTGGCCTACAAAAAGATTTTGTTCGGCCGAAAAGTCGCAGTCGGTTGTCAGAAGCATCATACTAACAAGCCGACAATCGGCCGATCGGACGTTGGCCGAATATTTACGGCCGACAATCGGTACGTGTGTACGAGGCCTTAACAGTAAAAACCTTGCGCTTATGGTAAAATACAAAATAAATAAGTGAATAACTATGATTCAAAAAAGTGTCAGTGCAATCAAAAGCTGCTTGCTGCAAATAAAGTGCTAGTGCTCTTTAAATAATGTGAACTCAGTGTTGCAGCACTGCTTGAACAATACATATAGTAAATGAATAAAATAATCTACTTATAACAATGTGCAAAAGTGCTGAATATACCGTGCAAATTTTGCAAAATCATGTATAAATAATTCAAATTCATACATCAAAATTCATATAAAGTCGATTTAGAGTCCATTAAAGTGCAAAATAAGGTGCTCCTGTGCTTTCTCTGTGCGTGAAAGGGGATGACCCCCCTGTGGTTTTCTACTTACCACAATACACTTGTTAGGAAGCATATAACAATATAATCCTCATAATCTTAGACTTGGAATCCGTGATATCGCTGGAAAATCCTTGATGGTATAAGTATAATATCCCAGAGTTCCCTCATGGAGAAAAAAGAACCATCCATGGTGAAGTATGTTTTAAACAATTTTATTCGAACAGACAAGAAATATACTCACAAACATAGTATAAATGTAGGCATGTAAGACACGGCACGGTGGTTCGTGCGCTCCACCGGCCGGATATGATGTGGCAGTCCGCTCAGCCAATTTCTAGACGCGTTTCGCTGTCAATCACAGCGTCATCTGTAGCTACAGCTATTGGCTGAGCGGACTGCCACATCATATCCGGCCGGTGGAGCGCACGAACCACCGTGCCGTGTCTTACATGCCTACATTTATACTATGTTTGTGAGTATATTTCTTGTCTGAATAAAATTGGTTAAAACGTACTTCACCATGGATGGTTCTTTTTTCTCCAGGAGGGAACTCTGGGATATTATACTTATACCATCAAGGATTTTTCCAGCGATATCACGGATTCCAAGCCTAAGATTATGAGGATTATATTGTTATATGCTTCCTAACAAGTGTATTGTGGTAAGTAGAAAACCACAGGGGGGTCATCCCCTTTCACGCACAGAGAAAGCACAGGAGCACCTTATTTTGCACTTTAATGGACTCTAAATGGACTTTATGATTTATATGAATTTTGATGTATGAATTTGAATTATTTATACATGATTTTGCGAAATTTGCACGGTATATTCAGCACTTTTGCACATTGTTATAAGTAGATTATTTTATTAATTTACTATATGTATTGTTCAAGCAGCGCTGCAACACTGAGTTCACATTCCTGCTGTCTACTACAGTGTTTGCCAGCTTCCACAGAAGTCCTTGAAGTATGGGACATCCATTCTTACATTGGTCCAAGTTGGAGCAATGTAGGTTTTCAATTTGGATCATTGAGTTCAGCTTTGACACCTTCAGTTCCTCAGTGCTGGTCATTGAGGCCAACCATCACATGTGAGGCAGAGATAGTGAGGGCCTGCATATTGGAAGAGAGTTGATTAGCCATGCAGACCACTAGCAATGGATAACTTAAGGGCCCATTCAGACCTTGGTGTCTTGTTGTGTTAAAAAGAAAGCCTTAAAGACCTTACATTCCCATCTAATTTGAATGAATAAACAAAGTTTGCATACTGTTTTATTTTCAAACTTTTGGTATCCCCAGGTGCCATCTAAGGAGGCTTTCTTCCCTTCACTTCCTGCCTTTGGTTTCCAGCAGTGCACATATATGTTTCAGTCACATTACTACTCTCCAAAAACTACAAATCCCATGAACGAAGCACCTGCCTTTTGTACTGTGCATGCACCCCCAGAGATGCCTGGACAACAAAAGGAGCCTGATGCAGAGATGTGTAATAGGTCAGAGCCACATGGGCACTCTTTTCCTGGTCACTCAGAACCTCGTGGTTGGGGATTTGAGGAAGGGGAGTTTTCGTGTGATATTAAGTGTCTGCATTATCACAGAAGCAAGCAGAGGAGGACACATACGGTAGGGCCATGTAGGTCAAACATAGCCACCATCATAGCAGAAGTTGAAGCAGAGAAGATTATAAATCATTTTTTGGGATGTGCAGGCTTCTATTAAAAGGTATAAAATGAACAATGGATTATAATCTTGTATTTGATAGCTTTTTTTATGGGTGTTGGGTTTAGTGACACTTTAAAGGGGAACTTCATTCCCCCTGTGTCCTCCTGTGTTAGATTGTTTTTATGTTTTTTCTAACCATTTATCCTAAAGTCACATACTCACCCACCAAATGATTCCAGTGATCTGCCACTTGGCTGCCACACACTGTGTCCTGCACCCCCATCTTCTTTTGTGAAGCCATCAGGACCCAGCTGTCTCTTCTGGTTTCTGGCCGCCAGCCTACTGATGATGCATGAAAACGACAAGAGAAGGGCGCACCGACCTTGTGAATTACCACTAAAAAAGTTTACTAAAAAATCAAATGCCTCTTTCACACGGCCGCTCCGTTTTTTATCTCCCCTCCGGCACTTTTTTTTTTTTCACGGACACGGATGACACGTGTCATCCGGTCCGTATGTCCGCATGTCATCCCATCCGTTTGCGGATGATATACGGACATAATGCATGCCAATGGGGATTGCGGATGTCAGCGGATGACACCGATGACAACCGATTTAGCATCCGTTCCATTTTTTTAAACGGAAGAAAAATAGGGTTCTGTTCCGTTCCAAAAAACGGAACAGAACTGAAAGGACGCAAATCGGATGTCAACGGATGGTCGTCCGCTGACATCCGCAATCCCATTGACATGCATTATGTCCGTATATCACCCGCAAACGGATGGGGTGATATACGGACATACGGAGCGGCCGTGTGAAAGAGGCCAAAGATGGATAGCGTACAATATACTCACAAACATAGGATATGTACAAGCATGTAGGAAATGGGAACCGCTCGCTTCCAGAACACTTCTCTACTGCTGGATGGCGTGATGGCGTCCTCAAACCCAGGTATGGCTTACACTTTTCGAGGGAGGACCCTCTTCCTCAGAGCCAAACTCGCTTGGTGGCTTCTTTGATTTTAATAAACTTTTTTAGTGGTAATGCACAAGGTCGGTGCGCCCTTCTCTTATCGTTTTATTGTAGTACTTTTTGGATATCCTTAGTCCTGAGGAGGACAGCAAGACCGTTCCATTTGTGCAAAATATCCACCCAGAACATTTACCTTCCCGCACACCACTTGATTGCAGGAGAGATACTGTTGTACTGATGATGCATGCCAGGTGTGTTCTCCTCCATCTGCAGTGTGTGGAAGTGCCCCCCCCCCAAAAAAAAATGTCAGCTATTTTACCCTGTGGAGGGGAAGGAGTGCAATGGGGAAAGGTTTTTTGAGCGAAGGTCTATCTAGGCTGATACAATGTAGCCTAGGCTGCAGCAAAAGAATGCCTCTAGTGGTTTAATGGCCAATTAAATGTAAGAACGCAGGAAGAAGAAAAAAACAAATGATCATATCTATATTTTACATATCAGTAAAATCTTAGCAGAATTTCTATGACAGATTCGAAGAAGTGAAGTCACTCTTACGTGAATTTTTTCTTACCCTCCCAAGTCACTGAAAATTTTAGCTAATGAATAAAAAGCAAATTTGGGACCTTGGGGTATATAGCTATGAAAACATATTGGTTTGAATAATTGCATCCCATATAACTCAAATAAAAAATGATTAAGTTCCTTTTTGACACTTATCTCTTTAATACATATTCAGCAGTCACATTGGCCCATTTTTGTCTTGAGTTGTATGTCTGTTCTTGCTTTAACTTGTACATTCAGCCTAGTGTATATGACGTCTTTCAGGCATTACTCCCAACTGTTACGCTGCTCTGTGGAGACCTAGAACAGCCTCCGTCTGTGCTTAGTGCGGGAGGAAGCTTGGCTAGTGGCTGGAAGGATGCTGAGTCACTCGCTGGCTGGCAGTGACAGCTTCGATAGAAAGTCAAGCTGGGGGGCCCAGGAAAAGGGCAATAGTGTGGATATCCCATGCAGCACGTCCTCCCTTTACAACGTCTTGTGCACATGGCCTGATTGTAGCACAATAAACATGTGTCACGTCGGCTGTGTATGTGCCTTATGGCATCTCTGGGGTTGTGTGTGGAAGTAAATGAAACACTTAGCTTATTGCCCTTTTAAGATATTTGTAGCCATCCTTCCATATAGTTTGGCTTATGTCCATTTGTCATATGTTTGTGGCCTGTTCCTTCAAGAGAGCAGTGTTAAAGAACAGGTACATAAGTCTCATTAAAGAAGTAGTGAAAGGGAAAATTGTCATATCATATGAAGAAGTACAGTTGTACTCTAAAGTTTGCATACCCTGGCAGAAATCGTGAAATTTGGCACTGATATTGAAAATATGACTGATCATGCCAAAAAACTGTCTGTTATTTAAGGCTTGTGATCATATAAAACCATTTATTGTCACATAGTCGTTTGGCTCCTTTTAAAATCATAATTAGAAATTAGATCTGAAATCACCCAAATGGCCCTGATCGAAAGTTTACATACCCTTTTTTGTTTGGCCTTGGTACAGACACACACAGGTTAGAATGGCAATTAAAGGTTCATTTCCAACATCTGCGACTTTTTAAATTGCAACAAGTGTCTGTGTATAAATAGTCAATAAGTTTGTTTGCTTTTACATGGACGCACTGAGCAGGCTAGAGCCATGGGGAGCCATGGGGAGCAGAAAATAACTGTCTGGTTATAGCTAGACTGCTATTCCTAGTTTTTATGGACAGTATACTGACAGGAATTGTAGCAGCTGATCGGCGAAGGGCCAGCGTGGTACCGACATTCAAAAAAGGCTCGTACCATATACCTGGGAACTACGGGCCAGTCAGTCTAACATCCATAGTATGTAAACTATTGGAGGAGATGATAAGGGACTATATCCAAGAATTTGCTGATGAAAACAGTATCAATAGTAGTAATCAGCATGGATTTTATGAAAGGATGTTCTTGCCAAACTAATCTGTTAACATTCTATGAGGAAGTGAGCTGCCATCTGGATAAAGGAAGGCCGGAGCATGTGGTGTACCTGTATTTTACAAAGCATTTGATACAGTTCCACATAAATGCTTAAATTACAAACTGTGGTCTGTAGGCATGGACCATAGGGTCTGTACATGGATAAAAAACTGGTTACAAGGGCAGGTTCAAAGGGTGGTAATAAAAAGCAAATACTCAGAATGGAGTGGTAAGTGGGGTTCCCCAAGGTTATGTCCTGGGACCAATTCTGTTTTATTTTTTTCATTAATGATATAGAGGTTGGTATAAATATTTCAATCTCTGTGTTTGTTGACAATACAAATATAAGTAGGGCAATAACTTCACAGCGAGAATAACCTTACAAGGACAACATTTGGCACTTCAGCACATCAATGCACGTGAATGGGCCCTCAATAACTGAGTGGCTGTGAGAATACTGAAGGCATCTATTCAGCATAACAAATCAGTGACTATCTATCACGTACCTGGTGAAGACTGGAATGTTGTGGAGGCCTCTCTTGCTCCTCCTGTCTGACACTCCTGAAGGTGGGAACAGAGAGTGTAAGGCAAGGAGTGGCACGAGTGCCGTAGCGGCTAGCTGGTGGTGTTCACTCCGTAGGTGGGTACAGCTGGTAGTTGCAGTCCTTGGAACAGGGCGCAGTGGCAGCTTGGCACCAAGGCGTGGGAGCAGTAGCCAGCAGAAACCGGGCAGTGAGGTACAGAATCAGCAAGCAAGCAAGTCCAGAAGATAAGCCAAGGTCGATAACAGCCGGGCAGCGCGGTACAAGGTAAGCAGGCAGATCAGATCCGTTTAAGCAAGCCAAGGTCAGGGTAGTAAGCAACAGAGCAGGAGCACGGGCAGAGGCAAAGTCCAAAGGCAGGCCGGGTCATACACAGGTGAGAAGTAACAACAGATCAGGTCTCAGAACCACGGGAACAAGCTGAAGACCATTCAGCAACTGCTCACAGTATTAGAGCAGTTTAAATAGGCCACTGGGAGCCAAATGCTAATTGGTGAGTGCAGGTGTGCAATGTGCACGGGTGTGAGCGAAAGTCCGTACTGGCCTTCTGGTGGAGGAAATCCGGTTTACCTTACATTGCCCCCCCCTAATGGGCAGCCTCCGGATGCCCATCTGAGACATCTTCGCAGGATGAGCTTGGAAAAAGTTTTTCACCAGTCTTGGGGCATGAACATTAGCTTCAGGCTCCCACGAGTTTTCCTCAGGACCATAACCTTTCCACTTGATTAAATATTGGGTACCTCCTCTCCCTCTCCTACAATCCACAATGGCCTCAATTTCATACTCCTCTTCATCGTCAATCATGATTGGTGCTGGAGGGTCCGGATTACGGGCAGGAAAGGGATCTGGTACAGCAGGCTTTAGCAGGGACACATGAAAAACTGGGTGAATCTTGTACTTCTCAGGTAGAAAAAGTTCATAAGCTGTCGGATTTATCATTCTTTTTACAGCAAATGGACCGATGTACTTGGGGGCCAATTTCTTGGAAGGACAGGCCATCTTCAAATTAGTGGTTGATAACCAAACCCTGTCCCCTGGCTTGAGATCCAGATCACCCCTTCTCTTTTTATCAAAGTATTTCTTGTTGTCTTGTTGAGCCTTGGCAATAGCTTCCTGCAGAAGTTTATTGTTGCTTTGTAGAAACCTCAGTCGCTCCTGAACCGCTGGAACAGGTGAATCAAAGACAGCATCAGGTAAAAAAGAAGGATTGAATCCGAAGTTCGCAAAGAATGGAGTTTGACCAGTAGCCGAGTGGACAGAATCATTGTAAGCGAACTCTGCTAGAGGAAGGAGCGAAGCCCAATCATCCTGTGAGAAAGAAGAAAAACACCGAAGGTATTGCTCTAGGGTCTGGTTGGTTCGTTCCGTCTGACCATTCGTCTGGGGATGATATGCTGAAGAAAACCATGTCTCAATCTTAAGTGCCTTACAAAGTTCTTTCCAGAATTTGGATGTAAATTGGACTCCTCGGTCAGACGTTATGCTCCGAGGAACCCCATGCAACCGCACTATTTCTTTGACAAATGCTTTTGCAGTCTCTGGAGCAGATGGTGTTCCAATCATTGGTACAAAGTGTGCCATCTTTGATAGCCTATCAATGATCACAAAAATAGAAGTAAAGTTTTCAGATACTGGGAGCTCGACAATAAAGTCCATATTAATCATTTCCCAGGGCTTGGTAGGAATGGGCAAAGGCCTTAATAGGCCCCAAGCTTTAGTCTTGTCTCCTTTGCTTTGGATACAGGTTTCACAAGTCTTCACATAATCCTGGCAATCTGCCCTCAGGCTAGGCCACCAAAAGGACCGTTGTAAAAGTTCCAGAGTCTTGCGCATCCCAAAATGCCCTGCCAAAGGGTGGTCATGGCACAAATTTAAGACTGACTGGCGAAGACTTGAAGGTACAAAAACTTGTTGCTCATGGATGAACAATCCATCCCGTTCTTGCAATTGTGAATCACATGGTGGACCTTCCTCCTCTGATGCTTGTTTGAGCTGTGACACAAAATCTCCTTGCAGTAACAGAAAATTTTGCGAGGATAGGATGGTGTCAGGTTGAGTAGCTTCCTTTTCTTCCAGAAACATACGTGACAGGGCGTCAGGTTTTCCATTCTTAGAACCAGGTCTGTAGGTTATGTGAAATGAGAATCTTGAAAAAAATAAGGCCCACCTGGCCTGACGGGGTCTTAGACGCTTAGCTGTACGGAGATACTCTAAATTTTTGTGATCCGTGAAAATCAGGATTGGATGACTTGCTCCCTCAAGCAGATAACGCCATTCCTCCAGAGCGGACTTGATGGCGAGTAACTCACGGTCTCCCACATCATAATTTCTCTCTGATGGACTGAGTTTTCTTGAGAAGAAAGCCACGGGATGTAGAAGAGACTTAGCGCCTTGTCGCTGGGATACGATAGCACCAACTGCATTTTCCGAGGCATCGACTTCCAGGACATAAGGTAATGCAGGATCAGGATGTTGCAGAATTGGTGCTGATGTAAATAGAGCTTTTAATTTATCAAAGGCAAGTTGCGCTGCCGGAGTCCACTGAAATCGGGTGTTTTGTTTAGTAAGCTGTGTGATGGGGCTGATGATAGCTGAGAAGTTCTTGATAAATTTACGATAAAAGTTAGCAAATCCAACAAATCTCTGGACTCCTTTTCGATCTGCTGGCACTGGCCACTCAAGAATGGCACTAACTTTTTGTGGGTCCATTGCAATGCCTGATGTTGCGATAATAAGCCCCAGAAACTGGATTGTTTCTTTCTCAAATTCACACTTCTCAGCCTTTGCGTATAACCGATGTTCCCGGAGACGGTTGAGGACCTTTTTAACGTGCAGCCGGTGTTCTTCAATGGAAGGGGAGAATATGAGTATGTCATCAAGGTAAACAATCATAAAAAGGTCAAGGAAGTCCCTAAAGATATCATTGACGAAATGCTGGAACGTTGCTGGGGCATTACACAGTCCAAAGGGCATGACTAAATACTCAAAATGCCCAAAGCGGGACCGGAAAGCTGTTTTCCATTCATCCCCCTTCCGGATCCTTACTAGGTTATATGCACCTCGAAGGTCAAGCTTTGTGAACACTTTCGCTGTTCTGAACCGCTGGAAAAGTTCTGGAACAAGAGGAAGAGGATATCTGTTTTTAATTGTTATTTTGTTTAGCTCTCTATAGTCCACACAGGGTCTCAGGGTGTGATCCTTCTTTTCAACAAAAAATATTCCAGCCCCTGCAGGGGATGTGGATGGACGGATGAATCCCCTTTCTAGGTTCTCATTAATGTATAGGCGCAATGTCTCAAGCTCAAGTTCTGATAGGGGAAAAATACGTCCAAATGGAATCTCGGCCCCGGGTAACAGTTCAATTGGGCAATCGTACGCCCGATGGGGCGGTAAGGTCTCAGCATTCTTCCTATCAAAAACATCTAAGAAATCATGGTAAGTTAATGGAACATATTGTGAAACTGAAGTCTCTGGTTGCAGTTCCATAAGGGGGGCCGAGGTGGTGACCGTATTAGGAAAACAGTGTTGCTGGCAGTAGGTGGTAGGGAATGAAACAGCTCCAGACTCCCAGTTTATTTGGGGATTGTGTGCCTGCAACCACGGAATGCCCAGGATGATGGGGAACAAAGGTGATGGGATAATGTCCAGGGTTAGGTATTCTGAATGATTAGAGGAGGTTACTGCCAGTAGCGGACACGTTTCTTGTGTGATAGGACCTGACTTGAGATTCGAGCCATCCGCCAAATTAATCTTCAGATGCTGCATTTTAGCTTGCAGTGGAACCTTGTGTTGTTCAGCAAATGAATAGTCCATAAAACAACTGCAGGCCCCGGAGTCAATAATGGCTTGAGTTTGGATGCTCCCTCCAGGTAGCTGCAGGGAGAGAGTCAGCGAAAGGTGAGAGGAGATGCTCTTCAGAGGATATCTGGGAGTATCAGAAACAAGGACAGTCTTACGTGGTCTTATCAGGCAGTCACGCAGAAAGTGATCAATGCCCCCACAGTAAAGGCATAAGTTGTTCTGCTTGCGTCTAAGTCTTTCCTTGGCTGACAGAGGTGGACGAGAAAGTCCCAACTGAACAGACTCAACCTTGAAAGAGGATGGTGGCGGAGCTGGGGATATAGGTGCTGCTGGTGTCCATGTAGGTGGAATGTTGCCAGATTTTTCTGCCCTCCTCTCTCGGATTCTGCGATCAAGCTGAATAGCAAGCTGGATCAAGTTTGAGAGCGTAGTTGGTGGATCTAGTCTGGCAAGTTCATCTTTAAGAGCCTCTGAAAGACCCAAACGAAACTGGTACTGCAAGGCTGCATCATTCCAGGCAGTGTCAGAACTCCATTTGCGGAACTTAACAACATAGTCCTCCACAGGCTGAAGCCCTTGCTGGAGTTTATGTAGAATAGCTTCTGCTGTGGAGGTCCGTTGGGGATCATCATAGATCTGGGCCATGGCTTCAAAGAAGGAAGAGACTGATGCAAGAACTGGGCTGGCCTTTTCCAGAAGCTGATGAGCCCATGACTGTGGTTCCTCACGCAAGAGAGAAATGACAAAGCCCACCTTAGTAAATTCAAGGGAGAAAGTTCGTGGTTGTAACTCGAAATACAACTGGCAGGCATGGCGGAAGGCCCGAAACTTATAGCGATTTCCTGAAAAGCGTTCTGGGGTAGGTACCCGAGGCTCTGGAGGAGGAACCATTACTGTAGATGCAGTAGCTGGAGCAGGAACAGTAGCTGAAGTGCCAGGTACAGAAGCTTGAGATTCAATGGGCAGGGAGCGTAAATGACCTTCAATCCGGAAGTAATTCTCCTGGAGTCCGGTCACCACTTGGATTAAGGCCATGATTTGTTGGCACACTGCTTCAAGCAGAGAGGAGCCTCCTCCAGTCTCAGTCATGGCTGAATGGTACTATCACGTACCTGGTGAAGACTGGAATGTTGTGGAGGCCTCTCTTGCTCCTCCTGTCTGACACTCCTGAAGGTGGGAACAGAGAGTGTAAGGCAAGGAGTGGCACGAGTGCCGTAGCGGCTAGCTGGTGGTGTTCACTCCGTAGGTGGGTACAGCTGGTAGTTGCAGTCCTTGGAACAGGGCGCAGTGGCAGCTTGGCACCAAGGCGTGGGAGCAGTAGCCAGCAGAAACCGGGCAGTGAGGTACAGAATCAGCAAGCAAGCAAGTCCAGAAGATAAGCCAAGGTCGATAACAGCCGGGCAGCGCGGTACAAGGTAAGCAGGCAGATCAGATCCGTTTAAGCAAGCCAAGGTCAGGGTAGTAAGCAACAGAGCAGGAGCACGGGCAGAGGCAAAGTCCAAAGGCAGGCCGGGTCATACACAGGTGAGAAGTAACAACAGATCAGGTCTCAGAACCACGGGAACAAGCTGAAGACCATTCAGCAACTGCTCACAGTATTAGAGCAGTTTAAATAGGCCACTGGGAGCCAAATGCTAATTGGTGAGTGCAGGTGTGCAATGTGCACGGGTGTGAGCGAAAGTCCGTACTGGCCTTCTGGTGGAGGAAATCCGGTTTACCTTACACTATCACTTTCAGAAGTCAGAAATGATATCCTCTATACTTCCTTAGCACAGGTTTTCCAAACTCCCCCTGCACAAATAATTGATAGACTGCTTTGACAGATTCACATAAAAAACTAAAGCATGCTGCAGCCTTACATTTATATGTACTGATGAATACAAAAAGTGGACCAGCTATTAATAAAAAGAGTTTATTGGTATAGCTATATATATCTTTTATAGTATTTTCATGTTTCTTCCTAGTAAATATATGAACATAATTGATCCCTTAAACCAGGGGTCTCCAAACAAAGTTTAGGTGGGCCAGAATGTGGTATCAGTGGGGGTAAACAATGCCCTAACTTTGATATCAGGGGGAGGAATAGTACCCCATTTTCAAGATCAGTGGTAGGAATTATGCCCCATTGTTGATGTCAGTGGAAGAATAGAGGTTGATTTACTAAAGGCAAATAGACTGTGCACTTTCAAAGTGTAGTTACACTCTGGAAGTGCAGTTGCTCTGGAGCTTAGTAAATGAGCAGAAGTTCTGTTGACTTCCATCATTCAATCATGTGCAATCAAAATGCTGTTTTCTCTATCGCTCATTGACAGACGTAGTCTTCTTGATTCTCAAGAGCTGGGTTATGTTGTCTCCGCAGGAGTAGGACTAGGCAGAATGACAAAACGTTCTGGCTCCACCCTAGGGGGCAGTCCCTGAGGGTATATCCTCCCTCTCTCTGCTACAGGGAATCAGTTTTTTTCTATCTTTGTCAGCCATTATGGAAACTTTTGTGTCCCGGGTGGAAGTGGCTTGTCAGGGACAGGGCGCAAGAAAGCGACCCCCGCCTAACCCCTTATTATCTGAAACCTCGGATTCAGACTCTGAGCCTATTTCTGCAGTTGCAGGTACTTCATCTGGGATTGGTGTCTCGGGTTCTGTCTCTTCAGACAGTGAGGAGGATGTTTCGGCATCAGCCATAGCCCGAGAGGAAGCGTTGGTAAACGCACTCATTGTATCTGTTCAAGAGACTTTAAGGTTACAGGGTATTCCATCAGAAATAGCTGAAACTGAGATCCCTTTTGGGACTAAAAAGCGCATCAAGGTGGCAAAGGTTTTTCCATTGCCCAAATGTTTTGGCAATCCAATCGATGAAGAATGGCGTCTGCCAAAACGCACTTTTAATATTTCCAAACGCATTGACAGGCGTTATCCGTTTGAGGAAACCCTTATTAAGAAATGGACAGAACCACCTGTGGTGGATTCACCAATTGCTAGATTGAATAAAGCCACGGTTATTCCTTTGGAAGACGCTCCGTCTTTTAAAGATCCAGTGGATCGCAAGATAGAAGCTATGTCTCGCACCATGTTTTCCTTGATTGGATCAGCTTTCAGGCCAATAATTGCTATTGGTCTGGTTTCGCAGGCTGTAACTGAATGGACCAAGTGGTTACGCCGGGACTTAGAAGAAGTCCCTCAGGCGGTATCAGATTTGTTGGAACAAATGATACAGGGGTTACAGTTTGTATGTGATGCGGCGTTAGACGCCACTCCATTAATGGCGCGAGCATCAGTCTCAGCAGTGGTTCTCAGGCGTACACTGTGGCTAAAAGGTTGGATAGCCGACCAAGGTTCCAAAAAAGCATTGGCTAATATCCCCTTTTCAGGAGAACGTCTATTTGGAGCCAACTTAGATGAGATCATTAAGGATCTCACCGGTGGAAAAAGCACCTTTTTACCGCAAAATTTTAAAGGTAGAGGAACTCGTCAAAGACGAGGGCCTTCTTTTTCTGCTCACAAGAGGTTTTTTCGTCCAGCGGGTGAAAAAACTAAGTCCTCCAAGGTTCCTACAGGAGGCGTCAGGGGTCGTTGGTCGGGCAAGCAAAAGCCCGCCCCTTCCAGACCTGAAGATAAACCATCCAAAGCCTGAAGGTGCGCCCCCACCCATAACTGGGGTGGGGGGACGTCTTCGCCGGTTCCCGGATCCATAGCTTTCCAGAATCCCGGACAAATGGGTTTGCGAAGTCATAAAGTCAGGGTACAAGATCGAGTTTCGATCTCTCCCACCGGCGCGATTCTTCCCTTCCAATATCCGACTATCTCCGGATCGTCTAGAAGATCTGCGGAGAGCAGTCACAGATCTGCTACAACAAGGAGTGGTAGTCCACGTTCCTTGGACAGAACGGTTTCAAGGGTTTTATTCAAACCTGTTTACAATACCCAGGAAAGAGGGCAAAGTGCGTCCAATTCTGGACTTAAGAGCACTCAATTCTTTCGTCAACATAAGAAGATTCAGAATGGAGTCCATTCGCACGGTAGCAGCCTTCCTGCATCCAGGGGATGTCCTAGCGTCCATAGACATCAAGGACGCCTATCTTCACATTCCCATTTTCGCAGGACATCAGCGTTTTCTACGCTTTTCCGTAGAGGAGAACCACTATCAGTTTGTGGCGTTACCTTTCGGTCTCGCCACGGCTCCGCGGGTCTTCACAAAAGTGTTGGCCCCAATGTTGGCACTTCTGCGCCAAAGAGGTATATCGATTCTAGGTTACCTAGACGATCTTCTGCTTCATGCAGAGTCTCCTCAGACCTTGCTACAAAACATAGAAATTACTATGATTTCTTTACAGGAATTCGGGTGGCTGGTGAACCAGCAAAAGTCTTTTCTGGTTCCCACCCAGAGGCTCGAATATCTGGGTCTAATTCTAGACACAGTCAGGACAAGAGTGTTTCTTCCGGTAGGGAAACTTCGAAAGATTCAATCAGCAGTCCAGTTGTTACTGTCCAACAGCTGGTCTTCCCTTCGGACTTGCATGAGGGTTCTGGGGTTGATGGTGGCTTCATTCGAAGCAGTCCCATTTGCCCAGTCCCATACCCGAATTCTTCAGCAAGAGATTCTCCTCAGATGGAATCGGAATCCGGAATCCCTGGACAATCAGATACGATTGAGCAAACAGACCAGAGAGTCTCTGGTTTGGTGGCTTCGGTCTCCAATGCTCAGCCAGGGAAAGTCATTTCTGCCAATATATTGGACGATAGTGACCACGGATGCCAGTCTATCCGGATGGGGAGGAATTCTCGGTCAATTATCTGCCCAGGGACTTTGGTCCCCGGAAGAATCCAGATTACCGATAAATGTATTGGAACTGAGAGCGATCAGACTTTGTCTGATTCACTGGACCGAGCAGCTCCAGGGCAGCCCGGTTCGGATCCAGTCGGACAATGCCACGGCCGTGGCTTATGTCAATCACCAGGGGGGCACCAAGAGTGTCCGAGCGGCCAAAGAAGTGGCTTGCATTCTTCGCTGGGCGGAACGATTTGTTCCAGCAATCTCTGCGGTGTTCATTCCGGGGGTGGAGAATTGGCAGGCAGATTATCTCAGCCGTCAGACCCTGGATCAGGGGGAATGGTCCCTCCATCCAGACGTTTTCCACCAGTTGTGCCTACGGTGGGGCACCCCGGATGTGGATCTGTTGGCATCACGATTCAACAGGAAAGTTCAGAGATTCGTGGCTCGCTCCCGCGATCCTCTAGCAGAAACCGCAGACGCACTGATCGCCCCGTGGGGGCAATACCAGCTAATATATGCCTTCCCTCCTCTCGCGTTACTGCCAAGACTTCTTCGCAGGGTAGAGGAGGAAGGAATCCCAGTAATCCTGGTAGCTCCGGACTGGCCTCGTCGAGCTTGGTACGCCGACATGGTCAGACTGGTGGCGGACGTCCCGTGGAGACTTCCTCTCAGAGAGGATCTACTGTCTCAGGGACCGATCTTCCATCCTGCTTTACGATCGCTGGCTTTAACGGCCTGGCTATTGAGACCCAGGTGCTGAAGGACAAAGGTTTGTCAGCTTCAGTTATTCCTACTCTAGTTGAAGCAAGGAAAGCGACTTCCAGAAAGATTTATCATCGCACATGGAAGTCCTACATTGCATGGTGTGAACCTTTGGGGTTCCGTCCTCGGTCTTATTCGATTAGTCGAATATTGGCTTTTCTGCAACAAGGGGTTGAGCAGAAACTGGCCTTGAGTACTATCAAGGGTCAGGTCTCAGCATTAGCCATCTTCTTTCAGAAGCCTTTGGCTACTCATTCCTTGGTGCGGAATTTCATCCAGGGGGTGCGACATCTGGCTCCGCCAGTGCACGCGCCGTTACCCCCCTGGGATCTTAATTTAGTGTTGTCGGTTCTTCAGAAACCTCCCTTTGAAGATATTAGGGAGATTCCTCTACCCACGTTGTCCCAGAAGGTGGCCTTCTTGGTGGCTATTACTTCTGCACGCAGGGTGTCAGAGCTGGCCGCATTATCTTGTCGTTCACCATATCTGGTGGTTCATAGAGATAAGGTGGTTCTTCGTCCGAATCCATCCTTCCTACCAAAAGTGGTTTCAGAATTTCATCTGAATGAAGAAATTGTATTACCTTCCCTGTGTCCTAAGCCCAGTCATCCTCGGGAATTTGCTTTGCACTCCTTGGATGTGGTCCGGGCGATCAGGGTATACTTGAAAACGACAGACTCGTTTCGCAAGACGGATTCACTTTTTGTGATCCCAGATGGACCCAAAAAGGGGTTGCCTGCATCTGCCGCGACCATTTCCAGATGGATCAGACAGACGGTAGTACAGGCTTATTCTATTAAGGGTCGGGAGCCCCCGTTCCCTGTTAAGGCGCACTCCACTCGGGCACTTAGTGCGTCATGGGCCTTTCGCCATCAGGCGTCAGTGGTCCAGGTGTGCAAGGCGGCTACCTGGTCGTCGGTGCATACCTTCTCTAAACATTATAAAATTGATGTAATGGCATCGTCTGATGCCTCATTTGGCCGCAAGGTTTTGCAGGCCGCAATTTGAGGAGACCAGTGGTCTACCTCGAGGGTTTTTTTCCGTTGGAAAATTTTTTCTTTTAGTCTCATTCTTTGTTTATAATGAGCCTTTAAAACTTCTAGTTTGGCACCGGTTGGGCCTACTAGATTGGATTTGATTTTGTCAATCCCACCCCTCATTTGTGGCACTGCTTCTGGATGTCCCAGCTCTTGAGAATCAAGAAGACTACGTCTGTCAATGAGCGATAGAGAAAAATGGATTTTTGTAAGAACTTACCGTAAAATCCTTTTCTCTTAAGCTCATTGACAGACGTAGTACCCGCCCCTCTATCATTGAGTTGGGTTGGGTTAAATTCTCTGTACTGCTTTAAACAGAACTGATTCCCTGTAGCAGAGAGAGGGAGGATATACCCTCAGGGACTGCCCCCTAGGGTGGAGCCAGAACGTTTTGTCATTCTGCCTAGTCCTACTCCTGCGGAGACAACATAACCCAGCTCTTGAGAATCAAGAAGACTACGTCTGTCAATGAGCTTAAGAGAAAAGGATTTTACGGTAAGTTCTTACAAAAATCCATTTTTTTTTTAAATTTTCCTTGCATGTGATTGGCTATTCTTTGCAAAGTGAAGCTTTACCTCATTTACTAAGATTTGGCGCAACTGCACTTGCAGGGTGCAATTGCACTTTGCAAAGTGCACAGTCTATTTTCCTTTAGTAAATCAAACCCATAGTGTCTCATATCAGTGGGAGGAATATTGCCCCTAGGGCCGGAAAAAGGGCAAGCAAAGGGTTGGAGACTACTGCCTTAAACAATAAGCCATAGCAATGTCAGATGACATGAGAAGTCTACATAACACAGATGCTGGTATCATAATGAATATTTATTGATACTTTATTTGAAACCCCCCCCCCCCCCCCTCCATCAATAGCACTGTGAGCACAAAAAAGAGCATACCTGTTCTCACATTGTGTTGATTTAGAGTTCAAAATCTGGTGCAGCTCTGCATGCAAACCAATCAGCTTCCAGGTTTTTGTCAAAGCTTAATTGAAAAAGCTGAAGTTAGAAACTGATTGGCTACCATGCACAGCTGCACCCGGTTTTGCACTCACCAGTTTTAGTAAATCAAGGCTGCAGAGTGAGATTTTTGCCCTAAAAGTAAACAGTAATATTTTTTCTTTGCAGAAAATCTTCTGATCTTATAGCTGCTATGATTTTTCCAATAGTTTTTTTAATTTTGAACAGAGTGGCAAACAATTACAACATCTGTATCTGTCTGGGTCCTTGTTGGGGAGCTTTCCACTTACTTCCTTTCTCAGTGATTACTAATGGCACAGGAAGTAAGACAAAAATGTTATAACCCTTCTAACAAAGCAAAAAAATGTAAAAATGTGTGCTGATTTTACACAATATGTATTCTTGTGTGAAGGTGGCCATCTTGGTTATTGGAACAGGGTTACTCATGCCAGAGCTGCCCCTCAGATGATTGATGATCAGATGAGCCATAGAGGAATGATCAGGTAGCAGCGCAAGAGTCATAAAATATTATTATTTCAGGTACTTATATAGCACTGTCAATTTTACGCAGCGCTTTACATATATATAGCACATTCACATCAGTCCCTACCCTCAAGGTCCCTAAAGGCCCGTACACACGTACCGATCGTCGGCATACAAACGTCGGTGGACGAAGGATCTGCCGATTGTACGCGTGTTAGTATGGTGCCTCCGACAGATGTCTGCGCACAATCCGCGGACAAAAGTCTTTCGTGCAAACATGAAAATATTTGTATGCCGACACCAGAACGGACGATTGTTCGCCTGTCAGTACACAATTCGGCCGACAGACCGCAGATTTGCAAGACTGGGCATGCTCAGAAAATAGAAAACACAGGGAAAGTTAACCATTACATGACATCACTTCTGCAGTCGGCAGACAAAATTCTTGTGCTGTCCTTGTGCTGTCTTTGCACTTTTCAGCAGACACCGACATCCCGGGGAGAAAAGAGGAACATTTGTAAGCCGACCATCGGTACGTGTGTACGGGGCTTTAGGGCTCTTTCACACGGGCGGTCCGATCAGATCCGCCTGTCAGTTTTTTAGGCAGATCTGATCGGATGCCCCATTCAGCCTTATGGAGCAGCGAATGTCAGCGGTGACATGTCTGCTGACACCCGCTGCCATCCGCATCCAATCCTGTCCGTGAAATCCAGACAGATGGAAACCCCTATTTTCCATCCGTCCTGGGGATTGGATCGGATGAGAGCGGACAGGCGGTCCACTTTCATCCAATTCCCCATAGAGAGCAGCGGGGGCTGTGACACCTCCCTCTCCGCACTGCAAGCGGAGACGGAGCTGTCATCTGCCGGGTCAGTGGGGATCACAGATCAATCCTCGCTGAGCAGCATGGATCCACCTACAGAGGCAGACCGTGTGAAAGAGCCCTAACTCACATTCATACATACACATAGTAAGGCCAATTTTATACAGGATCTAATTAACCTACCATGTCTTTGGAGTGTGGGAGGAAACCAGAGTACCTGGAGGAAACCCACGTGGGCACAGGGAGAACATGCAAACTCCAGGCAGGTAGTGTCATGGTTGGGATTTGAACCAGCGACCCTCTTGCTGCTAGGTGAAAGTGCTAACCACTACACCACTGTGCCGCCCGATACTAATCCATAGAATTAATGGAGCAGGAACAGAAGCAAGAAGGTCACTGCAACGGTTCTTAGGTACACAAGGAGTGCAGTGATGATCATGGGCAGTGTAATAATTAAATGTTACTCCAAATCTTTTACAACTAGCAGTCAGAGGCCTTAAAAGAGAGTCTAAAATTCCAGGAAAAAAAAGTAATTTTTTCCCAGGTATTGCATTTCTAGACTTCCTATAACATGACAAATTTGTATTTTTTTAGTTCAGGTCCAATTTAAGGAGCATATTTAACTTTTCTAAGACCAATTTAAAAGAGGTAAAACTTGGGAGATCTGAGATGTCCACCGACCTGTTTAGGTGGGCATGTTTTCTTTTTCTGTGCCCCAAAGCAGCCATCTGTGTGATGATGAACTTGCAAGCATGTGTTTTGTACTTGTAATGAAGAAGGTTGTCATATTAGAAGTGTTTCCTGCTTATTGTGGAAAATAAAATTATAGGTATGTTTAAATAGTAGTGATGCACTGAAATTTCGGCCGAAAATATTGTTTTTAGCATTGTGCCAATGATTGCTGTTGAAAACGCCCACGATTTTGCTGTGATTTTACCTTGCTTTTGGTTTGTATTTCATAGGTCATGTGACGGGGGCAATTTAATGCGTTTTCAATGCATTTTAGTGGGGAGGTGTGTTTTTGGTGCAGTTTTTTTAACTGGCCAAATATACACCAAAAATGCAGTAAGCAAGATTTTTAACACCGCTTCAAAAGATGCCGATAATAGCTGACAGTAAATTTATATGGGACAGTAGACCGGATCCCCTTACCTTCTTAACAAAATATTACTAAAATAAGACACCACACCATCTGTTTTTTGGATAAAATTTTAAGGGTCCTTTCACACGGCCGCTCCGTGTGAAAGGTCCGCTGCAGGACTTTTTTTTTTTTTTTTCCACGGAGCGGATGACATTTCTGTCATCCGCTCCGTGTGCTCGCATATCATCCCATCCGTTTGCGGATGATATGCGGACATAATGTAAGTATATGGCACTGCGGATGTCAGCGGATGACACCGCTGACATCCGATTTTCCTTCCTTTCCGTTTTTTACACGGAAGAAAAAATGGGGTTCTGTTCCATTCGAAAAAACGGAACAGAACTGAAAGGAGGAAAATCGGATGTCAGCGGATGGTATTCCGCTGACATCCGCAGTGCCATTCACTTACATTATGTCCGCAAATCATCCGCAAACGGATGGGATGATTTGCGGACACACGGAGCGGCCATGTGAAAGGACCCTAAAAGGCCGCGGCCGTTTATTATTTGTATTAATATAAATAAAAGATTTAACACAATCCATAATGTATAAATACTGAAAACAAACAAACCTGATCACCACGATCCAGGCTGTAATAAAGAGATACACTTAACAAAATGTATCCATTGTTTTACTTAAATAACCAAACAAACATTAAAGCGGAGTTCCACCCGAAATTTATACTTACCTCCATCTTCTCGCTCCCGGTCACCTGAAAAACAAATGGATAATCGCAATTTTTTTTTTTTTTTCACTTACCTTTTAGAGAAAATATACTCACCTTACTTCCTTCTTCCTCCCCTCGGCGGCCACGGCGATTCGTCACTTCCTGGCTTTTGCAATGATTCCTGGGAGCTGAACGTCATCGCTCCCAGGAATCATTGCGCCTGCACCGGCCCCGACGTCAGTTCCGGGGCGCGCGCGTCATTCCCTTCTAAACAGCTTCTGGGCATGCCCAGAAGCTGTGGAGGGATGACGCGCGCGACCCGGAAGTGACGTCGGGGCCGCTGCAGTGCATCGTGGGACCGAAGAAGGAGGAAGAGGACCGAAGAGGACGCGGAAGAGGATCGCGCTGGCTTCAAGCTGCCCACACCCGAGATGGCAGCGCTGGAGAAGACAATTTCAAGGTAAGTTTTTCTCCTGAAAGGTAAGTGCAACCCGGGACAGATCAGAGGCTAGCCATTGTGGAATGTGCTAGCCCTGACTGTCCCGGGGGTATTTTTATAAAAAAATGTATAACTAGGGTGGAACTCCGCTTTAAAAAACGTCCCCCTTTGCGATAAGCAAAGGTGACCCACGAATAATAAACTTTTGGCCGCGACAGCCAAGGGAGGGGGGTGGGGAAAGAGATGAAAATCTTCTTTGTTCTTCCTGAGGTGGTCTGAAGAATTAGGCGGCAGTGAAGCCCCTTAAATAGCCCTAGAGCAGCCGTTTAGGCGGTAATTTTGAGCGGGGTTGAGAGCCCAAATCTCCCCAGATACAAGGGGGATTTGGGCGGGAAGCGCAAAGGGAAGACAAATTCTCCCCAGATACCCGAATTTGAGCGGGAAAAGGGGGGAAACCTCAGGCAGCCAGGTCAAAAGTTCACTACCTCAGAGTCCCCTATACCTATCTACCTGATAACTAGAGCCTAATACATCTAACATGCCCAGTCACTATCCCATGAGGAAAATAGGGCATATTCATTCCTCTTTTCCTTTCATTCATTTAAATTCATGATATTAATTAAAAAGACAAATATAATACAATTATTTATAAAAATATATATATTTTTAAAAACTGTCGGTTTCGACCAAGTGCATCCTGAATTTTCGGTTTTGGTGCATCACTATTACATAGTGGGCTGTACAATGTGTCCTGGGTAGGTGATACCAAACCACTGCATGAAATAGGTCAGGATTGTCACAGGTGTCAAGTAATACTAAAAAAGACAACATTTGAGGTGTAAAGAGAACATTAGCAAAGTAATTGGAAAAGAAAACCGAATGTTGAGGTGTAAATTAGATAGCATAATGAACTATTATTGGATGTTACTATGTACTATAATTATATGCAGGCTCCACACCAGAAATATGTACAAACTGGTCCCTTTTAAGAAAGAATTCATTCCTTTATTTCATTGGCATAGTATTCGTAGATCAACTAATGCACAGAAGTTTCCAGCCAGCAGATGGAAGCCCTTTTTGTTGAGTAAACAGCCAGCATTTCTCATTCAGGAACATTTATTACAACACATTGGAAAATCTCGATGAAACCATTAGCTATTACTTCCCTTATCTCTGAAGAAAGGGAAGTTAAGCTTATGCTGCCTTTGTGTTCCATCCAGCCATTGGACAATTTTTGCAGTGGGTCATTAAACTCATTTTCACTTTCAAAAAAAACAAGCTGGTGACAGATATGAATAGCATGTACCTGGACAATAGGATTGAGTGGAATATGGAAGGGGGCTGGCAAGTTTTGGCACTATAAGGACGTGCTGAAGGTATGGCCTGCCAGTTAGACAGATCCAAGGCACTGGAAGCTGCTGAAGGTATATGTAGTGCTTATAAGTGCCATCATGTTATACCTGTCCTCCCCCAGCAATGCAATACCCTCATTCCCCCATGTTGTTCTGTTGTCATCACTGACATCTTCTCCTGGTCTTCTTCCATCTCTACCACTGGGCAGCCACAAATGATGTAACTCTTGTGCATGCACAGGACTCGCGTTGTCATTCCATCTTTTTTAACAGATCATTTTTTTATTGAAGTGGTTTTGTTCTTTTTTATTTTTTTCTACAGCAAGTAGAAAAAGAACAGAACCATAGTGCACCAACCATATAAAGAACTTTGGAGTAAAATGACATTGACCTAAGGATCCCAGGAGGGCTATACATGATGTAGTCAATTGCCTATACTTTACACAAGTAAAATATCTCTGAACATGCCACAAATTTGGAATAAAGGACTCAATTGCAAAACCATAAAAATACTGTGCCTAGGAAAAGGAGGAGTCCGCGCCACCATATCCATCACAATAGGTCACAGTTTTCAATGTGTATTTGTTCTCCATATGGTGGTGTATATCAGCCGAGTAACTTTGATTGATCATCTAAGAGTCGGTTCACACTGAGGCGACACGACTCCTTACTACTTCGGGGGCGACTTGTGCATTACATTGCACCACGACTTCGGTGCGACTTGCAGGGACTTCACATAATGGAAGTCTATGCAAGTCGCTCCGAGGTCGCCCCGAAGTAGTACAGGACCCTTTTTCTAAGTCGGAGCGACTTGCATCACTCCTATTAGAACGGGTCCTGTAGCGGTCAATGGACCGCGAGGGAGCGCGACTTGTCAGGTTGACAAGTCGCCTGACAAGTCGCGCTAATGTGAACCGACTCTTAATGTAACTCTAAATAACCCTATATGCAAAACATAAGATCATTCCCTAAAAGCATGCTGTGGATTTTATTGATTAGTTCTAAAATTTGTGGTAAATATTTGAATAATTTGAGATTTCCTGAGAGCATCTGAATCAGGGTTCTGAGGTCAGCAAAGTATCTGGAACATAAGGGACTTTGGCCAAAGCGATGGAGTTCTGTAGGCCCTAAAAAAAAAAAAAAATGATTTGGGTGAGTCACTTAGGGGAATTAGACAAACCTATGATTTCATTTTGACCTCTAGTTTACAGATGCCAAGAATGAGCCTGGGGTGCACACTGCCATGGGCATGTATGCAATAGATAAAACATTAAGAGGAGTAAAGGAAGAATTTTTTTTTGGCAGAAAAAAACTCTTGTCTACCTAAAAACTCTACCTCCTTGAGGGCTAGTTCACACCACAAAAACGTTCTCCTGGATCCGTTCTGGACGCGTTTTTTACTCATTTTGTATGTGTTCCAGATGCTTTTTTTTTTTTTTTTCCTTCCTTTTCCTGTTTTTTTTTTCACTGTACTGGGGTCCGGTGTGTTTTTATGCATTTTAACGGCATTCCAGTACAGTTCTGTGCAGGAAAAATGCAGCATGTTCTACTTTTCTTTTTCTAGAACCTAGAACGCACTGGAACTGCAAGCCCTGGTGTGAACTATGCTATTGAAAACCATGTAATCTACTTTCTATGCGTTTTGGATGCAGAAAAAAAAAGCGTTGGAACCCATGTGGTTTGAACTGGCCCTAAATGTTTTTATCTTCAGACTTTAATTCCACTTTAATAACTTACAAAGTAGTATGACGATGAGATGTGGTAGAGGTTGGTATATGCTCAAAAGCTGAATAAAGCATTCTTATAGAAAGGTTATGTTCTGTGTTGTACCATCATGTGTCTGTTTTTGCTTTACTATTGATAAATTACTGTACAGATAAGGGGAATGCAAACGTAGGTCAGTGCGGGGTCACCTATGGAATGAGAAGTATTTGAACGAGATAATAGAGGACTTTTTCCTGTATAAAACAGACATGCCTATTAAACTATATTTCTCTTTTCATTGCACTCAGGCTGAAAACTATTTTTATATTTTTGCTGATTTTTTTATTCATGCAGCATGGAAATATTTTATAGGCCTTTGAAAGTAAAGGGATTGTCAGACATTACTTCCAAGATACAGTATGTCCTTGCAATAAAAAAAATGGTTTTCATTATGTCATGCTACATATTATTTTATAAGGAATGCTGTTCATAACAAAAATGAGCCTCCAAAAGCTGCCGTTCTCAGATTCCAATGCAGTGACTTCAATGGTAGTGAAGCGGAGTAAGGTGCAGCTTCATTGCCCTGGATGTAGCATAGGGGTTGAATTAATAAAGACAAATAGACTGTGCACTTTGCAAGTGGAGCTGCTCCAGAGCTTATAAATGAGGTTAATTTTGATTTTGCAAAAAGTACCCAAACACGTGCAAGAAAAATAAAAAAACTGCATTTTCGCTTGCACATGGTTGGATGATGGAAGTTAGAAGAGCTTTTGCTTTTTTACTAAGCTCTGGAGCAATTGCACTTGCAGAGTGCAACTGTACTTTGCAAAGTGCACAGTCTATTTGCTTTTAGCAAATCAACCTCATAGTGTCCACAGTTATGCCAAGTGGCACCTGCCATTCTCAGATTCTAATGCAGTGACTTCAGTGGTAGTGAAACTGAGTAAGGCGCAGCTTCATTGCCCTAGATGTAGCACAGGGGTTGATTTACTAAAGACAAATAGACTGTGCACTTTGCAAAGTGCGCAGTCTATTTGCTTTTAGCAAATCTACCCCATAGTGTTCACAGTTACCCCAAGTGGCACCTGCCATTCTCATATTCCGATGCAGTGACTTCGGCGGAAGTGAAGCTGAATAAGGTGCAGCTTCATTGCCCTAGATGTAGCACAGGGGTTGATTTACTAAAGACAAATAGACTGTGCACTTTGCAAAGTGCAGTTGCAGTGGAGAGGAGTTGCTCCAGAGCTTAGTAAATGAGGTTAAGTTCGATTTTGCAAAGAATACCCAATCACATGCAAGGAAAAAAAAAAAAAAACGGCATTTTCGCTTGCACATGGTTGGATGATGGAAGTCAGCAGAGCTTTTGCTTCTTTACTAAGCTCTGGAGCAATTGCACTTGCAGAGTGCAACTGTACTGTGCAAAGTGCACAGTCTGTTTGCTTTTGGCAAATCGACCCCATAGTGTCCACAGTTACCCCAAGTGCCACCTGCATGTAAGGCTTTGATTGTGTTGCCCATTTTCATCAATACAGCTGAAGAGACTGGCAGTCTTTAAAAGAAACAAACAGTTTTGAATTTAGAGATGTGGGTATGATTAACATTTAGTAATAGTGTCTGCAGTGTACTTAACTAAATGGCTTGTACTCATTGCAATATCATAGTCTGCACTCCTCACAAATGCTTCAGAGATTGTTATGTATGTAGACACTCCCAGATCTAAGCATTTACCAGCCAGATGATCGGGGGGTGATCAGCAATATTCGCTGCTGCTGATGCAGCTATTAGGGCTCATGCACAAAGTAAATATAATATTAATATATAATGATGTGCATTGCTAGAAGTCATTGACTCGAAAAACCAGCCACTCTATGTAATTCATAAATTAGAACTTATATGGGTAGTTTCTGTACATCCTCAAACTTCTACATTTTAACCATATTCTTTGTGTTTGCACTAGACACATTGCAGAACAGTGTCTTTCAAAACCATTCAAATTACTATGTTTGAATGGAAGATACATTGACTGTTATCAAGCAACTAACGCCCACGCTAACATATTCTGCCTGGTTGATGCAATATTGATGAAATAGGACCTCATGCAAGCGTTGCTGTGTACTGTATATTTAACTGCCTTTAATATAGCTGACTTTCCCTATAAATGCTCACATTTTTATATAGCCTTTTACATATTTAATTCTTATATGTCACTGTTTCTGAACATTTGAACATTTAAACATATATTGTTATTGCCCTGCACTCTATGTGATCTCTTCTAGGTATTACGTTCCTTGAAAACTTTTCTTAGAGAATGACTTTTTGACAGGTCGAGCCGGTTCACATTAGCGCGACTTGTCAGGCGACTTGAGGGGCTTACAGTAATCCTACTCTACCTTTACTGCCAGCTACTAAAAGTGGCGGGAGGGGTAGGATCACTCACACAGGAGCTGACAGGCAGGGAGAGGGGGAGAGAGGAGACACTGCGGGATGATGGAGGCATGTAAACTGGCCACGGTATTATGGATCAGCAGCCATGATTACCATAATAAGTTTACACAGGGGGGACACAGGAACAGGCAGGATCAACCAGGTATTTTACCACATAGAAAGGGACAGATTAGACAGCACAGACACTATGTCTGGACCTGTCTTTATTTTTTTCTATTTTTTTTAGGGTTACAACCTCTTTAACATTGAAAAAATGCTGTAAAGTTTGAAACAATTTATCTATTTGTGAAACCAAGTCACTGAAGGACAACTCAAATTGCCCTAAGGCTCCATGTACACGGGACGTTGTTAAAAGTCCCTTTGAATGCTGGAATTTTTAGGACGTTTGAAACGTCCGTTCAGTCGCGTTTGTACCCGCGTTTAGCGGGCGTTCATCGGCGTTTGCGGGCGTTTGCTTTTAGAAGCGTTCCTAGAGGTCAAAAAAATTATTCCCCTTTAAAATGGAAAAACGCGAACGCTAAACGCGGGTCATCGCGTTCGGACGCCTTCAGACGCGTTTGTGCGTTTGAAACGCCGGGAAACACACGTTCAAATGCAAATAATTGCGTTCTAAAAACAGTCCCTGAACACAACTGCCTGCAAATGACTGTAAACGACCTGGTGTACATGGACAGATAAGATAAAATGTAGATGGGTTCAGGGGCTTCTGAAAAAAACGCCCAACAGCTCCTAAACGGCCATTTCCAGCGTCCCGTGTACATGGAGCCTAAGAGCTATCCAAAACCAGTGCAGTTGAAAAAAAAAAGATGTTACTTAAAGCTTCCCATAAACTATTAGAAAATCATTCAAAAATCGTTCGATACACTCGTTCGTTTGACTTTTTTTATGAAAAAAAAATAAAATAATGAACCAACATTTTAGATTTTTTGCACTGAAACAAATGATTTTCGAAACACCAGTAGTGGAATTGATCAAAAAAACAGTTTGAACAAATGTACAGCACATGTAACCCCGGATCGTGTAATTGACTTTATGATGTTATCGATCAATAATATGTTGATAACCGGGCGACATTTATTGATATAATGATGCCCTTATCGCATGCACATTCAACAGATTTTTTTTTTTATTCTGACCATTTTTGTTGAACGATTTTCTAACCGTGTATCGCCTGCATAAATGTGCCAATCTGCAGCCTGCAGTACAGTTTTGGAGAATATATATAAATATTATGAGGTTGAAAGCCAGCATGGCCGCTTATATCTTTAGATGTGAATATTTAGCCAAATGTTTTTGCCCATTAAAAGATCCAGAAATTTGAGATAAATGTAAGCTGGCCAGATGCTCCATTACTTTATTTAGGTACTCGCCACCTTGTCTCTCCCAGCATCTAGCAAGGTATAAGAAGTCTCCTGCACTGTGCTCTGGCAGGCTGCAAGTCCAAGCTTCATCCTCCGATGCTGCTACTAAATATAATAGCAGGTTGGGAATCATGGGGCATATTATTACCGGAGACTAACATGGATCTTTTATCTCTGTCTACTGTCTGAAGAAGAAAATTGCTGACATGCGCAGTAGAGCGGCATTCTCAATCTGTGAGGCAGATGTCGCATGCAAATTCTCCACCCAAACAGGCTCATGGCAAAGTCTTGTATAAACCTTAATGAAAACATTTTATGAATGACTTCCTGCTTCAGCTCTGATAAAATTGCTGCATTTAGTAACTACATATAAAAAAGCATTGAATGCATTATCTGGACATAAGTGTGATTTTAGACTTCAGGTATAATTTGTGATTTTCAAAACATTTACATCTTACTACTACCATATGCAATTTCAGAGTGTGGTATGAATACATAATTCCTAAAAATTCATAATCTCTTGTGGCTTGCGGCTACTTGGGAGTAAAGGGGGGGGTAGGGGTACCTGGTTTTGACCGGTAGCCACTTCCAGTCAGATGGCCACAGCAGTTCCACTGGAGGTTCCCCCCTCCCCCCACCTCTCTTTCCACAACCTTCTAAGACAGTTCATAGGTCCCAGAAGTCTGCAGGACCATGGACAAAGCGCAGCTCGGCTCGCGCATGGGCAGTGGGAAGGCAGCTATGACGCTATGAAGGCTTCACAGCTGGCTTCTCACAGTAAACATGCCAGCACCTGGGACCCGAAGACCAGCGGAGAACCAGTCTGGGTGAGGATAGTGCTGGATCCCTGGACAGGTGCAGTATTTGTAGCTGCTGACTTTTAATTTTTATCAAAACAGACTGAAGCTTCTCTTTAAATGGGGTTGATTTACTAAAGGTAAACTGGCTGTTCACTTTGCAAGAGAATTTCCTCCTTGGGATTAGGGTTGTTTTCGAAACAAATTATAAAAACTATTGAAGCAGGCATTAGTGTCCATTCACACTACCGCGACTTGTCAGCCTGACAAGTCGTGGTCTATTGTGTGCTACAGGACCCGTTCTAATAGGAGCAACACAAGTCGCTCCGACTTAGAAAAAGGGTCCTGTACTACTTCGGGGTGACCTGGAGCGACTTGCATAGACATTCATTATATGAAGTCCGTGCAAGTCGCGCCGAAGTCGCAGTGCATGCGACTTCACAGGTCGCCCCCAAAGTCATGCCGTGTTATTGTGAACCAGCACTTAGTAGTTTTCCAGTGGCACCTCCAGAGGGAGGGCAAATTTAGGTGTTTGTATTCGTAGATTTTAGCCTAAATTTTAGGTAATGGGGGACCAACACAAATGTGGATGATTAACATGATTGGTCCCCATCGTCAGTCCTAAATAAAAATGTGTTTCTTGAAAAAGACCAATGATCTGGGGTGGCAAGTAGTTAGAAATGCTATAAATATGGCAAGCGTTCCAGTAACTTTGGAAAATCCATAAGTCGGTAAAATATTTGCAAAGATTTTTTTTGTTTGGACAAACGCATGGGTAAATCTAGATGGTGAATGTGTTTTGTAAATGTGAAAAATGAAAATGATGGCAAGAAATTATGGAGTGATCCACTTTAAATTTTAATCCTATGTATTGTACCTAGAACTCCCAGCAAGCATTGCAGTAGCCAAGAGTACAAGTAGATTTCTGTAATTTGTATGTAAAAAGTAACACAAGAAAGTTGCACATTACCCATCAGTATTTGCAGTCAGTACTACAGATTAAAATACGGTCAGCCATGTTTGGTTGTGTTAAAGCAAACCTGTTATGAGAGAAATATGGGGCAGCTATTGCTGATCTCCTTTTGAAAATGCAGATTCCTAATGGATAAACGGACTTATGCTGGTTGCCTACATAACTTACCGTCTTTCTTTAATACCGCGAGTCACTGACCAAGAACAAGTATGCAAATCAGGAAAGTCAGACCATTGACTCAAACTATTGAAGGAAGAGAGTCGGTGAGAATGTCAGTTATGTAGCATTTTGAGAGGGAAAGGAGTTGGTAGTATCCATGTTTCTGCAATGAGAGGTTTTCTTTAAATGTAAAAATGTGCCAAATATAACACGCATATGGCACTTTTCCACTGCAAGTACCGGCTCGGCTCCACTCGGCCCTGCTTGGCTCTGTTTGGTTTTCCACTGCATGGTACTGCATGGTACGGTGTTGGGACGGTTCGGTATGGTTTGGTACAGTTTGCTTTTCCACAAAAGTAAAGTGGGTGGGATAACAACGATTCTCTGACCAATCAGTGGCTAGTAGTGACAAACAGTCAAGGCTACATGCAAAGGATTGTGGGATATGGTACCGGTACGGACCTCTTGGAACCACAACTGAGGTGGTACTGTTTAAGCGAGCCGTACCGTTCGGTTCCATGTAGTGGAAAAGCGCCGCCGTACCGCACCGTACCGAACCGTTCCAACACCGTACCATGCGGTACTATGCAGTGGAAAAGCACAAAAGCGAGCCGAACTGTTCAGTTCCATGCAGTGGAAAAGCGCCAATACATTCTTACATATTGGGACCACCAAGCCTCATTGATCAGTCTGCCTGAAATAAAAATTGAATAATTCATATTCTTCACATTTCTTAAACTGTCTTTTCCACCAAAGATTTGAATCTGAGTGATAGTCATAGTCATTTGGATCTGGCTGATATAGCCTTAATAGGCTTTTCAGACTTCAACAAATGACGTGTTGTGGTAATAAGTGTCTGCAAAGGATGACTTTCAGAGTGCGTGTGGTGTACAACCAAAAGAACAAATACGTAAAAAAAAAAATGAAAGATTGGCTTTTGGAATTACACGGCAGATGGAGAGAGCATACCTTTTAAAAAAGTATAGAGATAGAAGTGGGATTGCTATCATGTTGTCGCAAAAATCACAAAGTTATTGAACAGTTTGACTGTTTAAGTACCCTTTTCCTTAGTTTTATGTGTTTGTTTCCTTCTAGTTCGGCCTACTTTTACCTTATATAGATTATATGAGCTGAAAAGTATAGTTGCGAAATAGTGAAATTAGACCAACTTTTGTTAGCATTTCTGTGCAATAGTAATCTTTTAAAGTGGTAGTAAAGTATTGTTGAAAAAGGAAAAAAATGAGCCCCTCTGCAGTTTTAGGCTTAGGATGTACTAGTATGCACTGCATACAAGCACATTATGACAGACATACCTACAACTGGGCTGTCATAGCTCTCCCTGGTCTCTGGTGCTTCTATCTTCACTCGCTCTTCCTTCTGGGCTTTATATCTTTGGCCACTTAAATGGCCGGGACACTGTGTCGTCACTCCCGCGCCTCAACACGCTGCGCATGTGCGGCTCAGATCACATTACTGTTGACAGGCAGGGGGAACATTTATGTCTCTTCTGTTATAAAAACCCTGCCTGTCAGAGGTTTTTGTACTTCTTGACTTCATTACCACTTTAAAGCCCAAAAAATCCTTTAGGGGTGTAAACTGTAAGGGTTAAACGATTGTTAAAGCTGGCCATACATGGACCGAAGTTCGACTGGTCCATGTATGGTAGGGCCTGGACGAATTTCCATCCATGTTTGGCTACTGCAGTTGAACTGAAGTTAATCTACCAATCGACTTCTGTTCAACCGACCTGTCAGATAAAAGTCGCTCAATCAACGGCTGCAGCCAATGTCTGCAGCACTGATCTGTATATTTTGACAGCAGGGGAGTCTCCCCACTGTGTGGATAGAGGAATTGGTTCAGTTATTTTCATCCATCCAAACTGTATGGCTAGCTTTAGTCTTGGGGGGGGGGGGGGGGGCGGTGGCAGCAGAGGCTATATTAATTACCTTTTCCTCGCTCCAAGCTCCATTCGACCAGTTTGCTGCAGCCTAGTCTCTAAGCTTCTCTTGGCTTGGTTTATACTCTTGCTTCCTCTTTGTACAATACAGGTATAAAAGCCCTGCAATGTACATAATGGAGCCAAGACTCTGCTTAGACTAGAGCTTTTCGGAGGGAGAGAACCGGAGCCTGCTGGAGTGGGGAGTCAAGTAAGTAATACAGCCTCTTCTGCAACCTCTAAACTTAATAAGCATTTAACCCTTGAAATTTGGGGAAGGGGGGGGGGGAGTCTGCTGCATGTTTTTTTGTGCCTTTGGGCTTTAACCTCCCTAGCGGTTTTCCCGAGTGTGGCTTGGGGTTAAATTTCAGTGCCAAAAGCGATAACCCCGAGCCACACTCGGGGTACCGCTAGGGAGATCGCTGGATCCTGTAAGAGAGGGTACTCACCTTGTCCCAGGGATCCAGCGATGTATCCTGGCAGTGTGCCGCGGCCGGATCTTCCTCCCGATGCTCTGTGCCCCGGCTTCCGTCTCCTGCGACGTGACGCTCGCAGGGGGATGGAACCGGCGGCAAATTCAAACATTGATACATTACAAAATAAAATAAATTCACATTAGTCTGCCCCCCAAGTGCCCTTTCCTGCAGTTTTACTGTACTTTTTATATATATATATATATATATATATATATATATATATATATATACACACACACACACACACATATATATGTGTGTATATATATATATACATATATATATATATGTGTGTGTGTGTATATATATATATATATATATATATATATATATATATATGTGTGTGTGTGTGTATATATATATATATATGTGTGTGTGTATATATATATATATATATATATATATATATATATATATATATATATATATATATGTGTATACGTGTGTGTATATATAAATATATATATATATATATATATATATATATATATATACATACATACATACATACTTTAACTTATTTATAGTTATTTATTATATTATAATTTATGATTTTGTGTTTCAAACGTTATCATACCCGAGATGGTATAAAGAAGAACGCACAGTAAAAAAAAATCATATGTAAATAGTTGGTTTGGGCTGCTCATTCTTAAGAATTGCATGCATAATAATGGTACCGCTTTCAGCACCCAAAATCGGAAAGAATCATACCGCCAGGGAGGTTAAAGCGGTTGTATACTGAAAAACAAAAAAAAAAAACCCTGCAGGACAAAGGCATAATGAGCTAGTATGCATGAAATACTTACCTTAAAATAAAGCCCCGACACGGACCCCTGGACACCGCTGTGGGAGCTGACATGCTCCCTCGCCGTCTTTTCCGGGTTCCGCGGCTCCGTCGCTGTGAGTGGCCGGAGCCGCGATGACGTCACTCCCGCGCATGCGCACGGGAGTCATTTTCCGGCAAGTGCCCGACATGGAACTCTGAAGGTCTGCCGGGCACTTCAGAGCGCATGTGCCTTTAGCGTCAGCGGCTGCATGCAGGGCAAATATCTCCTAAACCATGCAGGTTTAGGAGATATTAATTGTACCTACAGGTAAGCCTTATTATAGGCTTACCTGTAGGTAAAAGTCCCAAAAATTTGTATACTACCGCTTTAAGGTGAAGGGTAAAAAAGGAATTGTAGATTTTGTTATTTGGATGGCTTATTGTGGGTCATAGACTTTACCTGGGGGTTGATTTACTAAAGGCAAATAGACTGCACTTTGTAAAGTGCATTTGCATTCTGCAGGAGCAGTTGCTTCAGAGTTTAGTAAGTGAGCAGAAGGTCTGCTGCCTTCCATCATCCAATTATGTGCAAGCAAAAAAGCTGTTTTTTTTTTCTCTTGCAAGTGATTGAGTTTTCTTTGCAAAGTGAATCTTTACCTCATTTACTAAGCTCCTGCAGAGGGCAACTGCATTTTGCAAAGTTCACAGTTCTTAGGTGTCACTGGACAGGTCAAATCAAAGAGCAGCAAAACCAGTTCTGGAGGAGTTTCTTTCAGAAGAAACTTTTTTCTATGTTTGCAGGACAAGATGGGATCCAAAGGGATGTCTTGGATTAGGAGTAAATAAAAAAACGAGTCCACAGAATCCTTAACTTGGACACACCTCATAATATTAGTACTTGTAAAGTCATGGCTTTTTTTTTCAGTTTGGCACAAGGCCTTCAGTATCCACCCATGCCATACATAGTTCATTAAAACATCAGTCTATGCTTTGTATACTGTAGTATGAAAAAGTTAAGGCTTCAGACATCTCAAGAAAATATTGAAGCAAACCTCTATGTATTGCTACTTGTTATTAGAAAATTTAATATTCCTTATGCTGGCCATACACTATACGACAAATCGGCAGAAATCCGGTCATTCGGACAGTTTGTTTGTTTTTTGGCCAGTTATTGAGCACAAATTGATAATCGGTTGTGACGTTTTTGAGCCGAAAAAACGAAGGACAACTTTGGAAATTTTCTGACAAATAAACGATAAATTGAAAGGTTAATGTGTTTTTCATCCAAACTGTTTTCACTAGGTAAATGTGAAAAAACTACCAAAAAAGGTCTAATGTATGTCTATTGAGCGATTTATCGGTCATTACATGATGGCACGATCAAGTGTTTTTGTTTTTTGAAAATGAATTTCAACGATTTTTCGTATAGTGTATGGCCAGCATAAGTCTGTGGTTTGTTTCTTCTGTACCTGTTATTTTGTCCACACTGCATATTGATGCTCTTTTTTTTGTATTGTATTTTGCAGGTTGGAAAACTATGGTAACTTTGCACAGTGGAGCGATTGCATGTATGTACATCGTACTTTATTAGCAGAGTGTATTTAAAGTCAATTAACAGATCTATTTATATCTAAGACTATATATTTCTAACTATATTTTTCTGGTGTTGGGAGAACTGCTTGTATGCAAATTAACCGGTTTCCAGAACCAGATACCGGAATAATTGTTGCAGTGCTTGACCTGTGTTACGTTGTTGACAATCGATGTCCAGCCTCACCACTGAGAGCGATGATATAAGAGGAGGGGGCGTGCCCACACAAAGTTCCTAAATTTGTTACTTTGTTCTCTTGTCTATTGGCGCTTTTCCACTGCATGGAACCGAACGGTTCGGCTCGCTTTTGTGCTTTTCCACTGCTGGTACCGCATGGTACGGTGAAGGATCGGTACGGTACGGTACAGCGGCGCTTTTCCACTGCATGGAACCGAACGGTACGGCTCTCAAAAACAGTACCTACTCGATTGTGGTTCCAAGAGGTACCATACCCGGTACCATATCCCACAATCCTTTGCATGCAGTCACTACTAGCCACTGATTGGTCAGAGAATCCCACCCACCCCGTTGTTATCCCACCCACTTAACTTTAGTACTACTTTAGTGGAAAAGCAAACCGTACCGTACCGAACCGTTCCAACACCGTACCATGCGGTACCAGCAGTGGAAGAGCAAACCGGGCCAAGCAGGGCCGAGTAGAGCCGAGCCGGTACTTGCAGTGGAAAAGTGCCATATGACTGTCAGAAATATGAGGATCCCTTTCGCCAAACATTTGCTGGTGGTGAACCATCTACTGTCATTTAAAACACATTCACTAGGAAGATTGTCCTGCAGTGAAAGTTTAGTGAATGTCAGGTTACCTGCTTTATAAATATGCCCCTAAGCCCTCATTCACACTAATGTAGTTTGACATTGGGTATCATACTTATGCATATATTTTAATGGGCTGCCTTAAGCAAAGAAGCTCATGCATCTTTTTGGGCCTCTTCTTTGAGCTCTTGTTAGCAGTGCTTTTTTGCGCATTTGTCAGCACATTCATGCATGCACATAAACATGCCTCTTGTTTGATGCATTTGGGGTGCCAAAAACAATGAATGGCTCTGCATGCGTAACATGTTTGTTGAACATTTCCTGATACACAGTTATACACAAATTCTCCTGAAACAAATCCTCTTACATAAGTTATACCTGTTTATCTGCAGCACTCTCCTCTACAGCCTTAAAAAACACACATTTCAAAGGCTTTTCTCGGTTCCAGAAGGCAAGGGGGGTGGGGAACAATTGTATTGTTCCTGCCAATGTCCTACACGCTTTCCTTACTTTGTGTGTAGGTAGCTGTGAAATATTAAATATTGGAGCTAACGCATCCATTATATTTAAGAGGGAAAAGGTTGTATGGGCAAAGTAAGACAACCATTGGGGTAGTTTTAAAGTAGTTTAAACCCTTACATATACCTAGTGAAGTGACTAGCCTCAGGTTAAATACAGAGATGTAACAAATCCTCCTGAATAAGTTGTACCTGTTTAGCTGTGGCATCTCTCCTCCACAGCCTTCTAAAACACTTAGATCAAAGGCTTTTACTCACTTCCAGAAGGCAGAAGGGCAGGGCTCTGATATCACACGCTGCACATCATAGAGTACAGAGCCTAGTGTCATCTGAGATCTGAATGGAGGGAATAGACACACCCCCCTCTTAAACAGTCTTGTAGGCAAACATACACAGCTCAGGCTATCAATCACCTTCTGTTTGCAGGGGTGTGAGGCTGTCTCCCGGGATTGCTTGGTGTCGAATTAGATTGTAAGTAGTGACTAATGCAGATAGCATAACAGGACAGATCATGGAGGAACCACATAGAGGGATATGTTTTGTTCATTTTTCATTTCAGAGGGTTACAACCACTTTAACCGAGAAGTATGGTCAAAGGTGTTTGGGCCATACCTCTATGGATCACAGGAGTGCAGTTTGTTCTGCACTCCTGTGCCCTGCTTCCAGCCTACAGCAGGCTAAAGCTGCTGTTGGCTGATGTCACTCAGCTGGTCCAGGCTGGGGAAAGATTCCCACATTACAGTCGAAATCTACTCAGATACCTGGATCAGCAGCCTGCTCAGTCTGTCAGTTGTGCCACTTAGTACCTGAGCCTGCTACTCCCTTCCCTCCTTAGCTCAGCACTCCAGTGAGGGAGGGAGGGAAGAGTAGAGAGCCGCTGACTGATAGTCACTGCTCTCTGCTCAGTGCTTAGGGGGTGAACTAAGCGATCAGCGGTGTTTGATCGCTCAGTTCTCACTGCAGAGCCGGCGGGGGACAGATGCAGCATCAGACCAATGCTGCATCCACCTAGGTGAGTAAAAGGTGTTTTTTTTTTTTTTTTTTTACAGACTCCATACTTCTCTTTTAAGTCTGCAAAAAATTAAAGCGTATCAATGGTCAAAATTTAAAGTTATATATTCCTTTCTACATATGTTTCCTTTACATGTTTCAATTTTAAGGCCTTCTTCTATTAATCTTAAAGATTGTAAAAGTACTTTGTTAAGATCCCAGTAAGGCCTCGGCGGTGCCATTCCAGGCTGAGATGTAGAGCCCCATTGGCACTCAGTATAGTAGGGACGCAAGTGCAAGAAAAACTCATCCAGTAAGCAGTTAACATTTTAGCTTGAAATGGCCACTCTCCATAGCCAATCCTAGTATGGCTGTATACGTGTGAAAACCTCAGTCAATGCCTATGATTAAGCCCTGGCGAGTGGGGCAAAACATGTCAGGGGGCATGGCCCGAGGAGCGGCATTGACTGAGGCTTTCACATGTATACATCCATACTAGGATCGACTATTGGCGAGTGGCGGTTTCAACGTTAATTTTAAAGATCACCACACATTTAATTTCCTTGAATAGTGCCAAGAATTCACTATGCCCTGTGAGTAGGCACTGCTGTGGTACACATTTCAAAAAGCCTGCCTTCTGATCTACAGAGGTGCTGATAGGAGGAGTTTAACCACTTATGCCCCAGAAGATTTTACCCCCTTCCTGACCAGCGCCTATTTTGCGATTCGGCACTGCGTGAATTTAACGGACAATTGCGCGGTCGTGCGATGCTGTACCTAAACGAATTTGATGTCTTTTTTTCCCACAAACAGAGCTTTCTTTTGGTGGTATTTGATCACCTGTGCGATTTTTACTTTTTGCGCTATAAACAAAAAAACAGCGTCAATTTTGCAAAAATAACAATATTTTTCAAATTTTTTTATGTGAAATTACCCCCCAAAAAAAAGTAAAAATCAAAATTTTTTAACATTTTGGGCCAATTTTTTTTTTTACCATATGTTTGGTGAAAAAAATCGCAAAAAGCGTATTTTGATTGGTTTGCGCAAAAGTTATTGCGTTTACTAACAAAGGGAAAGATTTTTGTCATTTTTGTTTGTTTTTTTTAACGTGTAATGGCGACGATCTGCGATTGTTTTTGCGGGGTTACCAGTGACATTTCTACAGTAATCAGTCCTATAAATATGCACTGTTACTGTAAAATTACACTGGCAGTGAAGGGGTTAACTTTTTTGAGAGGGAGGGGTTATGTGTGTCCCTAGGGGCGTGATTCTAACTGATTGGCTGTGGCTTGAGGTGTAGGAATAGTGATCAACGGTCCTACATAGTAGAACCGTATGATCACCATTTCTACACAGGGGAGAATGACAGGCAGCTTGTTTACATTAGCCGCCTGCCTTTCTTCCTCTCCACCCGACGATCGCGAGTCACCGGTGGACATTGGGTCCGCCGGTCACACGCGCGGGGGGGTCCGTGACCACGCGGAAGCGCGCCTCCGGCGGCGCGCGCTCGCTCCCTAGACCCTCACAGACTAGCGACGTAGCCCTACGTCGCTCTGCCTGTGAGGGGCTGACCGCCGATGTAAATAGTCGTGCGGCGGTCGGCAAGTGGTTAAGGAGCTTACAGGCAGCAAGGTACCATAGGATATGTAGTCCTTGGAAATGGAAAGTAAACAGCAGAGAAGCTGCAAAACATGCAGGGAATTTTGGAAGCTGTGGAACGAGATGGCTAGCAGACAGGCAAAACTCACAACATAAAAAGAGATTTTTCTAGTAATTGTCAAAAATAACTATTGTTTGTATGGTTATTAAAATGCTAATGTTAAAAAATGAAAGTGTATGCTGTATTCATAGATCTCCTTTAAGAATGAAACTGTGTAGGTATGGAAAGTCTTGTCAGCCTGCTATAGTTAGCTTGTTTTGTGTAGTTTTACTTTTATGTCACTGTGTTTTGAGATATGTTTTACATGTCGATTGAAATATAATCAACTTATTGAAAAATAAGTTGTCACTTTCATTATTATGGCCACAAAGTTGCTATGTGATGCAAAAATGACTATGATGATCCGAACAAGTGGTAGAAGGCTGCTCGATATTATGACTAGCAAGCGGTGTGACCTAGAGAAGAGTTCATTATAAAATAGCTTCCTCTTAGCAAGCATGACAACGAATGTGCAATGGAAAGCCCCTCATTTAGTGTTTCCTTTTTCTGCTTTCACAGCACACCACTGCTTCAGTTACTGCAATGAATGGGGACACTATTCAACCTGAAAGTTCCTCCATCCCTCAGGGCTGGAATGAGTTCTGTGAGCTTCACGCCATCTCCACAGCGAGGGAGTTGGCAAAGCAATATTGGTTGTTCGCAAATCAGAACCCACACCATGACATCCTTGCCGCAGAGAACTTCTCCCTGCAGTTCACGGATCTCTTCCAACAGTATTTCAGAAACGAGGTGAGGGAAGGCTGGGGCATGGACCAATACAGGATTTTTCCTTTCAGTAGAGTAAAAGATTATAGAGAGACAGGTAGCAGGACATCAGAGGAGCCTCCTAGTACGGTTGCAGCAAAAGTAGAGGTGGACTTAACACCTCACCATGAAAACACAGAACAGACAACTAGTGACACTTCTGTCCACAATGTGCCAAAAACTTGGAGTACAGAGGAGCTTGGAAACAACCTCACTCCTGCTCCTCCAAGACCATTCATTCGATTCTCCTTCAATCAAATTCGTAGAAGCCTTCGAAATATTTTCCGTAGGAGATCTGCAGATTCAAATCCTCCAGAAAACAGGGAAATAGACTCGGATACAACCGATTCACCTTCCTGGCATGGCTTACATAAGAGGATTTTTCCATGGACTTTAATCAGGGAGCCAGTGGTTGAAATCCGAATGGAAGGAAATTTGAACTACAGTATGGTAGATGAGGCAAGCATGGACAGTGGAACACTTTGGCAGAGGTGCAGATTAGTTTTACGGAAAGCAAGTCCTTCGGACAATGAAGAATATCTTATGGAGTTGTATGATCCACCCAAGGTAAGTGATCTGTACATTTTTATTTCTCCTTTATGTATTGTATGTATGTAACTATTTCCTACTGCAGTTTGGTTAAAATCCTTTTATGCTTTGAATGAAGTTCCACGCATTTGATTTCAAACATTACTTGTTTTTTTAAGATCTTGTATTGACCATTGAGGTGGAAGAGATGCTCGTTCATGGAATACATGTGTTAAAGCAGTGCTTTTACAAGCCAGATGCAGACCTGCAGGATAAATGCTGTACATAGACCTTAGTAATTGCATTCTATTCCATAGGCTCTGTTCAAGGCTAGAGCGTGCAAAATCTGAGGCAGCTCTGCCAAGAAACCAATCAGCTTCCAGGTTTTATTATCAAAGCTTATTTGAATAAGCTGAAGTTAGAAGCTGATTGGCTATCATGCACCACTGTACCAGATTTTGCACTCTTCAGTTTTAGTAAATTAGCCGCAATGTATTGTGCTGCAGAAGTCTTGCGTGTTTCATTTGGGTACTTGCAGTTGGCCATTTAAACAATTTAAAAAAGAGATTTTCAAAAGACATGCAGTAATGTGGTTTGCTGTGAACTAGTCCTGAATCATGCCAAAGGATGACAAAGTGCCAAAGCAAATCTAATTAGGAGAGTGAATAAACACTGAGTACCTGTATATTCCTATAACAAATGCAGCGTACTGTATATGTAGTATACATTTTATCTTGTTTTTTAAATAAAGTAAAAACATAGCGTACCTATACTGTTTCATGTATATTGGATGTAGGTGAACAGGAGATTTCCATCTCATGTTTTACTATGACCATGAAAGTGTACATCAAGCCAAAATGTTTTATTAGTTTAGGAGAGTCAGACCGCAGCTCTCTCACACAAAGCAGTGCCCAACTCTCCAGCAGTCACCAATCACAGCGCTGCAACATTTAGACCCCTTTCACACTGTCCATCCGTCGGACAAACTCCGTTTATCTCAGCGGGGGATCGATCCACCGATCCCCCGCTGAGCAGGAGGATGACAGCTGTGTCTCCGCGCTGTGTGCGGAGACACAGCTGTCAGTTCCCCATGCATCTCTATGGGGGAATCGGATGGAAACGGACCGTCGGTCCGTTCCCATCCGATCCGATCCACTGGACGGATGGAAAATAGGGTTTCCATCTGTCCAGATTTGACAGATCGGATCGGATGTCAGCTGACATGTCTCTGCTGACATCTGATGCCCCATAGAGATGCATGGGGGGACTGTTTAGATCCGCTAAAAAAACATACAGGCGGATCTGAACAGTCCGCCTGTGTGAAAGAGCCCATAATTGATTACAGCAGTGTTCCAAGAGGCCATGTCAGACCTTTTGAGAGCCAGAATACTGCTTTATGAGAAAGCTGCAGTCCGACTTTCCTATGTGCTGGCAGCACATGGGATTTTAAAGCGATATTAATATCTAAACCAAAAATTTATTCTATGAAAGCTTAGCAAGCATTAGATGTGGCGGCTGCATTATTTTTCTTTTCTTTGGCTTTTTCCTCTTTCACCTGGTAATCTGGCCATTCTCCTGAAGAGCCAGAATACTACTTTGTTAGAAGGAACTGCAGTCTGACTCTCCTATGTGCTGGCAGCACATGGTATTTGAAAGAGGTATTAAACCCAAAAAATGTATTATATTGAAGCTTACCAATCATTAGATGTGGTGGCTGCATCGGTTTCTTTTCTTTGGCTTTTTTCCTCTGTTTTCACCTGTTGATCTTCCCATTCTGGAGAGCTTGGGCATTTGAAAAATAAATGACTTGCTGGCTGGATGACCAAATGGAAAAAGAAGAAAGAAAGCCTAAAACAGAAAACTATTTCAGCCATCACATCTAAGAATTGGTAAGCTGCAATATAATAAATGTTTGATTTTGGGTTTAATACTGCAGCACTTAGCAATGAAAAAAAAAAAAGTAAAAGCACCCCATAGGCTGAATCTGGCCCTCCAGGCCATTTCATGTGGCCCTCACACCTCTCCTGCAGCTGCCTTCACCTTGTTTCAGCAGTCGGCAGCAAAGAGGAGGACAAAACTCCTCTTACTGATCCTGCGCCTCCCTGTGTAGCTGCAACACCCTGTTGTCTTCACCTTCCTTGGTCTCAGCATTAACCACTTTACCACCGGAGGATTTTGCTGTCTTACGACTGGGCCACTTTTTGCGATTCGGCACTGTGCAACTTTAACTGACAATTGCGCGGTCATGCAACGCCGTACCCAAACTTTTTGCGCTATAAACAAAAAAAGAGTGACAATTTTGAAAAAATAACAATATTTTTCAAATTTTTTTATATGAAATTCCCCCCCCAAAAAATGTAAAAATCTAAATTTTTTTATCATTTTTGGCCAATTTGTTTTCTGCTACATATTTTTGGTAAAAAAAATCGCAATAAGCGTATTTTGAATGGTTTGCGCAAAAGTTATTGCGTTTACTAACTAAGGGAAAGATTTCTGTCATTTTTGGTGTTTTTTTTTTAACGCGTAATGGCGGCGATCTGCGATTTTTATTTGCGGGATTGCGATATTGCGGCGGACAGATCGGACCCTTGACTGACATTTTTGACACTTTTGGGGGTACCAGTGACATTACTACAGTAATCAGTGCTATATATATGCACTGTTACTGTAAAATGACACTGGCAGGGAAGGGGTTAATTTTATTGGAGAGGGAGGGGTTAATGTATACTTGGTGCTTACTGACGTGTGTGGGGGGAGGTGACCGAGTGACACAGGGACAGATCGCTGGTTGAGCTATGCTGAACCCTGCAATCTGACCCTGCCTGTCACTTAGGAGATCCGCCCGCTCTGTTCACACAAGCGGGCGGATCTCCAGACTCGATTCCCCGACGATCAGGGAAGAGCTGAGGTGATCACCGCCGCTCCTCCCCTGGCCCGACTCCCGCTGTGACTGAATACAGCGGGAGCGAGTCTCCGGCGGCGCTCGCGCGCCGCCGAGAATGGGGAGTGTCTGGCGATGTAGGTCTACGTCGCCAGACGATAACGAACCACTTTGCCGCAGTAGAGCTCTAGTGAGCAGCGGTAAAGTGGTTAAGCTGACTCCAGCCCTCCTCCAGACCCTGCACTTTCTGCTTCCCAGCTCGCCACCCAGCTTCTTCCCATCAGCAGCACAAGGTAAGGGAGGTGCTGCACTGTGATGTAAGGGAGGGTGGTGGACTCCTGACTTCTGATGGTGGGATGGGGGCTCTGGACATCTAGTTTAACAGATACAGCTGGCCCTTTGAGAACATCTATAATGCTGATACGGCCCGTGATGAAATTGAGTTTGACACCCCTGGTTTACAGTATATGCAGCATGATTCATTTGGGCTTCGAAAGCATCTAGCATCTTTATTTTTGCCTAATTTGTCCTATGAATTTATTAAGGGCTGCAAGGACATTTTTCCTCTCCAAACTTTTGATACAAAAGTCCCACTGAGTTTTCTTCAGCTTATGGAACTTTTCTGTATATGTTTGTTCATGGTAATATTTCGTCTGTGTTGGCCAAGTTGTAGTTTAGTTTTGCTGGCCTTGTATTTTTTTTAAATAACTGCGCGTACCAGTTATGAAAACACACTTAACAAACACAGCGGTTTGTATGGAAATTCAGTGCCTGAGTGACTTTATGATGGTTTGCCCTAGTTTTGCATAGGCCTCTTACTTTTGCATTCTACAGGCAGTCAGGTAATTTTATTTATTTTGGCAAACAAAAAGGCTTGACAGTTGGGGCAGGTGATTTTCTTAGTAATCATTATTTCCTTGGTTTCAGAGTTCAGAGTAAGTTATGTCCTCTGTAAGGAATGGATGATAGAACCAAGTCAAATCTATATTCCACTGTGAAAGAAAAAAGCCAACACCTGTGTCATCCGTGAAAGCTAAAAGAAAACAGATGAGATAAACCGACTTTACGGCTGCATTCATACCTCAGCGTTTTTTTAAGCGTTTGGATGTGCGTTTTTGTACAGCGTTTTTAAAGTGTTTTTAAATTTTGGCTTTTTTTTTAATTAGCCAATAGAGAAAATAGCATCTGTTTAATCATTTGTTGCAATGTTTTTCAGCTTTTTCATCCAGTTTTATTTATTTATTAGTATTTATTCATTCATTTTTTCACTTTTTTTAAGGGGCTAAGGGTTATGGGTTAAAGGTTAGGTGTTAATTTATTAATTTATTATTATTGGTATTTATTTTGTTAGGTTAGGGGTTAGGATTAGGGTTTAATATTAGGTTTAGCATTTAGGTTTGGGGGTTTATATTAGTGTTAGGGGTTTATTATTAGGGTCAGGTGTTAGGGTTTTAAGATTAGGGTTAGGGGTTAATATTAGGGTATAATGTTAGGGATTGGAGTTATTTTATTTCTTTATTTTTATTTAATTGTTTTTATTATTATTTATTTAGTTGTTTATTCATATTTTTATTATTTTATGTAATTATTGCATTTGAGCAGAAAAACGCTTGACAAAACACACTAAAATGCCAATAAAACGCACGATACAAGCGTTTCCATGCATTTCTATGTAACAAAAAAAATGCACCAATCTGCCCGATTCAAGCTACAAAAGAAGCTCCAGGACTTTTTGGAGCTTCAGGCAAGTTGTAGTGAAGATGTGAACCATCTCCATAGAGATTTTTTTTCTTTTTCTCCTCCAGCGTTTTGGAACTTCAAGCTACACAAAGCTGAGGTGTGAATGGGGCCTTAATCAAAGGAATGCTTGTCTTTCAGATTGATGCGGTTGGAAGTTTGGGCATAAAACGATACCCTCTGTAGACATTTCTGCCAAAATTGTGACGAGCTTGGAAAGATATTGTTGTGTCGGGTTCCTTGCCTTGATAACCCTCTGTGGAGCCTGTATTTGTAGAGATATAAAACTGTACAAGCCAATGTCTGGAGTAGTGTAAAGGCCCGTACACATGGGCCAAATGTCGGGTGACAACGGGCGGTTAAAAAAAAAAAAAAAGCCGACATTCAACCCGTGTGTATATCGGTCTGTCCGACAGAAGCCGGCCGTGCATGTTGGAAAACCAGCATCGGACCGACTACCGATCAGCGCTCCCAGCCAATGGCAGAAAGCGCTGTTCTGGGTGTTCTGGCGGGGGGGGGGGGGGGCGCTGTCCCCGTGTCAGAACACAACAGCTCAGCAGGGGAGATCAATAAACTGCTAACCTTACATGGTTAGTACAGCGGCCCCGACCAGAGCTCACAGTTTTTTTGCAGGTTGAACGAAAAAAAAACTAATAGGCTTAAGAATGAGAAATAGTTACATATGAGGGGGAGTGACAATAAACATCTACTACATTAAGCATTAAAGGGAGATTGGTGTGCCTTGTGAGATACTGCCCTATTAAGCCTCATGCTTATTGGATGGTTAGCTCATGTGCATCAAATCCTGGTGTTTGGTGGGGTGCAGCATCCAGCCATGCCACCAGCAGCCTATCAGAATCTTTGACAGGCAGAAACATGTGGCAGACAGACGCAACTGGATGCGGTACCAATGGTACTTGTGTTTGGAGTCATATGCATTTGGGGACATATGCCTGTAACTCAAAATACCTGCGTTCTGGGCCTCTGTCCCTGAATGAATACAGTCCCAAATGTGAGTACTACTCGGTACAGCATCCAGCCACTGTGTATTTCAGCCTGTCGTTGATTTTGAGTGGCTGCTGGTAGTGGTGCTGGATGCTGCACCCGTGTGTCCCAGTTGAATTTAAACACCAGGGTTTGACACATATGGGCTAAATTCCCAGTGTGCATATAGACTTAGGATTTATCTGCTTTGTGAGAGGCTACCAAGTTACAGACTGTCCAGTGTGAGTGAGAAAGGATGCCATGTGTCAAGAGACTTTCCTCTTACAGAGATATTGGCCAGGGAGAGAGTTCCCTAATATAGGGCGAGAGGGTTGGATTTACCAAAGGAGAGTAAAATGCAGTTTTTTGTAGGCTGAGGCAGTAAATTGCACAATGTACAATAATGACTGGCAAAAGTTTGGGAATATGTATAAAGCTTTGTGTTTGCATCAAGATACAGGGTAATTTATGTGAAACTGTTCCACCTGATTTATTACACCTTGGTCAAGGTACATAAGCTAGGTCTGCGCTGTTCTTCGTTGTGCTTTTAGAGCAGTAGTCCCCAACCTTTCCGGGAACCAAGGACCCGCCTCGCCGCCTACAACCCCTCCACAGACCGGGGTGGGGGGTTTGGTGGTCGCATGGGTCATAGCTCAAATGTGCAGTGCTATATATAAAAAAGCAAAAATTAAAATGTGCAATGCATAATTAACATCACCTTTACTTGTCAATAGGTGAAAAACAAGATTAATAAAAATGAATAGATATACATGAAAATAGAAAGTGTCCATTAAAGTGTCCATGTGCACCAAGAATAAAAAAATCTTCCGCTCCTAGTGAAAATAATGTCCAAGCAAATGTCCAACTTCAACTCTGTGCACACAAGAGGTTCTTACCAGAATGATGTGACCATCAGATTATAAATGGCCAAATGTGCATGAAGAGTTAATGATTCAAGTCATTGTTACATCTGCCAACAATCACCATGGAGAAGTCCATTGCCTGGGGGGGATGGGGGGTTGGGGTGTGTGCAGCCTGTCAGCCAGTGCTCTATGACCCTGGTCTGGTTCTCCTCCATCTCCTTCTTCTTTATCTCCCGCTTCCTCTCCATAGGTAAGGTGACCACAGAGAGGGAAGGGATTAGTCTTGCTTGGAGAAGGGGAGCGGGCACCGTCTGGTGGTGGGAGGGTTGCAGTGCATGTTTTTCTAGCTCACTCTGACACTGCCCACCACCTGTCACGCGGCCTGGCTTCCAACATGTCACCGACCAGCACCGGTCTGCGGCCCGGGGGTTGGGGACCCTTGCTTTAGAGGATTTGGTGGAAATTGCTGACTTCTTTGATATTATCTGGTTCTGCCTTTATATTACTGGACTGGATTGGGGTTCCTACCTAATGTACATGCTATATATTGTCTGCTAACTTTATGTTGTTGGCTCCTATACCCCATAAAAGCATAAAACAACATTGGGAGGATTGTATTGATTGTATTTTGTGTTCTGCAGCATCATATAAAATGATAGTAAAAGATCGTTAGTGTGTTTTACCGTGACACATGTTGATATACAGCTCAGGGTACATTAGCGTGAGAGTCCCTGGGAAGAATGCTCCTTACATTTGTGGTCATTGGGATCAATTACCCCCTTACAGATATCTAAAAAGAACATCGGTGTTAGTGGTATCATATCAGAGAGGCATGAATTGACCATTGCTCAGGGAACCCCTGGCCGCCTCTGGAGGAACCCCTGGCCACCTCTGGAGGAACCCTAAGGTTCCATTGAATCCTGATACAGAAAGTCTGTCCAAAGTTTATTTAAAAAATCTAGTTCACTTGTGAACAAAAAAACTGAAATAATATAGAATGTTGACACAGTTACAGTGGGGATCGAAAGTTTGGGCACCCCAGGTATAAAATTTGTATTAATGTGCATAAAGAAGCCAAGGAGAGATGGAAAAATCTACAAAAGGCATCAAATTACAGATTAGACATTCTTATAATATGTCAACAAAAGTTAGATTTTATTTCCATCATTGACACTTTCAAAATTACAGAAAACAAAAAAATGGTGTCTGCAAAAGTTTGGGCACCCTGCAGAATTTATAGCATGCACTGCCCCCTTTGCAAGGCTGAGACCTGCCAGTGTCATGGATTGTTCTCAATCATCGTCTGGGAAGATCAGAAGATCAATCTCAAAGGTTTTAAATGCCCAGACTCATCTGACCTTGCCCCAACAATCAGCACCATGGGATCTTCTAAGCAGTTGTCTAGAAAACTGAAACTGAAAATAGTTGACGCTCACAAAGCTGGAGAAGGCTATAAGAAGATAGCAAAACGTTTTCAGATGTCAATATCCTCTGTTCGGAATGTAATTAAGAAATGGCAGTCATCAGGAACAGTGGAAGTTAAAGCAAGATCTGGAAGACCAAGAAAAATATCAGACAGAAAAGCTTGCAGGATTGTAAGAAAAACAATTCAAAACCCACGTTTGACGGCATGATCCCTCCAGAAAGATCTGGCAGACACTGGAGTTGTGGTACACTATTCCACTATAAAGAGATACTTGTACAAATAAGGTCTTCATGGAAGAGTCATCAGAAGAAAACCTCTTCTATGTCCTCACCACAAAAATCAGCGTTTGAACTTTGCAAATGAACATATAGACAAGCCTGATGCATTTTGGAAACAAGTTCTGTGCACCGATGAGGTTAAAATTGAACTTTTTGGCCGGAATGAGCAAAGGTACGTTTGGAGAAGAAGGGGCACAGAATTTAATGAAAAGAACCTCTGTCCAACTGTTAAGCATGGGGGTGGATCAATCATGCTTTAGGGTTGTATTGCAGCCAGTGGCACAGGGAACATCTCACGAGTAGAAGGAAAAATTGATTCAATAAAATTTCAGCAAATTTTGGATGGTAACTTGATGCCATCTGTGAAAAAGCTGAAGTTAAAGAGAGGATGGCTTCTACAAATGGATAATGATCCTAAACACACATCGAAATCCACAAGGGATTACAACAAGAGGCGTAAACTGAAGGTTTTACCATGGCCTTCACAATCTCCTGACCTCAACTATAATTGAAAATCTATGGATAGACCTTAAAAGAGCAGTGCGTGACAGACAGCCCAGAAATCTCAAAGAACTGGAAGACTTTTGTAAGGAAGAATGGGCAAAGATACCTCAAAAAAGAATTGAAAGACTCTTGGCTGGCTACAAAAAGCCTTTACAAGCTGTGATACTTGCCAAAGGGGGCAGTACAACATATTAACTCTGCAGGGTGCCCAAACTTTTGCAGTCGCCATTTTTTTTGCTTTCTGTTATTGTAAAAGTGTAAATGGAAATAAAATCTAAATTTTGTTGACATATTATAAGAATGTCTAATCTGTAATTTGATGTGATTTGGAGATTTTTCCATCTTTCCTTGGATTCTTTATGCACATTAATACATATTTTTACCTGGGGTGCCCAAACTTTCAATCCCCAGTGTATATAATAAATGTTTGTTTTGCTCTGTATCTTTACTTAAAATATTTAATACCTATCTTTGATTCAGCAGAAACAGAATAGATGTATACAGAATAGTGTTTTTCGAAGAGAATATAATGCCAGACTAGAGGCTTGTAGCCTTACTACACAATAGTACTTGTTTCTGTGCAGGAAATGTAGGTTCTTGTAGCCCAGCATATGTAATACAGCTGCTTTATTCTACAGATCACATACAGTACGCATTTACCAAGATTGCCCATATCTGGACTGTGGAGCCTTAAAATTGCATAATTCATCCTATGGTTTTTTTTTTTGTGACGTCTGTGAGAAGAGAACTCTTTTGTAGATCCAGCTGTAGATGTGAACATCTGAATATATGGAGACATGGTTCCTATTAGTTGTGTTTGTGGGAAAAATGTTTTTGTATATGAACACAATCTAAATAGCATAAAAACCACTTGCTGTGTCCAAAATGTGTCAAACCACCTAAACTGTGCTCCATTTGATAACAGTAAAGATTGTTTATCAGTAAAAACAGTACACAGATGGCATGCGTAAGAACTGGACTATATGTTTATGCCTAGTTAATTTACAGAGGGAAGAGGAGAATATTCTATAATGTGTGTGTATATGTATATATATATCTAAATATATAAAATTGTAGCAACAAGATATTTGCAGCTTTAGTTATCTGCAATTATTGACATGTGTTTCATTACTTAAAGGGGTTGTAAAGTCAGAAGGTTTTTTATCCTAATGCATTCTATGCATTAAGATAAAAAAAAAACCTTCTGTGTGCAGCAGTCTCCTCTGCCCCACTAATACTTACCTGAGCCCTGTCTCGATCCATCAATGTTGCACAAGAGACTCGGCTGCCCGGGACTCTTCCTCCTCATGTGCTGGGATAGCAGCGTGGCACCATTGGCTCCCGCTGCTGTCACTCAAAGTCAGTGAATCAATGAGGAGAGAGAGGGAGCGGGGCTGAACCGCGGCTTCATGTCTGAATGGACACACAGAGCAGCGGCTTGGGTGCCCCCATAGCAAACATCTTTGGGGTGCTTGGCAGGAGGGTGGGGCCAAGAGCGCCGGCAAGGGACCCGGCAAGAGAAGCCCCCCCCCCGCCAGAACACTCAGATCAGCCTCCACTGCACAGAGCAGGTAAGTATGACATGTTTTTTTAAGACTTTAGTATTACTTTAAGCATTTCCCGCAAACCGACGTACCTGTACATCGGCTTGATAAAGTGGTTGTACCGGGGTGATGGCCGTGTCCCGTCCCACTGGAAGACCCGAGCAACCAGCCAACACATCCGCCGGTTGGTTAGAGTCCTGAACGAAGCCGGGTCTCTGATTATGTAACCTGGAACACGATTTTGGCCTTTTGAATACATTGAAGTGCAGTGGAGTGGTCTGGTGTCTTTTAGACCCCAGATCCCTCCATAAAGAGTACCTGTCACTGGATGTTTACATTCCTTGTGACAGCAATAAAAGTGATCAGATTTTTTTATTTTTTTTTAAAAACAGTAATAAAAAGTTAAAAATAGGAAAAAATAAATAAAAATATTTAAAGGGCCCCCTGTTCCCGTGAGCGCGCGCACCAAAGAAAACTCATACGTAAGTCACGCCTGCTAATGTAAACCGTGTTCAAAATACATGTGAGGTATCGCCGCGATGGTCAGAGCGAGAGCAATACTTTTAACAAAAGACTACCTCTGTAACCCTAAATTGTCAACCGTTAACAATTTTTGAAGCATCGCCTAAGGAGATTTTTAAGAACTGGAGTTTGTCGCCATTCCACAAGTGTGCGCAATTTCAAACGTAACATGTTGGGTATCTATTTTTTCAGCGTGACATAATCTTTCACAATATAAAAAAAATTGGGATAACTTTACTGTTTTTTTTTTTTTTTTAATTCAATGAAGTGTATTTTTTCCAGAAAAATTGTGTTTGAAAGACTGTTGTGCAAATACCGCATCACAAAAAATATTGCAACGACCGCCATTTTATTCTTCAGAGTCTTTGCTAAAATATATATATTATATAGGGGTTCTAAGTAACTTTCTAGCAAAAAATACTGATTTTAACTTGTAAACAACGCGTCAAAAATAGGCTTGGTCTTTCAAGCGGTTGTATCCTCACGAAAAACAAAAAAACAAAAAACAAACCCTGCAGGACAAAGACATAATGAGCTAGTATGCATCGCATACTAGCTCATTATGAAATATTTACCTTAAGAAGCCCCGACACGGTGACCCGATCACCGCTGAGGGAGCTGTCATGTTCCCTCTGCGTTTCTTCCTGGTTCAGCGGCTCCAGCGCTGTGAGTGGCCGGAGCCGCGTTGACGTTACTCCCGCGCATGCGCGCGGGAATTACTTTCCAGCAAGGATCCGGCAAAGAGCTCTGAAGGTCCACCGGACCTTTAGAGTGCATGTGCTGCTAGTTTCAGCGGCTGCTTGCAGGACGAATATCTCCTAAACCGTGCAGGTTTAGGAGATATTAGTTATACCTACAGGTAAGCCTTATTATAGGCCTTATTATAGGCTTACCTGTAGGTAAAAGGTAAAAAGCAACAATACTTCCACTTTAAGTAGTTAAAAGAAAATTCCAGGCATGCAATATTTTTACATAGTTACATTAATTCAGCTTGGACCCGTGTAACTTGGATATACTATATCTGGCGATCCCCTTGAAAGGTGTAAATCACTGAATTAGACACCGCTACTCCAGTGATCTTCACGCTGAGTGGCTGGTTTGATTCATTGTGAATACAGAAGGTCAACCCTCCCAGCACAAGCACCATTCAACAAATGCTTTGCAATTTCTCAGTGAATGCAGCGCATTCTCTTATTGGATGAGATGGAAAGTGTGACGTCACCTCCCCACCCCTCCACTTCCTCTAATTAATGCTTTGCATTCATTCAGAATATACAAAGCATTTTCTGAATGGCTCCTGCTGTGTTCAGAATGCATCAGGCCGGCTGCTCAGCACAGGATTAATAAGCTAGTGGAGATCACTGAATTAGCAGTGTCTGCTACATTGATTCCCTGCTTCCAGGGGCATCAGCCAGGTACGGTATTTACATACCCTTAGTTACATGTAAAAATATATCATACCTTAAATTCATCTTTAAAGCTGAACTTTATCCAAAAGGGGAAGTGCTGCTCTTGTTTTTTGGAGGGAGTGGGTACTGCTCTCACTTCCCCTCAGATGACCTAAGCCAGTGGTCTCCAAGCTAGGGCTGGGAACTGGATGTGGCCCGCTGCCCTTAGCTTGCTTTTATCCAGTCCTTGGGGCATTTTTCCCCTGTACTATTAGCAACAGTGGGCATAGTTCCTGCCATTGACACAGACAATAGGGCACTATTCCTCCAACTGACTCCAACAATGGGGCACTATTTCTCCCACTGACACCAATGATGGGACACTATTCCTCCAACTGACTCCAACAATGGGGCACTATTCCTCCCACTGACTCCAACAATGGGGCACTATTCCTCCCACTGACTCCAACAATGGGGCACTATTCCTCCCACTGACTCCAACAATGGGGCACTATTCCTCCCACTGACTCCAACAATGGGGCACTATTCCTCCAACTGACTCCAACAATGGGGCACTATTCCTCCCACTGACTCCAACAATGGGGCACTATTCCTCCCACTGACTCCAACAATGGGGCACTATTCCTCCCACTGACTCCAACAATGGGGCACTATTCCTCCAACTGACTCCAACAATGGGGCACTATTTCTCCCACTGACACCAATGATGGGACACTATTCCTCCCACTGACACCAACAATGGGGCACTATTTCTCCCACTGACACCAATGATGGGGCACTATTCCTCCAACTGACACCAATGATGGGACACTATTCCTCCAACTGACACCAACAATGGGGCACTATTTCTCCCACTGACACCAATAATGGGGCACTATTTCTCCCACTGACACCAATAATGGGGCACTATTCCTTCCACTGACACCAATGATGGGACACTATTCCTCCCACTGACACCAATGATGGGACACCATTCCTCCAACTGACACCAACAATGGGGCACTATTTCTCCCACTGACACCAATAATGGGGCACTATTCCTTCCACTGACACCAATGATGGGACACTATTGATCTTTTATTGAAAAGAATCAAGCAACAAATTTTAATGATGGGACACTATTCCTTCCACTGACACCAATAATGGGGCACTATTCCTCCCACTGACACCAATGATGGGGCACTATTCCTCTCACTGACACCAATAATGGGGCACTATTCCTCCCACTGACACCAATAATGGGACACTATTCCTCACACTGACACCAATGATGGGGCACCATACCTCCCACTGACACCAATGATGGGGCACTATTCCTCCCACTGTCATCAATGTGGGGACACGATTCCTCCCACTGTCATCAATGTGGGGACACTATTCCTCCCAATGACACCAATGATGGGGCACCATTCCTCCCACTGTCATCAATGTGGGGACACTATTCCTCCCAATGACATCAATGATGGGGCACGATTCCTCCCCTTTAATCAAGAAAGGACATTGTTTACTTCCAGTGACACAGGCATTTTCTGTTCCATCTGTCTACAGCCCCCCCCCCCCCCCCCCAAGTCTGAAGGACAGTAAATAGGCTCTTTAGAAGGTTTGGAGACCCCTGGCCTAGGCAGTCAAAGTGGAAGCTCACCCCCCCCCCCCCCAAGTGCAACCTTCTGGGACATGTCACAGGTCCCAGGAGGCTGTGGGACCATTCACAGGGTGCAGTATGACTTGTACATGCACGGTGGGAAGCCAGCTGTGAAGCTGCAAGGAGCTTTCTACAGATAACATGCGAGCACCAGGGACCAAATCAAATTTTTATCTAGTTATGTAATCCTAAAAAAAAAAAAAAAGAAATAGGCCTTTTAAATAATGCCAATGTCAATAGTTTAGCCTGTCTTTATAACATCTACATCTGATGGAGAGAAAGAGGTTGTAATGTGAGGTTTGCATAGTGCTGTCACTCTGACAAAGGGAAGGTGCTGACAAGAGTAGTTGTCCACTGTTCATGCTGGAGCAGGCTGGTGACCAAGCTGTTATGTTTAGCAGCAGTGGAGGAAAGAGATGTCCCCAGCCTAGCTATGGGGTGTGGAAGGGGTGTCTGCATTTCAAGATAGGCTGAGCAGAATTATACATTTTATTACAAGTAAGCCAGCTCGTATATATATATATATATATATATATATGTATATTTTGTATTTAGCTGCTTGCGTTGAGTTTAGCATTAATAGCATCAAACCCGCAAGTGCCCATGTTCCTTAAAGATCAGAGATTACAGAGGAAGTCACAACATCCTCTCCCATTTTCTACAGAAATGTGCACAATTCAGAAATATTATGACTTAGAAATTCCCTGACCACTTCTGCATAGCTAAGTTTTACTTCCCTGGTAGAGCATCTAAATTATTTAGACATTAACCCTTAGGCTGGGTTCACATCTGAATTGGATGTGAATTTTCGTGCATTTTTTTATTTTATTGGAAATCACAAATCTCATGTTAAGGTTGCCCATAGGACTTTAGCAGGAGTTTCACCATACAAAAATAAGTCAACAAATTCTAAAAAAGTATAAACTTTTATTGAGATACATAATAAAAGATCCTAAAAAAAAAAATTCATAGAGTACATAAAAAAAGAGCACGTAATTGTGACATGTAGACATGAAAGAGCAATTGGTTGGAATCCAGTGTTAATTTTGGCAGCAAATTTCAATTTAGTTTTAGTCTTAGTCTTAGGACTAAAATGGCATTTTAGTTTTAGTCCCATTTTAGTCTTCTGCAAGTGTTTTAGTCGTATTTAGTCGACTAAAACTCCAGTACATTTTAGTCGACTAAAACTCCAGTACATTTTAGTCGACTAAAACTCCAGTACATTTTAGTCGACTAAAACTCCAGTACATTTTAGTCGACTAAAACTCCAGTACATTTTAGTCGACTAAAACTCCAGTACATTTTAGTCGACTAAAACTCCAGTACATTTTAGTCGACTAAAACTCCAGTACATTTTAGTTGACTAAAACTCATTTTAGTCATCTATAATCGAATGGGTGTAGTTCAATTGTAATTTGTAATGCATTATTTAAGCATTTCTCTACAATTTCCAAACTTATATACTACTGCTGGTCCTAGAGTGAAATATCGAATATGTTATTATTTATGGTATTAAGCTTTGAGCATGCACCAGTGTTAATTTTGGCAGCAAATTTCGATTTAATTTTAGTTATAGTCTTTTGACTAAAATGCCATTTAATTTTTAGTCGTATTTTAGTCTTAAGACTAAAATGCCATTTTAGTTTTAGTCGTATTTTAGTCATCTGAATTGTTTTAGTTTTAGTCGTATTTTAGTCGACTAAAATTGTGTTAATTTAGTCGACGAAAATGTTTTAGTCGGTTTTAGTCGATGAAATTAACACTGTTGGAGTCCTAACACTCAATGCATTTCGGGAAGCCACGTTCACCTCATCAGGAGATAGACATGTTATATAGGCAATCCACCAAATAGGTAAAAATGTACAAATATGTATTATTGTTCTCTGGCAACAACAGTAAGGGACAGCAGAACACTCCAAAGGAGGCGTCTTGTCCGGGAGCTATGAGCAGGGAATACAGCGTGGATAGCCAACCAGGACATCAAATATACTGGGTATGACTATTTACCACCTTAGTGTGCTACAAACAGGATCAATAGCATCCACAGTGGTAGCCACTGTCATCACGGACAGAAGAGGAGTATTGGGAATCACAGTGTAAAAAATTCACAAAAAAATCGGAAATGCCTCATTATATGGCCACATAGCACAATGCAATGCGCAGATGTTAGCGACCATCATCAAAATCAATGTATTTTCTTAACTTTTACAGTATATATATATAGTGTCGCGCAAAAATAAAAATCTGTACCAATGTGAATATAGTGTGAGTGTATTTTTGTACGCCCTACTATTGAACTATTATAGATGATGTGTTTATACTCCCAATTGTTAAAACATAAATATTATAGTGCATACCATATTAAAACATTAATTGGTGATATGATCAATTAAAAAGGATTGAAAAGTGCTGAGTGCTAAAACAATAATCAATCATATATCAATCTTCAATATATTGTGATACTAACAAAACTGTGCTGAATAATTAATCTCCTGCAATGTGACAATCAATAATAAAACGTCAATTGGTGATATAATCAATTAAAAAGGATTGAACAGTGCTGAGTGCTAAAACAATAATCAATCAATATATCAATCTTCAATATATTGTGATACTAACAAAACTGTGCTGAATAATTAATCTCCTGCAATGTGACAATCAATAATAAAACGTCAATTGATGATATAATCAATTAAAAAGGATTGAACAGTGCTGAGTGCTAAAACAATCATCAATCAATATATCAATCTTCAATAAATTGTTATACTAAAAAAATTGTGCTGAATAATTAATCTCCTGCAATGTGACAATCCATAATAAATAGGTGCAAATTTTAAATTGCTAGAAACAATCCATAAAGTGATGGATAAAAAATAAGTCTGTGATATTAATAAGTGCCAAGTGATTATGAAATGTCCTCTATATGTGCTCGGCCAACCTATTTTGTGGCAGTGTTCCCGACCAAAGTGCGTGAGCAATATGTCACAGATTCTTATCACACCGTGCACCCCCTTGTGATTGGGCGCTCACCTCATAAAAAGAACAATAAGACCCAAACGCAGACAGTGGCTCCTCCTGGAGGTCAGCTTTTGTTACTTCCGATCAGACCCTGTTGCTCAATGTAATCACCTTCCGCTATATGCTGCTGGTTCTCCAAGCAGGTAGTGAGCGTACCATGCAAGAAAATAGCTCGAGATAGTGCTTATATCTTTCACAACTTTTATTGCAAATGAAAAAAATAGGCTGTATCCCTCACATGTTATGGTGCATATATGCACCTATAGATCGCCATTCATAGTGTGCTCAATAACATCCAGATACCGTCCTGGTGTAATGGGAGCCGCCTCGGCTTTGTAAATCTCCTGCTGGTCTGCCTGACAGTCTCACCGCTGACCGGCGTAGCGTTCCGTCCATCCTTGCCCCTCCCCTACTCGTGACGACACAAGGGACCACGTGTCTTCCTCAGGGGGATTTGATTTTGTATGTATTTTCTTGACACATGCATTTTTAGTCAAACTGCACAAAAAATGCAGAGGTGTGAACCAGGCCTTAGCTGTAAAAGTTAATTGCATCTTTGTACCACTTTTACAAAGTCAATGGTATGGTAACATTATCATATAGTAAATATATCTACCTGGCAAAAACTGTACATTTTCTGCCTTCATTCTCACATTGGGCACAATCTGGCTGCTAAAGATTAAAAAGAAAATTAAAAAAAGAGAAGCAAGAGTCACTAATAAGCAGTATACTGTAACTGGTCGTTTTCTTTCCAATGATGCCATACTAAAACATTTTAATTGTGGATATTTTTCTGATATTGTATGCTGCCTCATGTGCAAATATCACGAGGTATAAAAATTTACAGCTGCTATATTTTTATTCTCCATCTTCTCTGCCTTCGGAAAAAAATGTTTTGGGGGTTGTAAGTAATTTTCAGGCCTAAAGTGTTTGTTTTAATGTGTGCAAAAAAATGGAAAAAAAAAAAAAAAAAAAGCTCTGGTAGCGAAAGAATTAAATGTAATGGGTGTCCTCATTAGGGAGGAATTTGTGGTATGAGAAAGGCCAATTATGTGAAAATGTGAGATTTGTACATCAGCTGTCTCTATCTCTGGATCTACTGATCATTTTGATATGTGGTAGTTACTGATGGTAAATCTCTGTTTGCATTTTTCTCATCATGTGCTTAGTTTCATTTCCCAGGTTGGTGACCGGTTTAAAGTCATTGTAAAGTCTCATTTTATTTTCCTATAGAAATAACAAACATTTTATACTTACCTGCTCTGTTGTAGTGGTTTTGCACAGAGCAGCCCGGATCCTCCTCTTCTCGGGTCCCTCTTCGCTGCTCATGGCCCCTGCCCCCTGTTCAGTGCCCCTGCAGCAAGCAGCTTGTTATGGGGGCACCCAAGCCGAGTCACAGCTCCCTGTGTCAATTCAGACACAGAGCTGTGACCCGGCCCCGCCCCCGCTTTCTCTCCTGATTGGCTAGCTCAGTGTTTCTCAACCTTTTTTGAGTCAAGGCACCCTTTAAAATTATGGACAATCTCGAGGCACCCTTTAAAATTATGGACAATCTCGAGGCACCCTTTAAAATTATGGACAATCTCAAGGCACCCTTTAAAATTATGGATAATCTCAAGGCACCCTTTAAAATTATGGACAATCTCAAGGCACCCTTTAAAATTAGGGACAATCTCAAGGCACCCTTTAAAATTATGGACAATCTCTAGGCACCCTTTAAAATTATGGACAATCTCAAGGCACCCTTTAAAATGATGGACAATCTCTAGGCACCCTTTAAAATTATGGACAATCTCAAGGCACCCCATTCTAAAATGTAAAAAACTTTTCTAATAGTTTCATATATTGCAGCAACATCTACACATGTAGAACACCTAACATTATTTTTTTTTCCAAAGCAAATACACTTTTGCACACTGGTACAGACTAGTATTCCAATGTTTCTCTTCTCCCTCAATTTCTCTCCATCTAGTCAGCTAATGTGACCCCAGTGCTGAGGGAGAGAGGCAGAGGAGGGTCAAACAAGGATGCCATGGAGACAACAGATATCCTCCCTATCAAATTGATGACATCATTGGTTGTTAGGATACCAGTGTCTAGAACATTGTAATGGTTCATAATGAAAACCTATTGCTTGGTGTAACTAAAAGGCAGGCTTCATCCACCTGCTGGCTTGTATACAAGTTCTGATCAATTTTTAGGCACCCCTGAAGAAGTCTCAAGGCACCCCTGAAGAAGACTCAAGGCACCCCAGGGTGCCTGGGCACCCTGGTTGAAAAAGCCAATGGTGACGCTGCTGTGTCTCAGCCAATCAGGAGGGAGAATCTCAGATGGCTGAGACACTCGTAGACATCCCTGGACAGAGAGGGACCTCAGGTGTATTAGAGGGACTGAGGGGGCTGCTGTACACAGAAGGTCGTTTTATCTTAATGCATAGAATTTATTAAGATAAAAAACCTTCTGATTTTACAACTCTTTTAAGGTCCCACAAACCTAAATGCCTCACGCACACTGCAGCTGGTAAACACCCGTTTTCCAGGCACTTGACTTTTTTTTTTCTGCCCCTAAACACCCCTTTATGTTATGATACAAATATTAATGTAGTGCAACTAAAACAGTGTCTCCTAATGATGAAGCAAAAAAAGTCCATAAATATGTATATGTGGCCAACCACCAGTGAATTCCAGATACCCCAGCCTTCTCTTCAAAGGATCACCCATGTGTCACATGCATAACATCCAGCGAACCATATGCGCTCACCTCCTGTATTGGACCGTAATCAATAATCAAGGTCAAACACACTTTTGCCCCTCTAGGGCTATACTCTAATGGGCCATACACACTATAAGATTTTCTGAAGACTTTTTCCTTTAGATTTACCAAAACCATATAATAGGAGGTCAAACCTAAACACTTTCAATTTGTATGCAATCTGCAGGCCCTTGTACTACATAGAAAAGGTAAATCTGAAGGAAATCTAACCACAAAAGTTGGATAGTGTGTATCCAGCTTAACTGTCTCCCAGTAACAATCACAGGAGCCAACACATGGACTGGAGCTTCTTTTGGACTCCTCCTCTCCGTGTGACATGTACTCACGTAAAAGGAATAAAACCAATAGTGCTCTGCATACGTTTTTAAAACCATTTAATATATTTTTGTGTTTTATGTACATTTCTAGGTTTATGTCAGATAGTTTATGGTGCGCTGATTGTCTTGCACTTACCCCTCGATGTAAGCTTATGTATCCATGCACTCATAGGCTTTTAGGCTCGGTTTCCACTAGTGCGGCTACTTCTAGCACGACTTCGTAGCGAAAGTAAACTGCGGCTTCAGTGAAACTTTTCCCTCATATATAGAGGGAAGTCGCACTGAAGACGGCTCAAAAGTAGTGCACGATCTACTTTTGAAGTTGCCGCAACTGAAGCCGCGGCATTGGAAACGGGCCCCATTGAAAACAATGGGTTTTGACTTGCTGTGCGACTTGACATGTGTCAAGTCGCACCGCAAGTCGCACTAGTGGAAACCGAGCCTTAGAGGAGTTTAGAGGCAGAAATCTGAACGCACCAAAATCGTGTTCAGGAGAGGAACAATTGGGCAGAAAGGACCTCATGTGTAAATGCGTCTGAACATGCCTAAACGCTAGACACGTTTAGCAATGAGCATTTTTATATTTCAGTGGCCAGAATAAATGATTACTCTGGCGAAATAAATGAATAAACGCCCAAACTCTTGATGCACCTGAAGACATCTAAATGCGTTTGAAAAAAAAAGCAAATTTAGGCGCAGGTTTAACGCTGCCTTTCTCCGGTCAGGAGAAAAGTGTTCAGAAGATACTCGTGTGCATGAGGCATAAGGTTTCCTGTAAACGTTTATACCGGCCTGGTCAAGAAGTTTCTTTTTATCATCAGGCTGCCTGATCCACAACAAATTCAGCCAACTATGGTCTTTTAACTGTTCCAGATTTGGAAGGACGTTTCATTGTCTGAAATCAAGTATCTCTGTCCATCTTTTCTCCTCAGTTGTCCCTCTTTGTAGTCATATCTACAAATAAAATGTACTATTTAATTACTGAGCATATTATACTAGACCATGAAAAGTGTGCAAGCGGGGCGCTCCAAGTAGACGTCTATCGACGAAACCGGTAGGGCGGAGTCTTCGACGTCATTACGTCATTTCCGGAGCCAGAGCCGTGGAACGCGGAAGCTTCCCGGCGTACACCACCACTGATCGAGGACAGCCTGATTCTTCCCTGTGAGTTACTATACGTTTCTTCTATACACATTTGCGATATGGTACCAGGGGGTTCCCCTCTCTGTATTTTTCTTTGAGGACCACACTTCAGAAAATCAGAGGGAGTGAAGGAGCCCCTAGACGATATCCACTATAGAAAAGACTCACCAGGTTGTATATAGGGTGCGACACCTAGCGGCCACGCAGGTATCTGCAAACCAGATTTCTTCTTTTTTACCCGCAAATTGCTTGCATTGAATGGCTTTTAAATCTATCTTTTTCACTTTTGTTCACTAAAGCACAGAGGTTTTAGATCTCTTTATTGTGCACAATCACTTTTAACCTGTTTTTTAAACAGGTCGCTCCTTTAATGAAAAATAAAAAATCACCGTCTTGTCTTTAGTTTTGTGTCTTTTTTTCTACATCAGCACTCTGCACTTTGTTATTTGCATTTTTAAAGGCACAGAGTATGTACTCTCACTAAAACTGGTTTTTGAAAAAACATAAGTCACATGTGCACTTTATAAATTATACCTTATTAAGAACAGCACAATCAGCACTTTTAATTTTATATATACATTTTACATATATTCCTTATGTTTTTTATACCACTATTTATGACATTCACTCACCAAATGTATTTATGCTTTTAACACGGCAGCGCCGTTCACAACCCCGCTTGCACACTTTTCATTCTTTAACCCTTTTGGGTTTGGTTGTTGGCAGCTTACACCGTGATCTTTCAACCTACACTCACTGCATATCCCATAGCGCTGGTCACCTTAGTTTTTATTATACTAGACCATGGCTTCCCAAACTTTTTGGGGCCGAGACCCACTTCGGATACAGTTATTTTTCGTGACCCACTTGCTTTTAATTGAATATTGTAATGTGCTACAGAATTTGTTGGCGCTATATAAATGCAAATAGTAATAATAATGCATATTTTAAAGGGAGAGGGATGTTAAATTAAAAATAGAAGCGGCCATGAACTCCTGACACCGCCGAGCCACCTGGTCCTCCTATGACACTGAGGCTCCCATCTCTGCCCACTATAGCTGAAAGATCCCGTTGCCAGTCTAGCCACCAACGCTCCTGCCAGCAGGACGAGGAGCTGACTCTGCACCCCATGAACCTATCCTACAACCTACATAACAGCCCACATATGTACTCACTGATGCAAGTATCCTCCTCGCAGGAAATGCAGACCAGCCTCCGTAAACTGCGTGGGTGGGGTCCTGAATCCATCGAGATTTGACTGCTCTGGCTCTCTGTATTTTGCGCTCTGGCTCTCTGTATTTTGCGCTCTGGCTCTCTGTATTTTGCGCTCTGGCTCTCTGTATTTTGCGCTCTGGCTCTCTATATTTTGCGCTCTGGCTCTCTGTATTTTGCGCTCTGGCTCTCTGTATTTTGCGCTCTGGCTCTCTGTATTTTGCGCTCTGGCTCTCTATATTTTGCGCTCTGGCTCTCTGTATTTTGCGCGGGCTCGCACAGCACAATTTAGGCAGGCCCGCTCTCAGTGATTTCCAGCTCAGCGCGACCCACTCAAACACAGCTCGCGACCCACCAATGGGTCCCGACCCGCAGTTTGGGAACTCCTGTACTAGACTAAACCTTTCATCTAACCTCTGATTTATTTTGAATAGCCAGTATAAATGAAAAGTAGTGGGGTTAATCAATCATTCTTTATGTATTCATTATTTGTGTTTTGCATAACTGGGTGTAGAAGAGGTGTGCCCTTGTGCTAAAATGTGTCCCTCCCTTACTTCTCAGAAAGTTGGATGTATGCATGGTTATGGTGAAATCATCAATGGCAAACTGCCTGCATAATGTGCTGAACAGGAAAGCTGGATTATGATTTATCACTGTGAATACATCAAAATATGATCGCTGAGAGGCCCTGCCGACATCGCCCAGAAAAACAACTTTAATTGATAATATAAAAGAGCTAGACTGAAAAAAGTCAGCTGATTAGTGATTGTAGCCAATCAGCTGTCAGAATACAAGGACCTCGTCCATCCACACTCTTTAGCATGGATGAGGATTGCCAGCCTAAGGACAACTTTTTTATAGATATATACAATACATGCACCAGTGAGCTCTATAAGTAATTGCATTTTTTAATATGGAATAGTATATATTTTGGCCTGGAAAGTGAGGATAAACTCATTGACATTTCACATGAATGGGCAGCTTTAGTGTCACTTTTTGCATTACAAGTAACTCACGAGTGTTAATCGGAAAACCCAGCAGGAGATCAGTACAAAGACAAAAGTAGAACAAGTTTTTTTTTAACAATTAAGATTCTGGTACAGGAAACCAACTGAGATAGCATATGAACTGTGAATGAAATCTGCCATTTGTGCTATCTGCAAGTGTAGGGTGTCTTCTCTGTGTATATATATGCATGTGTGACCTGTGAGAGATCAAGATCAAACCAGGGTCTTCAGAAATACATCAGCAATCTTACAGTGGTGACACTGAGCTGCTGCAGGGACTGCTTTCCTAGGCCCAGGAAACTAGAAAAAATACTCTCGTTCTTTGCACCCAATCAAAACCACATCCCCAGAAGACAACAGAGGGAGGGGGTTGGTTAGAGTATTTTTAACTGACTGATTAAACATCTTTCTTTTCTGTTCATCAAATGCTGAAGCTAAGTGATTTGCATGGAAACAAGATACTTACCGGTGAACACGCAGGTTCTCCTTTTTTCCTGTTTCCTGCACTCATAATTCTTTGATGTCACAGCACAGGGGAATTACCACGTTCAGCTTTTCTATTGTTTCTGCCTCTTCCATAATAAGCAGGCTGTCCTTTGTGGCAGAAGTCATGCCGTTGTTTTATTGTCATGATTCCATTTTTTTTTTGGACTGTTCAGGAAGAAAGGCTCTCTACTAACTAAGCTTTAACCACTTAAGCCACGGAAGATTTTACCCCCTTCCTGACCAGGGCCTATTTTGCAATTCGGCACTGCGTGACTTTAACGGACAATTGTGCGGTCGTGCGACGCTGTACCCAAATGAAATTGATGTCCTTTTTTTTCCCCACAAACAGAGCTTTCTTTTGGTGGTATTTGATCACCTGTGCGATTTTTTGATCATGCGCTATAAACAAAAAAAGAGCGTCAATTTTGCAAAAATAACAATATTTTTCACATTTTTTTATATGAAATTCCCCCCCAAAAAAATGTAAAAATCTAATTTTTTTTAACATTTTCAGCCAATTTGTTTTATGCTACATATGTTTGGTAAAAAAAAATCGCAAAAAGCGTATTTTGATTGGTTTGCGCAAAAGTTATTACGTTTACTAACAAAGGGAAAGATTTTTGTCATTTTTGTTGTTTTTTTTTTAACCCGTAATGGCGGCGATCTGCGATTTTTTTTGCTGTACATTGCGGCGGACAGATCGGACCCTTGACTGACATTTTTGACACTTTGCGGGTTACCAGTGACATTTCTACAGTAATCAGTGCTATACATATGCACTGTTACTGTAAAATTACACTGGCAGTGAAGGGGTTAACTTTTTTTTGCGAGGGAGGGGTTATGTGTGTCCCTAGGGGCGTGATTCTAACTGGGATTGGATGTGGCTTGAGGTGTAGGAACAGTGATCAATGGTCCTATATACTAGAACCGTATGATCACTATTCCTACACAGGGGAGAATGACAGGCGGCTTGTTTACATTAGCCGCCTGCCTTTCTCCCTCTCCAACGACGATCGCCGAGTGACCGGTGGACATCGGGTCCGCCGGTCACACGCGCGGGAGGCGTCCGTGATAGCGCGGGAGCGTGCCTCCGGGGGCGCGCGTTCGCTCACTAGACCCTTACAGGCTAGCGACATAGACCTACGTCGCTCTGCCTGTGAGGGGCTGACTGCCGACGTAAATAGTCGTGCGGCAGTCGGCAAGTGGTTAAAGTGGTTCTAAAGCCTTTTTTCCCCTTAAAATAACAAACATGTCAATAGTGGTTTTCCACAGAGCAGCCCCGATCCTTCTCTTCTCGGGTCCCCCACTGGCGCTTCTGGATCCTCCCCCTTACCAAGTGCCCCTACAGCAAGCTGCGTGCTCTAGGGCACATGTGTCAAACACAAGGCCGTGGGCCGAATCCGGCCCTCCTGGTTATTTTATGTGGCCCTTGCACCTCTCCTGCAGATGCAGGAGATCTCCAGACCTTGTGCTTTCTGCTTTCCAACAATGCCTCCAGGCTTCTTCCCAGCAGCAGCACAAGGTAGGGGCGGTGCACTGTAATGTACGGGAGGGTGGGGGCACTTGTGCATGCTCTCTTCCAAGCCACTTGTGTGTCTATGGGACACACAGAGAGCATGGCTCAGTCCTGCGCCCCGCTCCCCATTCTCCGCTCCCTCCTCTCTGGCTGTGATTGACAGCAGTGGGAGTTCAACCAATCAGGAGAGAGGATCCAAATTGTGTCAGCTCTTGTGCGCATTGCTGGATCAGGATTGGGTTCAGGTTAGTATTAGGGGGGACTGTAAGAGGGAGGTGCCCCCTGAAGGTTTTTTACCTTCATGCATACAAAACCTTCAGCCTTTAGAACCCCTTTAAATGTTGCCTCCCCATTGCCTTTAGTGTTGCTGCAGACTGTGATAAATTGCAGTGTAAATATCCTTTTTTTTTCAGTAGTCACATCCAGGTCCTGGGCAGGCGGTTGGAGAAGACTTTCTCTCGCTCTGACAATACCCATTGACGCTAATATGGTGATGTCACTGATCTAGGACTTTCTTGCCCTTGTTGACTCTCCATTCCCTATCTGTCTGGCAGATTGGATCTGATAGCAGTCGGGCGTACAAGGACAGATGGTTCGTTTACATCCAGTGGCCCATAAGGGAGAGCAGGCTGTGTCCCCTCTGGATAAGCGGAGCGGACACAAACCAATCATCCGCCTGCTTAGCAGGGATCAATGGATTCCCCAGTGAGCAGGCAGACTCCAACGAAGCCTGCCCCGTGTGTAAGGGGCCTTAAGCATTTAAAGCATGGGTGTCCAACCTTTTGGCTTCTCTGGGCCACATTGAGTGTAGAGAAATTTTCTCGGGCCGCATATAAAATATATACTATAGTTAAGGTATATAAGTAATAAAACGCCGCTGCACCCTTCCCGCGCTGCTGCACCCCCCCCCCCAGCACTAATTTAACACAACTAGTGGATGCTCCCATCCAAGGCAGCCTCTGCCTACAGTTAGTTGGAAGCCGCTGTGGCCGTGCCCCCGATTCGACTTCCTTCCTCCCCAGCAAAAAAAAAATTGTCAGGGGGCAGTGGGCCGCATTGCCTGTGGTTCCGGGCCGCATGCGGCCCCCGGGCCGCAGGTTGGACATGCCTGATTTAAAGCATCATTTTTTTTTCACCCAGGATTCCATTACAAAATAGGGGAATCATGGGAAAAAACATTTTGCGTAAAATCATAAAATGATTTCACAAACATTCCAATTTCTCTTTAAACACGGTTTATAAAGAAGCCTGCTTCCTACTGGCCTGTCTAACCCTTGCAGTTGTTCCAGTCCAGTACAAACTCACAATCAAACTGTTTATCTTTTTTTGGAAAAGCTCGTCTACTTCCTTCCTGAGAGGCAAAAACAGTCTGCATGTTATGTGTAGTTTGCTAAACAAAGCCCTGCTCAGATCAGTCCCAGCGTCAAGCTTCAGATAAGATCTTTTTCCCAGTATAGAATATAAAATCTATAACCAATTTATTGCCTTTCTAGAACTGCACCTAAAATGCCTTTCAATTTATTTTTAAAGCTGGGTGGTTGTCCTCAATAAATCTGCTAAAATTCTATTGAAGTGATTTCCTATATTTTTGTATATTATTCATTAGCAACATATTACTATGGAAAAAAGAAAATCCATAGGAGTGCTTTTTCTATTTTCTACCCAGCCACTGAAAGATGCCATCCGTGGAATGACCGAGATAGCAAGAACTTTAAGATGAGCTGTCCAGGTCCTCTGACATTGTCTTTTATTCTCTTCCCATATATTTTTCCAGTTTACTGAACCCTCTGAAAAATTACATTGCATCATCAATATAGAAAATGCATCTAATATTGATACCGATGGGTTGTCCCTGTAACATTTTGCATTAAACCCTTTTGAGGACAGTTCGTTAGGTATGCAGACTTTGACATTGTGGTCAAACTTTTATAAATGAATAGTAAACTCTAACTTTAAACTTGTACCTACAAGTAAGCTTACACGAAGTCTTACTTGTAGGTACAATGATTATCTCCTAAACATGCACCGTTTAGGAGATAATCACAATTTCAGCAGCTGGTGATGTCACTGGCACGAGCGAGTGTGCCATAATTTAGAGTGCTGCCACAATTACGACTCCCATGTGTGGGCATAGGAGTGACGTCATCGAGGCACGGCCATTCAAATGGCCGGGGTGTGCAAACCCGGAAGGAAGACTGGACAAAGATGGAAACCTTGGAAATGGTAACAGTGCACCGCTGGAGGGCTTAGTTTGAATGGTGAGTCTGCCATAATGTGCTAGTATGCAGTACATACTAGCACATTATCACATAAATCTGAAAGAAGTCAGATGATTTTTTTCTGACTTTACTACCACTTGAATAAAAACCAGGAGATGAACTGAACAGTGGGCCTGGTGTGCTAAGGTTCCTAGAAGCAGGCCTTGCATGTGTTTTTTTTCATCAGATTTTATCCTATTTTTACATGATTAATAAATCCATTGCTACTTAGTTATACTGCATACTTATTTAACATTTAAGGCTCCATTCACAATTGTGTGACTTGTCATGCAGCTTTGGACATCAAAGTTGCTTGACAAGTCATTCTCCATGTTTTCCGATAATATTTATTCATATATGTGCAAATTAAAGTTGTAGCAAATTCAAAGTAGTTCATGCACTGCTTTGATATGACTCTTAAAAGTTGCATGAAAGTCATACCTGAATGTTATAAAATGCAACAGTTGTCCATTATCACTGGTCAAAGCCAAAGTCGTTGCCATCTACAGTTGCACCCCAAACTCAACTTTGGAGTAGTACAAGTGTGAATGAGGGTGCCAATTTGCAGATCAGGCATATTGCAAACTTTTTTTATTCACCTGGATATACATTATGCATCCATATTAGCACAAAATACAATTTATTATTCATGCTTGCCTTGACTGCAGAATTATTCTTTGCTAATTACACAGGGCTGCGTGCAAATAAATCCATAAAATAAAATTGTGCAAATCGGAAATGTTACTGATTCAATCCCTCCTAAGACTTCGGATTTGACACACTGTTTTCAGCCCTTCTGATTCTGTATTGTTAGAGGATTTGCACTGTAAGGCCCCGTTTACACCTTATTGATTTTCTGCTTGAAGCCTGTAGCTCTAAAACACTCAACAAGATAAATAACATTTGTTTCAATTGCCTCTTTTTGGCAGATTGGAGGCCAAATTGGAGGTAGGTTTTCTGGTATGGAGTTGACCTGAAGACACCCTGTGAACCTCTTACCTGTTCAACTAAAGTGCAAAAGTACGCACCTAGACCCACTTCACCACTTGAATTGTTTTTTGGAGTCTTTACTTCCTGTGTTGGACACTTTCAGTTTCTGAGAGACCAGTCTAGGATTAAATCTGAAGGGGCAATGTTGCCTCAAGTCTACACTTTGCAGTATTCCATTCTTAAATAACTGAGAAACAATTATTTACCTAGCCATTGGGACCCTGGGAGCCGTCTCTGGGCTAGTTTCCAGGTACTGATGGGTTTATTACATTTATTGAGTAGGGAGTTTACAGTGTATTATATGGTGAAATGGCACAGGTTTTCAACCTACTTGCATCAGGCACACCAAAGTTTAGGTAAACCCAAATATTAACCGGTTGCCGACCGCCGCACGACTATATACTGCGGCGGTCACTCGCCTGTCACTGACTTGCGAGCCAATTGCGGGCGGGCGCGCTCCCGCCGCGGCTCGTTCACAGACAAGTCAGTGCGTGTGACCGGCGGACTTGATGTCCGCCGGTCACACTACGATCGCTCCTGTGAAGGGAGAAAGGCGGAGCGGCTTATGTAAACAAGCCGCCCGTCATTCTCCCTGGTGTAAAAGTGAAGATCTGACCGTTCTACTATGTAGAACCGTTGATCTTTGTTTTTACACCAATAGCAATGTCCCTGCACAGTTAGAATCACGCCCCTAGGACACACTTAACCCCTCCCTCTCCAATACAGTTAACCCCTTCCCTGCCAGTGTCATTTATGCAGTAACAGTGCATATGTATAGCACTGATTACTGCAGTAATGGCACTGGTACCCCCAAAAGTGTCAAAAATGTCAGTCAAGGGTCCGATCTGTCCGCCGCAATGTCGCAGTACCGAAAAAAAATCGCAGATCGCCGCCATTACGCGTTAAAAAAAAACACCAAAAATGACAAAAATCTTTCCCTTTGTTAGTAAACGCGATAACTTTTGCGCAAACCAATCAAAATACGCTTTTTGCGATTTTTTTTTACCAAACATAGGTATCATTAAACAAATTGGCCGAAAATGTTAAAAAATTTTGATTTTTACATTTTTTTTGGGGGGAATTTCATATAAAAAAATGTGAAAAATATTGTTATTTTTGCAAAATTGACACTCTTTTTTTGTTTATAGCGCATGATTAAAAAATCGCACAGGTGATCAAATACCACCAAAAGAAAGCTCTGTTTGTGGGGAAAAAAAAGGACATCAAATTCGTTTAGGTACAGTGTCGCACGACCGCGCAATTGTCCATTAAAGTCACGCAGTAAAAAATCGCAAAAAACCCCCTGGTCTTTTAGCAGCCAAATCCTCCGGGGCTTAAGTGGTTAAAGTTTTAACAGCCTTTAACACCCCGTTCAGACAGGGGCGACGCGACTTGCTGGGGCGACCTCGGCGCGACATGCACGGACTTCATATCATTGAAGTCAATGCAGGTCGCCTCCAGGTCGCCCCAAAGTAGTACAGGACCCTTTTTCTAAGTCGGAGCGACTTGTGTCGCTCCTATTAGAACGGGTCCTGTGCTAATTAATGGCGGGCGACCCACCGCGACTTGTCAGGCGACCAAGTCGCCTGACAAGTCGCGCTAGTGTGAATGGGGTCTAAAGCTACCTGTTTGAAAAAAGTCACATTTTACATGCACATTAATGTAATACACATCTGAAGAAAACTATACAGAACTGTCCCAGGTTTTTAAGACTTTATTAATACCTGTAGGCGCGCTATCAATAAATGTTGCACATTTCAAAATACCGAGCCCTTTGTGGGGAAAAAAGGTGTTAGTGCTACCACTGATTTGACAAAAATGTCAGTTGCTTTCACTGTGTAAAGAGTGACCTGGAAGTTGCATATATTTCGGATGTCACTACAAAAACTATTAAAGCAAGTCTGAAGTAGACTTCTAAGAGTTAGTGAGGGAACTTCCTAGAATTTATAAGTACAGATTCTCTTCTAAGAAGACAGCTTGACTATGCTGTGTAAAAGATTACAAATGCTCCTTTTTCCTACCCGGAAAAATGTGAAGCCTACGCCATCTCTTTTCTGAGAAGGGTATGTTGAGAACCATACTTGAGTTCAGATGAAATGGGCCTGTTCTGTTTGCTAGGCCTGCAGTAGCCCAAGTTACATCTGACCATACAAGGATGATCACAAACTATAAGCATTTTTTCTCGGATTTGAAGATTTTAGTTCTGTGGAAAGGTAAAAAAATACATTTCTTCTTTTATCTTTTTCATAAACCTAAAGCTGGCTATACACTGAATGAATTTCCTACTTTTCAAGAGGAACCAGCCAAAATTCACTCAGTGGGTGGCCCTGTCAGCTGCCTTCTGCCCAACATCCCTCAACTGAAAAAAAATCAGAGAAGCCAGCAGAAAATCCTCGCCTGCCTCTCCATCAGAGATTGCTTTGCATTCATTCAGAAAATGCAAAGTGTTGTATGAATGGTGCCCATGCTGAGTGGCCAACCTCCTGTGTTCACAATGCTTCAGGCCAGCCACCCAGCACTGGACCTGGAAGCAAGTGGAGATCAGTGATGTAGCAAGGTCTACTACAGTGATTTCCAGCTTCCAAGCGTATGGGTCAGGTATGGTGTATACATGGGGGTTGAATTACTAAAACTGGAGAGTCCAAAATCTGGTGCAGCTCTGCTTAATTTCCAAAGCTTAATTGAACAAGCTAAGGTTAGAAGCTGATTGGCTACCATGCAAAGCTGCACCAGATTTTGCACTCTCCAGTTTTAGTAAATGAACCGCATAGTTACATTGGTCCAAGCTGATACAATGTACAATGTAAAAATAGACCACGCCTGGAATTCTTCTTTAGGAATATATACTTGAATAGAATATTTTTAAGAGTTTAGTGTCACTTTAGGCATATAGCTTTTGAGAGTTTGTTGCAAAGTTTGATACCTAGAGATCCAGCCAGTAACAACACTTCCTGTTGAGTACTGACAACGCTAAACCACTGCCTTTAAACTAGCAAGCAGCATTGTTAACCTGTTCTCTTGCAGTTATAGGGTTGAGACAAACCATTTAAAGTGTTATTAAACCCAGGACCCTGCATTCACTATATCTGGTCTCCCACAGTACACGGAACATGGAAATGCAATAGTTTTAGTAAATACACTGCCCAAAAAAATTCAAGAAACGCTTTTAAACCAGAGTACAGCATCAAGTCAATATCCTGGGATATTTATCTGGTCAGTAGCAGAGGGGGTTGTTAACTAGTTTCAGCTGCTTTGGTGATAATGATATCAACAGATGCACTAGATGGGCAACAATGAGACAATCCCCAAAACAGGAATGGTTTTACAGGTAGAGGCCACTAAAATTCATTTTCCCCACTCTTTTTTTCTGACTGTTTTTTACTAGTTTTGCATTTGGCCATGGTCAGTGTCACTACTGATAGCATGAGGCGATACCTGGACCCTATAGAGGTTCCACAAGCAGTCCAAATCCTCCACGATGGCATATCAATATGCATCAATAATGTCTCAAGAGCATGGAGGAGATGCCAGGAGACAGGCAGTTAATCATGCTTTACTGCAAATATAGACTAATTTTACTGTTGTGGGTTTGACACTTCAACACAAGAAGGGGTGCCTAAAAAGATCAGCATGTAAAACCTTTATCTCGAAAGGAAAACAACTGTTCCTGTAACTGATTATAAAGTATTAACTGGAGTTCAATTTCAATGTGTATTTAAATTTGCTAGTGCATCATCGGGCTCTTTCACACGGGCGCTCTGCTTGTCCGCAAATCATCCTATTTTTTTGCGGATGATTTGCGGACATAATGTAAGTCAATAGCATTGCGGATGTCAGCGGAATACCATCCGCTGACATCCGATTTGCCTCCTTTCAGTTCTGTTCCCTTTTTTTCGAATGGAACAGAACCCTATTTTTTTATTCCGTTCAAAAAACGGAAAGGAAGGAAAATCGGATGTCAGCGGTGTCATCCGCTGACATCCGCAATGCCATAGACTTACATTAGGTCCGCATATCATCTGCAAACGGATGGGATGATATAAGGACACACGGAGCGGATGACACAAATGTCATCCGCTCCGTGAAAAAAAAAAAAAAAAAGCACCAGAGCAGAGAAGAAATCCGGAGCGGCCGTGTGAAAGAAGCCTTACACTCCCCTCACCCCAGACAATGCTGCTGTCCAAGGATGCCCCTTTCATTCATAGAAATAGGGTTTAGACAGCTACAAAATATTTAAATTTGAACTTTAGTAACAAATGGAGTTCAAATAAATTATGCTTAGTGAATTTAATTAATTAATTGATCTAAATTAAATTTATAAGCAGAGATTTAGAACTTGTCATCCAAATTTTTTTCAGCCTACTAGAAATTTCTGTCATTTAAAATGTAAGACCTTAGTCAAGAGGAGACCTATTTGTGGTGCTCAGACAATTTACAGTTTTTTTTGTGAAACTGCAAATTGTCACTGGGGGAACCTGAGGAAACTTCAAAATGTCACTAAAGGGGACATTCCTGAAATTCTCCACTGCTGGTACCGCATGGTATAGTGTAGGAACGGTTCGGTATGGTGCGGTACGGCGGCGCTTTTTCACTGCATGGAACTGAACGGTACGGCTCTCTAAAACAGTACCACCTCGATTGTGGTTCCAAGAGGTACTATACCGGTACCATATCCCACAATACTTTGCATGCAGTCACTACTAGCCACTGATTGGTCAGAGAATCGTTGTTATCCCACCCACTTAACTTTAGTACTACTTCAGTGGAAAAGCAAACCATACCAAACCGTACCGAACCGTTCCAACACCGTACCATGCGATATCAGCAGTGGAAAAGCAAACCGGGCCAAGCAGGGCCGAGTAGAGCCGAGCCGGTACTTGCAGTGGAAAAGTGCCATTAGATGTGTTATTTTTAGGTATCATAGGCTTTATATACAGTACTTTGCAAACATTTGGGCACTTGAGAACCACGCTGTAAAGGGAGGATGCTTGGAAAAATAATGCAAAAATAATAAATAGTTTTATCTAACAACCTTTTAAACATAAAAATACAAATCCAATCAATATTTGGTAAGTCCACCTTTGGAAACAGCATTGGTTCTCCTAGGTATGCTTGTGTACAGTTAGTTCACCTGTTTACACCATCCTGTTGTAGTAATGAGCCTGTTTCCCTTTGCTTTAGGGCAATGTACAGCAGTAGACATGTAATGCGTTTGTGTGGTTCAGTGCCGTTCATTTTGAATGGCACCCCAACACACACCTTCTGAAGGATCTCTGACAGTTGTGTTGTGCACTGGACTGCGACATATGCCGTGCCTTGCTGCATTGTAGCAAGGGGCATTTAGGTGTCTTTTCAATGAATGGCACCACATCCCATCAACTCATTCATGTGCATTGTGGTAAAGCACCTGGTAACACTCACCTTACTACAATGGGATGCTATGAGCAAGCCTATACAGTCAGGTCCATAAATATTGGGACATCGACACAATTCTTATCTTTTTGGGTCTATACACCACCACAATGGATTTGAAATGAAACAAACAAGATGTGCTTTAACCGCAGACTTTCAGCTTTAATTTGAGGGTATTTACATCCAAATCAGGTGAAAGGTGTAGGAATTACAACAGTTTGTATATGTGCCTCCCACTTTTTAAGGGACCAAAAGTAATGGGACAATTGGTTGCTCAGCTGTTCCGTGGCCAGGTGTGTGTTATTCCCTCATTATCCCATTTACAAGGAGCAGATAAATGGTCCAGAGTTCATTTCAAGTGTGCTATTTGCATTTGGAATCTGTTGCTGTCACTTCGCAATATGAGATCCAAAGAGCTGTCACTATCAGTGAAGCAAGCCATCATTAGACGGAAAAAACAAAACAAACCCATCAGAGAGATAGCAAAAACATTAGGTGTGGCCAAATCAACTGTTTGGAACATCCTTAAAAAGAAAGAATGCACCGGTGAGCTCAGCAACACCAAAAGACCCGGAAGACCACGGAAAACAACTGTGGTGGATGACCGAAGACTTCTTTCCCTGGTGAAGAAAACACCCTTCACAACAGTTGGCCAGATCAAGAACACTCTCCAGGAGGTAGGTGTATGTGTGTCAAAGTCAACAATCAAGAGAAGACTTCACCAGAGTGAATACAGGGGGTTCACCACAAGATGTAAACCATTGGTGAGCCTCAAAAACAGGAAGGCCAGATTAGAGTTTGCCAAACAACATCTAAAAAAGCCTTCACAGTTCTGGAACAACATCCTATGGACAGATGAGACCATGATCAACTTGTACCAAAGTGATGGGAAGAGAAGAGTATGGAGAAGGAAAGGAACTGCTCATGATCCAAAGCATACCACCTCATCAGTGAAGCATGGTGGTGGTAGTGTCATGGTGTGGGTATGGCTGCCAATGGAAATGGTTCTCTTGTATTTATTGATGATGTGACTGCTGACAAAAGCAGCAGGATGAATTCTGAAGTGTTTCGGGCAATATTATCTGCTCATATTCAGCCAAATGCTTCAGAACTCATTGGATGGCGCTTCACAGTGCAGATGGACAATGACCCAAAGCATACTGCGAAAGCAACCAAAGAGTTTTTTAAGGGAAAGAAGTGGAATGTTATGCAATGGCCAAGTCAATCACCTGACCTGAATCTGATTGAGCATGCATTTCACTTGCTGAAGACAAAACTGAAGGGAAAATGCCCCAAGAACAAGCAGGAACTGAAGACAGTTGCAGTAGAGGCCTGGCAGAGCATCACCAGGGATGAAACCCAGCGTCTGGGGATGTCTATGCGTTCCAGACTTCAGGCTGTAATTGACTGCAAAGGATTTGCAACCAAGTATTAAAAAGTGAAAGTTTGATTTATGATTGTTAATCTGTCCCATTACTTTTGGTGGGAGGCACATATAAAAACTGTTGTAATTCCTACACCGTTCACATGATTTCGATGTAAATACCCTGAAATTAAAGCTAAACGTCTGCGGTTAAAGCACATCTTGTTTGTTTCATTTCAAATCCATTGTGGTGGTGTATAGAGCCAAAAAGATTAGAATTGTGTCGATGTCCCAATATTTATGGATCTGACTGTAAATTTGTACTTTTACCCATTAAAATAGCTTTACCTATCCTGGCTCCACCCTCTACCTTTTCCACAATTGAATACTCTTACCTTACTTTTAGAAAAGCTTCTAATCTTTTTAGTGCTGCTTCCTTCTTTCTCATCTAGGTGAGAATGACACCGGGCCACTGGCACTGCCTCCTGGGATGTCCACATCACACATACCAGGAGGCAGGTTTACAGATGGGTGCATGCATACTGCAGAATTCCATGCAAGTGAAGATGTGGCACAGGGCTTTAGGACCCCGCAGATATGTGTGACACATCTGCGCACGTGCAAGAAATTCCCATACATGCACACAGACGCTGTAGGTATCAAGATCCCAGATGCCAGCATTGTGTGCGCGTTTGTGGGGAACCTCCGCAGATTTGCCACACATCTCTGCTGGGTCCCAAAGACCTGTGGCACATCTGTGCACACGTGGGATAACTGAGGATGGCAGCACGGAAGAGTGGTGGTGGGACCAGATTCACACTAGACTGAGTTTCCTCATACGGTTCAGTGCATGATCAAATAATTATAGTGAACCGGTGCTAATGATCAACAAGATAAGCCTGCATTCACGCCAGTGTAGCACGTGAACGCACACATATTTGTATGATTTAGCACGCATCCACAAAACAATTAAGAAACTTGTGGCGCTTGTGGTGCCTATTTGTGCATGAGTACATGCAATAAATGTGGAAAACGGCACAAAGCACAAAAAAGTATGTGAGCCTCTTTGCCACATTTGTTGTGTGTACGGCAGCCCATTGAAATAGAAGGGTTGCCCTACACATGAAGTGCAATCCACTACAGTAGTGTGTGGGGACTAATGTAGGTTCTGTGACTATCATTAAAGTGTTACTAAACCATCAGCCTGTATATGCAGTAAAGGATGCTTACTATAACCTAAGGGGTTAATCCTCCACATTGTGAAAAAAAGTCTGTCTTCTCTGATCCTCCCCTTCTTCCACAGTCCCCAATCCATCTGCTGATAGAACAGAGCCTTGGGGGCACTCTGCACATGCTCAGTTTGGTGTGTATTGCTGGAGAGTTTTTTTTTTTCATGGGAGGAGTGCATGTGATTTGCACAGGGCCACTCGGCACTCTCCAGACAGAGGGACAGGGGTCCTACAGCCTCAAAGGACACCAGAAACGAAAATAGTGATGCTGAGCACCCTGCTCCTGCGCTCAGAACTAGGTCCTCAGGCTGCCTCTATCACGGAACTCACACTTGGCATCCACTATGGCTAAGCTTTGCTGCCCTCTACGACCGGGGTGGTCGACCAAACACTGCAAATAAAAAACAAAGAAAGGGGCGCACCAGCCTAGCGCATTATCCTCAACGGGCTTTTAATGGCATACATTTAAAATCAGCTACTCACAAACATGAGTAGCTGATTGAGTCCATGGCCTCCAGGCTCTGAGGAAGAGGCACGTCTCGAAACGCGTTAGCCCTCCGTCTATATGAGACATTGGACTCTTACAAAGATGCTGCTCTATGGAATTGAAATGCTGGATTGTTACGCATGTTTGTGAGTAGCTGATTTTAAATTTATGCTATTAAAAGCCCGCTGAGGATAATGCGCTAGGCTGGTGCGCCCCTTTCTTTGTTTTTTATTTGCAGCCTCAAAGGACAGTCAGAGGGCAATGAAACTCCTCCTACAAGCTTTAACCATACACTGATAGAAGTCATAGGACTGCTATATACTGCTGATGAGAAAAGGTATATAGCAGTTTATATTTACTAAAACTATTGCATTTCCATGTTCTGTGTACTGTGGGAGACCAGATATAGTGATTGCAGGGTCCTGGGTCCTGGGTTTAATAGTGAATGCAGGGTCCTGGGTCCTGGGTTTAATAGTGAATGCAGGCTCCTGGGTTTAGTAACACTTTAAATCAAACAGAATAAGCTGTGCAGGAGGAATACAAATTGGGTGGTGATAGCAGTCACTAGAAAAAAATAGAGGGCAAGTCTCTGTAGTAGGGACACAGACAGCAGTAAAAACCTGACAAGGGTTCTAACACGTCCCTACTACATACTGATGAGTTTTGTTGAGTGGAAATTCACTAACGCTGATTTAGATTTACAACCCTGTAAATGAGTTTTCTGATGGAAATCCATGCTAATTATTACTTATCTGAAATCTTCTATCTTTAAAGTCGAGAGTCTGTATTAGTGATGTGGTAGAGAGCACTCTTCCTTTTAGGCAGCGAATTGAATCATCATTCTTCGAAGGTGGCAGAATGACTATTACTTTCCTTTTCTGATGATACTTTTATGTCTTAAACTAAAACAGTCTTCTTCACATTCATTTATTTATTTATGCACTTCTAAACCACAGTGTTTTCCATTCTGGGTATGACATGGAAAAAAAAAAAAACTCGCCCTGCACCGACCACAGGCCTAGCTTGCTGATCGGTTAGTAGCACGTTTCTTATTTTGGAAACTTTTCTTTAATCCACAGTTCAGTGTGGTGTACAAAGCACAGAACCAAAACCATTCTTCTCAGTGTTAATGTAAACCTTTAACCACTGTACTGCCAGCTAAATCTTATTATATAAATATATATATACGCACACACAATTTTTTTGTAGAATGTGTGTGTCTATATATTATGCTGTATATATATAATGAAGATAAAAATAATCTATCTGCTGGGTTTTTTTTTTGTTTATCTAGAGCAGTGATGGAGAACCTTGGCACCCCAGATGTTTTGGAACTACATTTCCCATAATGCTCAACCATACTGCAGAGTCCATGAGCATCATGGGAAATGTAGTTCCAAAACATCTGGGGTGCCAAGGTTCTCCATCACTGATCTAGAGCATGGGTTTTCAAACATTCTGAAAAATGGGCCAGGATTCTGTCCTTAATAAAGTGGAACTTCACTCTCCCAATCAACATTGTTTATTTTTAATCCTCGTGCTGTGCTAGCATTAGTCAATAGATAGGAAAGTCTATTATATTTACTTCTTTTAAACCTTTTAACATTTCTTCAGTTACTTCCTGGTTTCTTGCTTAGGCAAATTATGTCATACATCCCAGATGGCTTCAGGAGGGGAGGAGAGGAGGAGGGGTTTTCTCAGCTAAACACAGTCTCCTGCATGCTCGAGCTAAGGGCAGATGGATTCCAGGAAGTAAATGCTACATGAATCACTTGCCCTTACTCAAGATGGCCACGACTAGAAATGCTAGAGGGCGTCACCGGGACCGGATGGCTTGCACCCGAGGGTTCTTAAAGAGCTCAGCCAGGTGATTGCCAGACCATTATTCTTGATCTTTAAGGATAGTTTACAGACGGGTATGGTGCCAGCTGATTGGAAAAAAGCCAACGTGGTACCAATATTTAAAAAAGGGCAGAGATATATCCCGCATAACTATAAGCCGGTCAGCCTAACATCAGTAGTCTGCAAGATTTTGGAGGGGATGTTAAGGGACCACATACAAGACTTTAGTAATGAAAACGGTATTATAAGTAGTAATCAGCATGGATTCATGAAAAATCGTTCTTGCCAAACCAATCTATTAACCTTCTACGATGAAGTGAGCTGCCACCTAGATAAAGGTAAGCCTGTGGATGTGGTGTGCCTGGATTTGCAAAGGCCTTTGACACCGTTCCCCACAAACGCTTACTGTACAAACTAAGGAAGGTAGGTATGGACCATAAGGTGAGTACCTGGATAGAGAACTGGCTCCAGGGGAGAGTCCAGAGGGTGGTGATTAATGGGGAGTACTCGGATTGGGCGGGTGAGGAAAGTGGGGTCCCCCAGGGTTCTGTCCTGGGGCCAATCCTGTTTAATTTACTCATAAATGATCTAGAGGAGGGGCTATCGAGTACAATCTCAGTATTTGCAGATGATACTAAAGTCAGCATGCCAATATCTTCTAAGCAGGATGTGGAAACCTTACAAGCGGACCTGAACAAAATAACGGGGTGGGCAACTACATGGCAGATGAGGTTTAATGTTGAAAAATGTAAAGTAATGCACCTGGGTGCCAGAAACCAGAAAGCAAGCTACTCACTAGGGGGGGTGAGTCTAGGATGGAAAAGGACCTGGGGGTACTGGTAGACAACAGGCTTGGCAGTGGCATGCAATGCCAAGCCGCTGCAAGCAAAGCCCACAGAATACTGGGATGCATAAAAAAGGGGATTCACTCCAGAAATAAAGAGATTATTCTCCCACTCTACAAGACTCTGGTCCGGCCACATCTGGAGTATGCTGTCCAGTTCTGGGCACCGGTCCTCAGGAAGGATGTGCTGGAACTGGAAAGAGTCCAGAGAAGGGCAACAAAAATAATTAGGGGAATGGAGGACATCAGCTATGAGGAAAGACTACAAGCACTGAACTTATTCTCTCTTGAGAAGAGACGATTGAGAGGGGATATGATATCAATGTACAAATTCTGTACTAGGAACAAAATATTCAGAGAAAGGCACATGGCCACTCACTAAAACTAGATGAAAGGCGGTTTAACCTTAAAATACGCAGGGGGTTCTTCACTGTAAGAGTAGTAAGGATGTGGAATTCTCTTCCACAAGCAGTCGTATCAGCAGGGAGCATCAATAGTTTCAAAAAACTATTAGATGGGCACCTTAAAGACCACAACATACAGGGGTATACAATGTACGGTTACCAGCAAATCATACACACACACATCATAGGTTAAACTGGATGGACTGATGTCTTTTTTCAACCTCACAAACTATGTTACTATGTAACTAATGGCAGTGTCCATTTGCCTGAAAATACTTTTGTCCATAATTTATTATTTACCTGCTAGCTTAGTCATGTTTTTTGACTCAGCTAGTGCAGTTAATAGGCCTTATGCAGACGAGCACTTAGGGCCCTGTGCATGAAATCCTGGCATTTTTGGGCACCCAGGAGGCACAGGTGCCATGTCCAGCCCTGCTGACAGCAGCCTGTTTAAACCTTTTGACAAGCTGAAATATGCAGCCATTGGATGCTGTACAGAGTGGTTCTCGGTTCTGTAGAATTCCTGCATTTGAGGCATACATTCCTGAACAGATATGGCCCTAAATGTGGATACCACTCAGTACAGCATCTAGCCACTGTGCCTCAGTGTGCCTGTAGCTTAATGCTTGGTAAAATTTGCTGCAAATAAATAATAGACTCACGGAAAGTCATTTGTTTGTCCCCCATCCCCTCCATGTTAAAGGAGTTGTAAAGTCTCGTGGTTTTTCACCTTAATGCATTCTATGAATTAAAGTGGATCTTCGGTCTATTTTTAAACTTCATTCTAATAGCATTCTCTCCCCCTCTTTAAATACCAATGGATGCAAAAATAAAAAATAAATTCTAGCTTCAAATACCTTTTTTAATAAATTGTTCCTCTTCACTTCCTGCTTCCCCCTTGTAGACGAATGACGTCAAGACTGCACTCCTATTGACTCCTGGGATATTGAATCTTTAGGGGTTTTTTTTGTTGTTGTGAGGAGTGGGGAGGAGTTGTGAGAAGCTGGAGGAGAGCGGGGAAGAGCTGGAGGAGAGCGGGGAAGAGCTGGAGGAGGGCGGGGAAGAGCTGGAGGAGGGCGGAAAGAAGCTGGAGGAGGGTGGGGAAAAGCTGGAGGAGGGTGGGGAAGAGCTGGAGGAGGGCAGAGAAGAGCTGGAGGAAGGTGGAAAGAAGCTGGAGGAGGGGGGGGGAGAGCTGGAGGAGAGCGGGGAAGAGCTGGAGGAGGGCGGGAAGAGCTGGAGGAGGGCAGGGAAAAGCTGGAGGAGGGTGGGGAAGAGCTGGAGGAGGGTGGAGTAGAGTGGGGAAGAGCTGGAGGAGGGCGGGGAAGAGCTGGAGGAGGGCGGGGAAGAGCTGGAGGAGGGCGGGAAAGAGCTGGTGGAGAGCGGGGAAGAGCTAGGGAAGGGCAAGGGGAAGCTGAAGGAGTCCAGAGAAGAGCTGGAGGGCAGAGGACAGGCAGAGATGGGGGGGGGGCAGCCAAATCAAATACAGAGGCAAATGGGCATTGTGCAAGCGCGGACTCTGATGTGTACTGCGCATGCACAAACTCACTGTGCACTGTGGAGAATTCCCTGGAAAACTGAGGGGGCTGGCCTCAGCTGCCCTCAGTTAAAATGGCAGCCATGACATATATTGTGCGTGTGTTTAGAAAGTACTTTTTTTACTTAAAAATGGTAGATTTATAAAAGCAAAGTGGATAAATCACATTTTGGATGTTTTTACATGCTGCATTTATTTTTTCTACAACTTTTAAAGTCTGACTGAAGTGCCTCTTTAAGGTGAAAAACCTTCTGTGCTTCAGCGGCCCCTTTTCTTACCTGAACCCGATCGTTCCAGCGACGAGCACGAGCCCAGCGGCTCCAGCTGCTGTCTCGGGTCCTCATTGGATAGATTGATAGCAGCAGGAGCCATTGACTCCCACTGCTGTCAATCAAAACCAGTGACAAGGAAGTGGGGGGCGGGGCTGCTACAAAAAATCTCAATGAGCTTATTTTAAAAGGGTTTGCACAAAAGTTATCATGTCTACAAACTAGGGGAAAGATTTATGTAATTCTTTTAAATTAATTAATTTTTTTTTTTACTAGTAATGGCAGCGATTAGCGATTTTTAGCGGGACTGTGACATTATGGCGGACAGATCGGACTCCTAACTGACATTTTTGACACTTTTGGGGGGGACCAGTGACATTACTACAGTTATCAGTGCTAAAAATATGCACTGTTACTGTACTAATGACACTGGCAGGGAAGGGTTTAACCCAGGGCCGATCAGAGGGTTACGTGTGAGCCTATGGGGTGTTTTCTAACTGTGGGGGGCTTGTGAAATCATTACAGAGACCTGTGTTCCTAATTAGGAGGAACACAGGAGCTCTTCATTGATTCCTGAGAGAACAACAGTCTGCTATGTTTACAACAGCAGATCCCCGTTCTCTCTTCACCGGGAGCGATCGTGAATGCCCAGCGAAAATCATGGCCACCGACCCCGTGGATTGGCTTCCCCACTGGCGAGTAGGCGCGCGAGTGCCTCTGGCGCCCCCAGGATTTGCGGGAACCTTCCAACCTGCTGCCGTATAACTGCAGAGGCTGGTCGGCAAGTGGTTCAAAATAAATAAATAAAGAACAAGGAGTAATTCATATTTACTGGCGTTTTCCGGGCCTTTTTTGTAAGTGTTTTTGAAGCTTTTTGCAACTGTTTTTAACTAGTTTTAGAAGCATGGTACAAGCGTTTTACAGATTCAGGCATTTACGTTTAGTAAAAAGAAAGCACGGGGGGGTTGGGGGGCAGTGGAGGAGATTAGGGGTGGAGAGCTGCTGTTTGAGCAGAAAACGCTCGTAAAATGCTCAAGTCAGGCGTTTCTATTGGTGTCTATGGGGACAAAATTGCTTGTAATCTGCCAAAAAGAAGCTCATGTACTTTGAGTGACAGGTGTTTTTCATCTGGCGACAGAATGCTGATATGTGAAAAGGGCCCAATAAAATGAATTGGATTTGGCTTATTGAGTGTTTTAGAGTTACAAGCTTCAAGCTGAAAATCATTCAGGTGTGAACGGGGCCGGAGTAGTTGCAAAGATGTGTGCAGTTTTACTAACACATGCCGAAGTTGCAAAACTGGGTTCAGACGTTAAAATAGAAGTAAAGGCAAAACCTAATTAACTCTAAACCCACCCTCTGTCACATTCTACTGTTTATGATACACAGTGCTTTAGCAAACTAAACATTAACCGGTTGCCGACCGCCGCACGACTATATACTGCGGCGGTCAGCCCCGGCCAGGCAGAGTGACGTATCGGTACGTCACTCGCCTGTCACTGACTTGCGAGCCTATCGCGGGCGGGCGCGCGCCCGGCGAGGCGCGCGCCCGCCGCGGCTCGTTCACAGACAAGTCAGTGCGTGTGACCGGCGGACTCGATGTCCGCCAGTCACACTGCGATCGCTCCTGTGAAGGGAGAAAGACAGAGCGGCTTGTGTAAACAAGCTGCCTGTCAGTTCTCCCTGTGTAAAAGTGAAGATCTAAACGTTCTACTATGTAGAACGGTTGATCTTTGCTTTTACACCAATAGGAATGTCCCTACACAGTTAGAATCACGCCCCTAGGACACACTTAACCCCTCCCTGTCCAATAAAGTTAACCCCTTCCCTGCCAGTGTCATTTTTGCAGTAACAGTGCATATGTATAGCACTGATTACTGCAGTAATGTCACTGGTACCCCCAAAAGTGTCAAAAATGTCAGTCAAGGGTCCGATCTGTCCGCCGCAATGTCGCAGTACCGAAAAAAAAATCGCAGATCGCCGCCATTATGCGTTAAAAAAAAAACACCAAAAATGACAAAAATCTTTCCCTTTGTTAGTAAACGCGATAACTTTTGCGCAAACCAATCAAAATACACTTTTTTGCGATTTTTTTTACCAAACATAGGTAGCATAAAACAAATTGGCCGAAAAATGTTAAAAAATTTTGATTTTTACTTTTTTTTGGGGGGAATTTCATATAAAAAAATGTGAAAAATATTGTTATTTTTGCAAAATTTACGCTCTTTTTTTGTTTATAGCGCGTGATCAAAAAATCGCACAGGTGATCAAATACCACCAAAAGAAAGCTCTGTTTGTGGGAAAAAAAAGGACGTCAAATTCGTTTAGGTACAGCGTCGCACGACTGCGCAATTGTCCGTTAAAGTCACGCAGTAAAAAATCGCAAAAAAAACCCTGGTCCTTTAGCAGCCAAATCCTCCGGGGCTTAAGTGGTTAAAGAGGAACTTCTAAAACTAGGGCTCGATCACCTAGCCCCCCCACCACCACCACCAGGTGAACGAGCTCCGTTCAAAGTATTTACCAAAGCAATTGCTTGTATGGTGAGTTGTCTTTTAATATTTCCTAACCAAGAAAACATTTTAAATAAATGAAGAATATCTCCCAGTTTATGGAAATTGAATGTACTTTAAAATGTGGAACAAATAAAGTCCTACAGCTGCAGGTTCTGGAAATATTTGCAGAACATGTATTTTCAGTTATCTTGTGGGCCTGAAATAAGGATGTGAAAAATACTGAAACGTGTCCAGATTTGTGATAGATAGCAGGGGAAAGCCAAGTTCATTTAAGCTGATGCTAGCTGAAATGCCACATCTGAACACGGCATGAACAAAATGATTCATAATGTTAGGACTCAAACCCCAGAGCTGGCGGCTCATATACAGTAGAGGAAAAACGGCCATTCACAGTTTATGAATGACAAAGCAAAGAACTCGCTCACCCCAAAACCAACCATATTGTCATAATCAATAGAGCAGATTGCATTCTTGGAGGCACCATGCTGAGCTGGTAACCACAACTGTGACGTGTGGCAAATCATAACCCGCATAGAAATAGGAGATGGCAACATGTGAGCTGAAAATAGTACTAGGACCCCTTACAGCAGACCCTTGTTCTATAATTCCCATTTCTTCTGGATGTACACAGCAATTACTAAGAAAAACTCTATCAAATACAAAGGCATCAATGGTTCTATACTGAGCAGTCACCTTTGGTTTAAAGTGATTGCAAAGTCTTGTTTTGTTCCCTAACAAACATTTAATACTTACCTGCTCTGTGCAGTTGGTTTTGCACAGAGCAGCCTGGATCCTCCTCTTCTCAGGTCCCTCTTCTGTGATCCTGGCCCCACCCTGCTGTTCAGTGCCCCCACAGCAAGCACCTTGCTATGGGGGCACCCGAGCCGAGTCACAGCTCCCTGTGTCAATTCAGACACGGAGCCCCAACCCAGCCGCGCCCCCTCTCTCCCCTGATTGGCTAGCTGACTTTGATTGACAGCAGTGGCAGCCAGTGGTGCCGCTGCTGTGCCTCAGCCAATTGGGGGAGAATCTCGGATGGCTGAGACACTCGTGGACATAATGGACAGAGACTGACCTCAGGTAAGTGTTAGAGGGGCTGAGGGGGGCTGCAGCACACAGAAGGCTTTTTATCTTAATGCATAGAATGCATTGAGATAAAACACCTTCTGCCTTTACAACTGCTTTAAGTACACTGTTTTATAAGGTAATCCCCTCTCATCATCTCCACCATCTAGTTGCGAGCACCTCCTTTCCAGTCTTCTACTCACCTGCCCCTGACTTTGTAAGATATCACAACAGCTTTGTGGGGCGGGGTGCAGCATGTGCGGTGGCAGTAATTCATAAAGACAGATGCAGGGAAAAACTTGTATTGAAATAATTAAGCAACAGTTACAATAAAACGGTGGGCAGGCTACCCGGCCGGTGCACTCACAGATTCCGGTAATGTGAAAGGAGCAGTTTCCAGCCAGACTGACAGCATCTGTTGAGAGGGGCGGAATGAGGCCATTTCATGCCCAATAGGAAAGGTCACCAGAAAAGTTGTGGCCCTACACTTTCCCTCCTTGTCAGGAACCTTTCTCTACCAACAGGCAGGGTACCTGTCTCTACTTCACCAACTCCCAAAGTGCGCATCAAACTTGGGAGCCAGGGGCTTAAATAGGCTCTGCCTGAACCAAAATGGCTGTAGAGTCACATGGGGTGGCAGCATCCAATAGGATACAGAACAGAAAACCATAGAGGAGCCTTGTTCCTCTCGAACTTCCTCTCCAACAACAGTTCCGCTTCAAAAGAATGCCACCTGCAGTGGAGAAAGTAGACAGCACCTGCCAACAGACCCACACATGCACAGTCTTAATTTCCATGAAGCTCCCTCTTGGATGCTCTATAGAAATGAATGGCTCCATAGGAATAAAAGAAGGTGCAGAGCACATGTTCAAACCTGGCAAGTAACATTTGGACAAATGATTGTGCAATCTACTCAGCGATGCCCCACTGGGCCAGGGGCAGGTAAATATACATTTTTGAGCAGGTGGTGGGGGGGGGGGGGAGTTGGAGAATGCATGATAGGTGTAACTGCACCAATAAAACTAGTAAGAATCAGAGTGGTTCCAATGAAAATGCCAGCTTGTTATTACCTGTGGAGTAAAAGAGTTCTGGAATCGATTGCAACCAGCAATCACATGACCTACTGCTTAAATGTAACATACTTTCAAGTCAGGCCCCTTCATAATTAGTTGGCATTGTTCAGGCAGTCTCTGAACATACACGGAAAATTATAAAATGCAGAGAAATGCCAAAGCACTACTGCATTTGAACATGGCAGCTGCCTTATCACTGATCTGGAGGCCAAGTTTTTGTTAAATTCCTGACCTAAAGCTCATGTATTGCTAGACCTGCTTGTGATACAGTATTAGTTCAGAATGTTTGCTATTGGCCTGTAATTTGTTCTTTACATATAGCTTGTGCTATATGGAGGGGGGAATACACAGGGAACGCTGAAGCACTCATTTGTCTTTTATTATTTGAAACACTTATTAGCTTAGTCAGTCCATGTATTAAAATACACAAGTATTGGGACACCTGCCTTTACACACACATGGACTTTAATGGCATCCCAGTCTAAAGCCTCGTACACACGCAACGATTGTTTGCCGTGAATTTTCGGGCAACGTCCGATCGGCCGATTGTCGGCTTGTTAGTATGATGCTTCCGACAACCGACTGAGACTTTTCAGCCGAACAAAATCTGGTGTGCATGCTATAAAATTTTTGTTGGCCGTCAACAGAACGGCCGATTTTCCGTCAATCAGTACAGATTTCGGCAGACAAAAATCTGATGAGCAAGACTGGGCATGCTCAGAGAAGAAAAAACACACGGAAAGTAAACCAGCACATGACATCACTTCTGAAGTTGGTTTTTGTTGGCCGAGAAAATTTGTGTGCAGTCTAGGGACATTCCAACCAACAAAACAACACTGGACAAAAGACGGCCGATCGGTCGGCCGATAATCGTTGCGTGTGTACGAGGCTTTAGTCCATAGGGTTCAATATTGAGTTGGCCCACCCTTTGTAAATATTTACACCCCAAACTCACTTATTGATGTCTTTATGGACCTTGCTTTGTGCACTGGTGCGCAGTTGTTTGGTGAAGGGAGGATTATTGTGTGGGGTTGTTTTTCAGGGGTTGGGCTTGGTCCATTAGTTCCAGTGAAGGGAATGCTTAAGGCATCAGCATACAAAGACATTTTGGACAATTTCATGCTCCCAACTTTGTGGGAACAGTTTGGAGATGGCCCTTTCCTGATCCAACATGACTGCACCCCAATGCACAAAGCAAGGTTACACATGGATGAGTGAGTTTGGGGTGGAGGAAATTGAATGGCCTCCACAGAGTCCTGACTTCAACCTGATAGAACACCTTTGGGATGAATTAGAGTGGAGACTGTGAGCCAGGCCTTCTCTCCAACATCCGTGCCTGACCTCACAAATGCGCTTCTGGAAGAATGGTCAAACATTCCCATAGACACACTCCTAAACCTTGTGGACAGCCTTCCCAGAAGAGTTGAAGCTGTTATAGCTATATAGGGTGGGCCAACTCAATATTGAACCCTACGGACCAAGACTGAGATGCCATTAAAGGTCATGTGTGTGTAAAGGCAGGCGTCCCAATACTTTTGGTAATATAGTGTATATCTAAACCCAAAAGCAAAAGTTTAACAACTAACCGACCGCCCACCGCAGTTTTACTGTGGCAGGCTGGCTTGGCTGCTTGAATCTACGTAGGGGTACATCTGTTCGCGGGGGTGGTGCTGGGGGGCGAGCGCGCGGCACACTCCCGCCCCCACTAGGCAGCGGGGATGTCACTGGTCCCCCCAAAAGTGTCAAAAATGTCAGTTAGGGGTCCGATCTGTCCGCCGCAATGTCGCAGTCCCGCTAAAAATTGCAGATTGCCGCCATTACTAGTAAAAAAATAATTAAAATGACATGAATCTTTCCCCCTAGTTTGTAGACGCGATAACTTTTACGCAGACCAATCAAAATACGCTTTTTTTGCATTTTTTTTTTACCAAAAATATGTAGCAGAATACAAATTGGCCTGAGTCGATGAAAAATTTTGATTTTTTAAAAAATTTTTTGTGAATGTTATATAGCAAAATTTGAAAAATCGTGTTTTTTTTTTTTTTTTTTCAGAATTGTTGCTCTTTTTTGTTTATAGCGCAGAAAATTTAAATCGCAGAGGTGATCAAATACCACCAAAAGAAAGCTCTGTTTGTGGGAAAAAAAGGACATCAATTTTATTTTGGTACAGTGTCGCACAATCGTGCAATTTTCCGTAACGTAACGCAGTGCCAAATCACAAAAAATGGCCTGGTCATTAAGGGGGCAAATCCTTCTGGTCCTTTTATTGTGGCTGCATTCATTTTCATTTTTACCCTTTATTTTCAAGTGCTGATCTGCCCAGCAAGTCTGTTATTTTCAATTTCCTTTAGCAAAGCAAGCTGTCTAGTAAATGTTGCAATTAGAAGATTGAGACAAACCATTTACAACAGGGGTGCTTTTTTCATTTAATTAAAAACTTTTTCCTAATAGGAAGAAAAAACTGTTTTAGTAACTGATTAACCACTTAAGCCCCGGAAGATTTTACCCCCATTCCGACCAGGGTTTTTTTTGCGATTCGGCACTGCGTGACTTTAACGGACAATTGCGCGGTCGTGCGACGCTGTACCTAAACAAATTTGGTGGTATTTGATCACCTGTGCGATTTTTACTTTTTGAGCTATAAACAAAAAAAAGAGCGTAAATTTTGCAAAAATAACAATATTTTTCACACTTTTTTATATGAAATTCCCCAAAAAAAAAATGTAAAAATCAAATTTTTTTAACATTTTTGGCAAATTTGTTTTCTGCTACATATGTTTGGTAAAAAAAAAAAAATCGTAAAAAGCGTATTTTGATTGGTTTGCGCAAAAGTTATTGCGTTTACTAACTAAGGGAAAGATTTCTGTCATTTTTGGTGTTTTTTTTAACGCGCAATGGCGGCGATCTGCAATTTTTTTTGCAGTACTGCGACATTGCGGCGGACAGATCGGACCCTTGACTGACATTTTTGACACTTTTAGGGTTACCAGTGACATTACTACAGTAATCAGTGCTATACATATGCACTGTTACTGCAAAATGACACTGGCAAGGAAGGGGTTAACTTTATTGGGGAAGGAGGGGTTCAGTGTGTCCCTAGGGGCGTGCTTCTTACTGTGATTGGACATGGCTACTGGTGTAGGAACAGTGATCAACGGTCCTACGTAGTAGAACCGTATGATCACCATTCCTACACAGAAGAAGGAGAATGACAGGCGGCTTGTTTACATCAGCCACCTGCCTTTCTCCCTTCACGGGGGACGATCGCTGTGTGACCGGCGGACATCGGGTCCAGCGGTCACACGCACGGACTTCCCAGGGAACGAGCCGGGGCGGGCGCGCTCGCCCGCTATTGGCTCACAAGGAAATGACAGGCTAGTGACGTACCGGTACGTCACTTTGCCTGGCCGGGACTGACCGCCGCAGTATATATACTTGCGGCGGTTGGCAACCGGTTAAAATGTATTAGCTGGAGTTAGTAAACTTGTCATAGATGGTTCGAATCTGAACCGACTGAGATTCGAACCATGTATGGGCAAGATGAATGTACCCAAGTTGATCGATCAATCAAATTGGGTACAGCTGGCCTACCGGATTATACATGTGATCATCGCTAGAGGCTGTTATAGCCTCTAGCAATAATCACTGTGTTCCCCCAGAGATGTAATAGCAATGATTCTGCTGCATCATTTTTGGAAATTGGATAAAATCTTCTCCTAGTGGGGTAGTGTTTCTGAATAAACTATGTGACAGGAAAGCAGAACAAGAGCAAGATCAGGAAGCAGACATTTACTTGGCTCTCAGTCCCCTGGAGACAGGAAAAAGGGAAAGCTTTGATGATAAGGTTATATGGAAAGTGAGTTTAGTGCCTGGCCATAGCACATCCTCGTTGGGAAAATGCTTACTATGGCTGAATTTTGTTCCTTTGTTCAGACACGGGGTCTTGGGACACACAATTGCATCAATCTGTAGTGTCCATTATTTACTTATCGATAACAAGGAGCAGTAAGCCACACCACTGAGTGTGAGAAAAAAATGACTTGGAATTTGATTATTGGTTTGTATTGAAGCTGAAGCTGCTGCCTGATCTTATATTCTTTTATATTGCGTATCACCCAGTCAGATTTACTTACATTTTTCTGATGGAGATGAGGCAACAATGGATAAATAATGGCTGCTGTGGACAACACTGCTTTTTAGGCCTCGTGCACACTGGATATTTTTACAGCTGCTGTTTTTGGCATCAGAGGTTTTTTTCTGCAGCCAGTAAACTCCCCAGCATGTTATTCTATGTGTCCATGCACACATAGGCTGTTATCAGCGTTTTTTGGCAGGGGTGTTTTCTACTGGGAAAAAAACCCAGAACTAGTGGATTTTAAGAGAAGTTTTTCAGCTGTAAAATCGCTCTAACTCTAATAAAAGCTGAAATACGCTATTCTGCATTTATCCGAATTTTTGAGCCATAAGCTTTTGTGGGAGTACAGTTTTGCAAAAAAAAAACAAAAAGCTAAAAAAAAAGTGTTTTCCACAGAGTTTTGGAAAGCAGTGCCGATTTTGAGAATGGCCAATTGGTACGAAGAATAATGGCTTATTAAACTGACGTTGTGATTGGGTCAAAGTACCTTCAGGGTCCATTCACATCACGTGTGGTGGAACTGTGTTGGGTGGCTATTCCCTCTGCATGACAAGGCACATTCCCTTTTCTACCTATCTGCCCAGGTCACACTACAGCGTTGCGGTGGTGTGCGATGAAAAAAAAATACCGTCGGTCCGTTCTCGTCCCATCCAATCCACTGGACGGAAATCCACTGGAAAATAGGGTTTCCATCCATCCAGATTTGACGGATCGGATGTCAGCGGAGATGCATGGGGTGACCGTTCAGATCCGCCAAAAAAAAACTGACAGGCGGATCTGAACGGTCCGCCTGTGTGAAAGGGGCCTTAAAAAAAAAAAAAAAGGAAATCGTGTGATGTGCCAAAAGTAATCCATTGAGTCTGCCTCTAATCCATGATCTGGACACAAAAGTGTAGAACCCATTGTCAGCATTAGAGGGAGAGGGGTCTGCATTGGTAACCTCTGTAATCTCTCAGTACAGGTTTCCTGGATGAGCAGTGCTGAGCTTTAATTGATTTCATTAAAGGGAAGATGTGAATCTACGTAGGCAAACATTGGAATGGTTTATAAAGAATGCCACATTTAACACTTAAGGAGTGATTTTTTTTTTTTATTTGTGAAAAGCACAACATTGTGAAATAAAATATGCCTAGTGCTGATTCCCAGACCTCTTCAGTTTTCACTTCTGTAAAAGCTATTAACTTTGGGCAGAAATGGCCTGTTTTATTTTCTGTTATAACCAAAACTTCCCCATTTAGGTTAGATAACATTCCTAAAATAAAAGCGAAACATGTAGTCAACATTTATTTTACAGCTTTTGTCTGTTTAACCGGTTCCAGAACGCCCACCGCATATATACTGCAGCAGGCTGGCCCTCCTGCGTAGGGCTACGTCGGTCGCGCGCCTGCAGCTAGGGGGCGAGCGCACGCCTGCAGCTAGGGGGCGAGCGCGCGCCGCTGCCGGCACGCTCCCTCCCCCACTCGGCAGCGGGGACTCCGATGCACGGGGCAGGCAGCTCCGATTGCCGCCTGACACCCGCGATCGCTCCCCGCTGAGAGAGAAGGACAGTCAGCTGTTGTAAACACAGCGGACCATTCTTGTGACATTACTACAGTAATCAGTGCTAAAAATATGCACTGTTACTGTAATAATGCCACTGGCAGGGAAGGGGTTAACAGTGTGGGTGATCAAAGGGTTAAATGAGAACCTAGGGGAGTGATTCTAACAGTATGGGGGCAGGGCTTGTGAAATGATCACAGACACCTGTGATCCTATATAAACGGATCACAGGCGCTCTGTGATCATTCCAGAGAGAAGAATGGTCCACTGTGTTTACAACAGCTGACTGTTCTTCTCTCTCAGCGGGGAGCGATCGCGGGTGTCAGGTGGCAATCGGAGCTGCCTGCCCCGTGCATCGGAGTCCCCGCTGCAGAGTGGGGGAGGGAGCGTGCCGGCAGCGGGGACTCCGATGCACGGGGCAGGCAGCTCCGATTGCCACCTGACACCCGCGGGGGAAAGTCAACTTTCCTGGCCTCTGCGGGCCCTTTATTTTCTTGGAAGTCATGTTATTATGCGAAGTGGTTCAAGGGTTATAGTACGTTATAGGTATATGCCTGTATGGTAGGACAATAGCTGGTGAGCCTATCCTGAGGATGATTAATACATAATACTGTCTTTATATGCCACTGTGACCAGAAGAGTAGTGATGAGTGACAGCTTGCAGTAGTGGAAAGAACACCAAGCAATGTGCAGGAGGGGTAGACAGCTATTTGCTCAGGCTTGGATAGTATAAGTGGAGGTTTAAGTCGCTTTATACTGCACTCCTTTATGCCAGGCATAAATGTGAAGTAAGTGTGATTAGTCTTTTGGTTCCTTCTACCCCACCAGGGCCACTCCACCTCCCTTGTGGGTAAGACAAAGGTCCTCAGTTGTTATAGGAACCCCCGCAGGGGCAAAGTCTCTTACCCGTTTGCTGATGATGGAGTCAGGGTTTAGAATAACCAGGATGGCGGCGACAAGCCACAGCCCGCACCTAATGATGATATGACGATCCCCCGGCTACACAATATTCGTATCCGCCGGGTCCTGATGTTCCCCCCCATGGCCTCGAGAGGTGGCAGGGACCTGTCGAGGTGTGTGAAGGCCGGATAGGAGTGGATTGACTGCAGCCGCGAGGATGGCAGGCTGTCAGAGGCCGCAATGGCAGCGGCGGGCGGGGTAGGCCTTCGGTCTCCACCAGATGGATCCGGAGTCATCAGAGCTTCGATACGGGTATCTGACACCCGATCATCTGCACAGTGCGCCGGGGAGCTGAATCACCCGATCGTGGGCAGTGGAGGCTGGATTAGGGCAACTAACAGCTTTCTGATGCCGGAGCTCTCCTCTCTTGCTTCCGGCACAGTGCTCTTCCCTGATGTGTAATATGTTTAACATAGGATGCTGTTCATTGCACCCCAGATATGAAGTTCTTCTGATGCGTTTACTGTTGCTTCCTACTATTAACAACACAGTCCATTTGATTTCAATTGGAATTATTCTAACATGCACTGGAAGCAACTTTTTTAACAAAAGGAAAAGATTGACCAAAATAGGGACAAATGAGGAGGAAAGAAATACAGAGGGACTTTGTCCCGAATGAGGGACTGTCCCTTAAAATCAGGGACAGTTGGTAGCTATGACAACTGAAGTGCTGAGTAAGTGATTCCTGTGCTCAGTGTACAGCGAGGAAGCTACTCACCCAGAAGACCAGCAGAATTCAGAAGATCTTGGTCATCACTGTAGTAACTGCAACTACTTTCACCTTCTGCAGTAAGCCATCAGGAGATAAGTGTACGGTAATTATGCAATACAGCTCATTCCTCATTCACTATAATATTCACTCATCTGGTCACAGATCAGGCCATTTTGTTCTAGCCTCTTAAATGAAAGCGTTGTGCAATGGTTGACACACCCTGGGTGTGCAGCAAGAAGGCTTGCTTTTGTGTGCTGTAACCAGTACCCAAGTACTGCAGTTTAAAAAAGTTCTTCTGTTGGATTTTCATTTAGTGATGAGCAACCCCACACAGTGCCTTATATGTTGTAGTCTGCACACTGGCTTCAGGAATTTGTACTGTACTGCACTTTCTGTAAATTCGTAAAAAGGAGAATTTCTCTTACATTCATTGATGGACACAGCTCTTCTAATCTTGACCATAGGGTTTCATAGTGCCACCTACAGAGTAGGACGCTAGGCAGAAATGAACACAGCACCACCTATGGGCAATCCTAACTGGTATAAAACCCTTTCTCGGCTATAGGCAAGCCATTTATTTCTTCCTAGTGTTAAGGACCTAGTTCGCTGCTAGGACCTGTAGTTCCATAGCCTTTTTTTTCATTTTTTCTTTTTGGAGCGACACCCGCATGCTCTGCAGAACTGGCAAGCAGATAACCGCCCCCCCCCCCCACTTCCCTCCCTGGTTGTGGTGTGGGCACCTTAGGAAGTGGTCAGCATCCCCTCCTTCCTTCCAGGCCTTGGGTTTATCCTGCCAGTTCATCCTGGATTGACCTTATTTCCTCCCACCTCTCTCTCCCTTCTCCTGCTGTGGGATGGGGGGTCCCCCTGGGCTCCGAAGATGGTTTGTTCATTTCAATTTATATTTTATATGGCCGCAACATTTGGCCAAAGAAAATGAGAATATACAGTTCTTAAAAAAATGGTTTAATAGTAAACTAGTAGAACAGGGTCTATAAAGAAGTCACGACGGCAGCCATTTTATTGCACTCCTGGTGTCTCTCCCCTGTTCTGTAGAGGCTCCTGGCCACAAGACCGGCGGGCGCAATTTTACATGCGGCTTCTCCTGGACAGCGCGGACAGCTCTCAGCATTTCGCCTAGCAGCCTGGTATTCGGTTGGGGGTGGACATGTTCTAGCTTCCCCTGCTGCAGTCAGCTAGGGGTGGTTTGCCCTGCCCCCCCCCCAGTGGACCTTCCTCCAGTGGTGCCTTGCCTTCTTCTGGGCTTTCTTCTATGAAGTCTCAGGCTCGCGTCTCTCCCCCCCCCCCCCCAAATCTCTTCACGGCTCCTCAGGGTCTTCTTTCCCATTAGACGCACTGTCAGCAGTCCTTGAGTTGTTTGTTAGTGTGATAGGTAGTGTTTGGAAGCAAGGTGAGCCATAAGCACCAGCCCCCCCACCTTTGCCTTCATCCTTGGACATTTCTGAGCCTGAATCCGATTCTGCTACTGTGGGCCCTGTACTCTCTACAGGCCCTGAAGACACAGTCTCCGATTCTTCAGACAGTGAGGGTGAATCCTGAAAGGCGCTAGTGACCGCACTGATTACCTTGGAGCGAGACATTGTAAAACTTGAGGACCCCTCTGTGACTGTTGATAAGATGGCTGTCCCCTTTGATATGCACAAGTTGGCTAGGCCTGCTAAGGTTTTTCTTTACCATACATATTTTAATAAATCTGTTTACAAGTATTGGGAAGGTTCGAAGTGTTCTTTCATGGTTCCAAAGCACTTTTTTGGTACATTACCCCTTTGAGGAGGCCCCTCTAATAAAGTGGACCTCTCTCTGTGGTGGATCCCCCATCCCTAGGTTGAACAAAGCAACCATGATACCGGTGGATGAGCCTACCTCCTTTTAGGAGTTTGCCACATCCTTGACCACAACCACCTCCCTCGCACAAGGCCCTGAATTGGTTTTTGAGGGTTCAGAAGTTCAAGATGGAATACATTTCCCTGGTGATGGTCTCCCTTTATCAGGGAATTTTCTGGCTTCCATAAATATCAAAGATGCATACCTGCACATCTGTAAAAAATCTGAAGGTTGGCTCTTTAGGATATACCCCTAATCTCACATGCATTAATGAGAAAAATAGCTTAAAAATGGTGGGAGTATATCGGTGAAGTAACTACCTGAAACACTGAAAAAAAAAAAACAGATTTTTACTTAACCACCTAACACAGCAGAGTACTGTGTATATATATAAAGGATATTTACTGAGCTACAGAAAATTGATCTTTAATAAATTAAAAAATCACAAGACAAAGAGTCTGTGCAAAAGTGCAAATATTAAATATACATCACACTAAAACAAACACTTAACCAACCTTGACACTCCAAATATATATATGGGCCCATATTCATAAGGTATGTAAAGTAAACAAGGAAAAAAATGTGAACAAAAATATCCAAAAATTAAATGGATTGGTGATGGTATGCTCATATAGGGAAAATGATCTAGGATAAAGGGAGGAACTTGATGTTGATGAAAAAAAAAAAAACTGATTTGCTGTTCAGGAAATGTGATGGAAAGTCTCCTTAGTACTGATAGCCTTTTGTTATAGAAAGATGAGGATATGACCTTGGTTAGTTCATAATTGGTGCATATATCACATCCCTTGCGAAGGAAAGATCTGCATGTGGTCCAGAGGAGGTATATTGTTCACCAAAGAGCAATGTCACAAATTAGACCAGAGCATCTGATATGTAATTTCAAAGTAAGCTGTGTGAACAGGAAGCCTCCCTCGCACATGCAGGTATATTAATCCGTTAGGTACCATCCAAAACGATCAACCAAAAAACCCTCAGGTCACACAGTTGGATCGCTCAATTGTGTGATAGAAAAATAGGAGAATACTCATCCATCCAGTGAAGTTCATAAAGACGTTGAAGCCATCATATCAGATTAATACATCTCCCAAGTGTCCATAGTCCATAATTGCATCACCAAGAAGGGGCTGGCAGAAGGGGTGGATGGTGTATGCACCTCAATACCAAAAATAACCACGCTAAACACACTCTGAATTAAGGTAAGATTGTGCTAATCTGTGAAAATGGTAAAAAATATTGAAACAATAAATAGTGAAACAATAAATAAAAAAAAAAGCTGCATTTGAAGTGGGAATACACCAAATAACAACATAAAAAAGTAAAGCTGCGCTAACTTGAAATATAAGTGATCAAAACATATGCTCGAGACAACCAGTGGATAAATGTTAACACAACATCCGAATTAAAAAATCATAGTGTTAATAAGAAAGTAAGTCCAAATAAGATGTGCAGGGTGTAGAAATAGAAATTCTTCCACCGCAATACTGTGACTTCTCCTCAATCCGTGACAAAGGTAAAGACCACGCTATGCGCTTACCACAAGGCAGATGAATTAAAGCCCAGCAATATGTATATATGGTGCAGCTCCTGTCTATTCCAATGGGCAACAGTATGACCCCTCTGGCTGGTTCAACCTGGCGGAAGCCCCGATCAGGAACACCACTGCAGCACGGACCATCTGGGTCTAACACTCTCCTGCATAAATCACAAAGAGATGGAGGCCACAAATGGTGAAGTAAGTAGGCACAACGTTTTAATAAAGAAGGTAAAAAACTCACATGTAGACAGAATAAAAAACGCTTGTAATCGGCAGAATCCGAGGATGCAGCCGCCCGACTTCCGGGTATAACGTGGTGACGTTAGCACGCCTTCCCGATGCGTTTCGGAAGACGTCATCTATGACAACACGCGTCGGGAAGGCGTGCTTTACTTTTTTATTATAGTGTATGCACCTGCAGTGCTGGTGGCTTCACGTATACTTTGGTGGGCAGAACTTCACAAACCGACTATCTCTGCTGTGTACATTCCAGGCATTGAGAATTGGCAGGCAGACTACCTCAGTCATCAGACACTTGATCAGGGGGCTTCATCCCTACACCCAGACATGTTCTGTCAAATTTGTTTACATTGGGGGACCCTGGAAATGGATCTTCTGGCCTATCGTCTCAAGGGGAAGGTGCTAAAGTTTGTGGCGAGAGTGAGAAAACCCCTCCCCCAGCAGATGCAACAGGTGCACTGGTGGGGCAGTGGGACCAGTATCACTTCAATTATGCATTTCCTCCTCTCCATCTTCTTCCTCGCCTACTGCCTAGGATAGAGGCTGAAGGGATACCAGTCAATCCTGCTGGCTGCAGACTGGTTTCATCCCATGCTGGTACTCCGACGTGGTTTGGCTGGTTGTATACTTTCCCTGGCAGCTGCTACCTAAATGAGGACATTATTCTGCCTTCCCTGTGCCCTCAACCTTCACACTCTAAGGAGGTTGCGCTGCGCTCCTTGGATGTGTTCTGGGTAGTTTGGGTTTACTTGTTTGCTACTGCCTTCTTCTGCAGGTTGAATTAGCTTTTTGTGCTCGCAGACGGCCCAAGGAAAGGCATGGCGGCCTCCTCTGCAACTATTTCCTGATGGGTTTGGCAGACGATTGTTCAGGCATATACCTTAAAGGGTCTACAGCACACACGCCTCTATTTGAGTTTTTTATACTGCTTTGTGACTAAATGGCTTACCTATAGCCGAGAGGGGTTTTTTTTACCAGCTAGGACTGCCCATAGGCGGTGTGTTCTTTTCTGCCTAGTGTCCTATGCTATAGGGGGCGCTATGAAACTATGTGGTCAAGAATAGAAGAGCTGTGTCCTTCAATGAACTCAGAGAAAGGGATTTTACGGTGAGTAACAAAGAATCACATTTTTAATGTTTAACTGAGATCCCAGTAATATGGATTATTACTTCTCACAAGTATCCATCCCACAGTTTGTTTGTTTTTTTTTTTACAAAACAAACTCTTTATTAATATAAAAAGAGGAGACATACAGACGACAGTACAACAAACACCGTCAATGCATTAGGCCCCTTTCACACTAGTGCGACTTGTCCCGCGATTTTGGACCGCAAAATCGCATGACAAGTCGTTTTCCATTATTTTCAATGAGCCCCATTCATATCAGTTCGTTTTGAGCCATAGCCATTGCTTTCAAAATCGCGTCAAGGTTGCGTCAAAATCGTGCTGCAAAATCGCGGTAAAATTGCGTCGCATAAGTGTGAAAGGGGCCTTATACATAGTGACAACGTCATGCAGGTTTAGGACTTTAAGACTCCATTCACACTGGTACGACTTGTCAGGCGACTTGGTCAGCCTGACAAGTCACGCACCGTCGCGTCCCATAGTATAGTACAGGACCGGTTCTAATAGGAGCAACACAAGTCGCTCCGACTTAGAAAAAGGGTCCTGTACTACTTCGGGGTGACCTGGAGCGACTTGCATAGACATTCATTTTATGAAGTCCGTGCAAGTCGTGCCAAAGTCGCGGTGCACGCGACTTCACAGGTCGCCCCCGAAGTCGGATTGCTGTAATGTGAACTGACGCTAAGTACGCAATATTTTTGATACCATAGGAAAAGTTACAGACATGCAATAGTTATTAGCAGTAATAAACAAACCCTATTAATAGCATCCAATGATGTGCATATATATTCAAGAGAAAATGAATTAGGCTCCTTTCACACACTTCGTCCGTTGGACGGAGTCCGTTTTTCTCAGCGGGGGATCGAGCCGCCGATCCCCCGCTGAGCAGCAGGAGGACAGCTGTGTCTCCGTGCTGTGTGCGGAGACACAGCTGACAGTTCCCCATGCATCTCTATGGGGGAAATCGGATGTCAACGGACCGTCAGTCCGTTCTCGCCTGATCCCATCCGAACCGATCCGCTGGACGGATGGAAAATAGGGTTTCCATCCGTCCAGATTTGACAGATCGGATCGGGTCGGATGTCAGCGGACATGTCTCCGCTGACATCCGATGCCCCATAGGAATGCATGGGGGGACCGTTCAGATCCGCCAAAAAAACGGACAGGCGGATCTGAACGGTCCGCCTGTGTGAAAGGGGCCTTAAGGTGCCTCGTCAGAGACCTGTGTGAAGATCGTGCATAGAGTAACATGCAGTGTCTGTGGGTGAACATAAGAGTCTGAGCTACTCCTCCTCTATACAGGTTGAGGAATTATCCAACCACCGGTCCCAAATCTTGTGGTATTTGCGTGGGCAGCCTCTGTGGGTATATTGGACTTTTTTTGTAAGGTATGAGGGTAATATTGAGGGCCCTAATCCATTGTTGAATTGTTGGGGGGAGGTTCTCTAAGCCAGACCCAGGCAATCATCATTCTGGCCACAAAGAGTGACTCCTGTAGCAAAATGTGGGGGTGTTTATCCTCTTCATAGGATGAGAGGAGGCCCAACAGATATTGCTTGGGGCAAAGGGTCAGTGGGGAGCCCATTTGGTCATAGAGAAAATTTACCACTTGCATCCAGTACCCTTGAATATAGGGACATGACTATAATAAATGGTAGAATATACCCCTAGGCCCAGCAAGATCTAGAGCATGATGGATTTTGATCTATCTGGTATTTGGAGAGGCTGATAGGTGTTTAATAGGACCTGTGTAGGATTGATAGGTGGGTTAGTCAGTCGGGGTGTTTGGGAGAGACTAATCTGCAGTTGTCTAAGACCCAAACCCAGTCTTCATCTACTATTTCCCCAACATCCGCTTCCCCAGCGTGCTTTTAATTGAAATGCCAGTGTAGTAGCATCAGGCAACATTAGATAATTATAACATTTTTGAAATTCATTTCTTGGGGTCCTGACCACTAATTACCAGCACTAAATATAAGGAACCAAGGCTAGGAGTGGAGTCCCCAAAATGACATACCACAGTTTTTTGCAGCATTTACCAGATTGAAGATGCACCAGACATATTGCCTCTCCATGATTATCATTAATCTTATAATTACATTGCAGTGCAGTTACTAACAAGTGGTGCTGCAGGTAAACAACTGTACCTGCGGAACTTTGTTATTGCAAACACATAAAGATAGCAGACCATTGTGTACAGGTGGTGGACTATCAAAAGTACCCTTCTATACTGTATATTTAATGCTCACACCATAGTACAGTAAACCCCCCTCCATTGCGGGGGTTACATTCCGGACCCAGCCGCGAAAAGTGAAATTCCGCGAAATAGAAAAACCCTATTAAAATGCATTGTAGGCATGATTTTTTTACTGTCACTGTACGTGTAGAAGCATTTTAAGGTCTTTAAACACACTTTTAAAACAATAGAAACTCATTTAAACACATAAAAGATACTTAGAGACAGAGCAAGAGCTATGAAAAACACAAAAATCTTTCATTTTTAATGATTTATATAGTAAAATAACATTACAAAAAAAAACGCGAATTACCGGGACCGCAAAAACTGAACCGCGATGTAGCGGGGGATTACTGTATTATTATATACTGTACTATTAATCGGGCCATATCAAGAAATAAATGTGCAGTATGTTAATAGAATTAACATCCCATCCATTAAGAAACAGTTAAAATAGGTTCTCACGGGTTGTAGACATATTCCTTTGCAATGCTCAATAATTTTGGAAGCAAAGTGGAAATAATCTGGCCCTCGGTTCTCTGCATTGTTTAGTAAGTATCATATGAAGAGTTTAAGGAACTTACAGACTGGGGGTAGTTTTAATATAACTTGGACAGCTGTTATTTTGTCCAATATGTTTCTGAGTCAAACCAAGACTCAGGTTTCCTGAGTGGGTGGCAGTTCTTCCCAATTCCCATGTTGAAATGGTTACTAATCCATTGGCAGCAGAAGACAAAATCTGGAGCAATATGTAAAATTTCAGATGAGACATGACAGTGGTGAATCACTCATTACTAAAGCAATTCTTTGCGTGTAGCAGTAGAACTATTACTCATAATGTGAGTTTTTTTGGGCACAATATTGCAGTTTTGCTTTCATTCTGAGTAGCTCTTTTTCCTAGAGGCATTTTCAACTTCATTGCCTTGCATATTAACACAGATTTAGTAGAAAACCTCTTTTTAATCTGAGAATAGTTATCTACCAACACAGTCTTTGGATTGTAAGACTCACCAAGCTTTAGGTTTCTCATGTTGTTAAACAATGTCTGTGATTGGAGATCTTTCATTTTTTTGTAGAAAAGGGAAACAACCCTTCATTGAAAGTGCACGTCGTTTTAATGGCGGTAAGTCAGGCAAAGAAGTCATGGCATATGATGGTGGTTTGTTTATTCATGCAAACTCAACTACTGTAGATCCCTCTAAAACTGGCTATTCATGGCTCGAAATTTAGCTAGTTTAGCATTAACCGGTCAAATTTCCATCCATATATCGGCAACCTAGTTGTACAGAAGTCGATCTACAGATAGTAACAATAGATGCAGCTTTTATTTTTCCCAGTCTTATAGAATTCTTGTAGGGTTAACTGCTGAGAGGAGGAATCAGCACGATCCTCTTGGTCAGTGCCTGCTGAAGAAGACACACTTACCAGAACTACATCTCCAGGGGAGAGTCCAGAGGGTGGTGATTAATGGGGAGTACTCAGATTGGGTGGGTGTGGAAAGTAGGGTCCCCCAAGGTTCTGTCCCGGGGCCAATCCTGTTTAATTTATTCATAAATGATCTAGAGGAGGGGATATCTAGTACAATCTCAGTATTTGCGGATGATACTAAACTAAGCATGCCAATATCTTCTATGCAGGATGTGGAAACCTTACAAGCGGACCTGAACAAAATAATGGGGTGGGCAGCTACATGGCAGATGAGGTTTAACCACATCCATACCGGCGCATAGTAATATGACGCCGGCAGGATGGCTTTACCGTTCCGGGCGGCCGTCATATGACGTCCGCCCGCTCTAGCTGCTACTGCGCGCCCCCGGGGGCGCGCAGCGCAGCGATCAGGGAAATTGGCTCTTTACCACGTGACCGGCTGTGTCCAATCACAGCCGGTCACAAATGTCAACAGAGAACACGGTAACTAGCTGTCACCGTGTTCTCCTCCTCACACACTGATCCTGTGTGAGGAAGAGAGTGTGGTAACAGCTAGTTACCAATTACAGTGCACGCTAAACACACTGATTGCCCCCCCCCCAATAAAGAGCACCTGTCACTAGCCCGTCAAAGTACCCGAGTACCTGTCACCAGCCCATCAGGTACTCTGATGACAGGTACTCGGGTACTCTGATGGGCTGATGACAGGTACTCGGGTACTCTGATGGGCTGGTGACAGGTACTCAGGTACTCTGATGACGGGTACTCTGATGACAGGTACTCGGGTACTCTGATGACAGGTACTCGGATACTCTGATGACGGGTACTCGGGTACTCTGATAACAGGTACTCGGGTACTCTGATGACAGGTACTCGGGTACTCTGATGACAGGTACTCGGGTACTTTGAGTACCTGTCAACCGAGTACCCGTCATCAGAGTACCTGAGTACCTGTCACCTACCCATCAGAGTACCCGAGTACCTGTCACCTACCCATCAGAGTACCCAAGTACCTTCCACCTGCTCATCAGAGTACCTGACGCCTGAAGTACCCGAGTACTTGCCGCCTGCTCATCAGTACCCATCACTACTCATCAGTACTCATCAGTACCTATCACGTATCAGTACTGATCATCAGTACCCATCAGTACAGTATCACCTATCAGTATCAGTACTACTCATCAGTACCTATCACCTGCCTGTCACCTGCCCATCAGAGTACCCGAGTACCTGTCACCTGCCTATCGGAGTACCCGAGTACCTGCCACCTGCTCATCAGTACCAGAGTACCTGTCACCTGCCCAACAAAGTACCCGAGTACCTGTCACCCTTCATACAGCCATCATGTCCAAGTCCAAAAAGGTTTATATACGTCCTCCGTTTAAACCTAAATACCGGTGTTATGGCAGCAGATAGCTGCCATAACCCTGGTATTTTTTTAAACGGTGGACGGTTGGCTTTCCGATAAGGGTGGTCCCAGCGGCGGATTCGCCGTGGGATCACCCTTCCGGGATGGCGGAAGAGGTGCCCCTCCTCCCGCCACATTCTGGTCCTTTTCCCCGCTTACCGGACCCGCCGGCAGCGGGGAAAACGATCCGGGTCCCGGATCCTCACAGACAGGATGTCGAGTGAGGGCAAGCTTGCCCTCACTTGACTCTATGGTCTTGGAGGACCGGAGCTACGGAAAATGTTGTTGCCTAGCAACTGGTTTAAAGGTCCTTTTTTTATTTTTCATTTTATATAATAATTTTTTTTTTTTTTTCTATCTTTTAGTGTACTTGTGAGATCTGAGGACTTTTTGACCCCAGATCTCACAAAAAAGAGGTCCTGTCGTGCCTTTTTCTATTACAAGTAATGTTTACATTTCTTGTAATAGAAATAAAAATTATCCATTTTTTTTTTTTGTTAAACGGTGTAAAAATAAAAAATAATAAATAAAATAAATAGTAAAAAAATAAAATAAAAATTAAAGCGCCCTGTCCCCGTTAGCTCGCGTGCAGAAGCGACGCATATGGAAACCCCCGCCCACATATGTAAACGGTGTTCAAACCACACATGTGAGGTATCGCCGCGATCGTTAGAGCAAGGGGAATAATTTGAGCCCTAGACCTCCTCTGTAACTCAAAGATGGCAACCTGTAGAAATTTTTAAATTGTCGCCTATGGGGATTTTTAAGTTTGTCTAAGTTTGTCGCCATTCCGTGAGCGTGCGCAATTTTGAAACATGACATGTTGGGTATCTATTTACTCGGCGTAACATTATCTTTCACATTATGGAAAAAAATTGGGCTAACTTTACTGGTTTCTTATTTTTTAATTAAAAAAAGTGATTTTTTTCCAAAAAAATTGCGTTTGGAAGACCACTGCGCAAATACGGTGTGATAAAAAATAATCTCCATTTTAATCTCTAGGGTCTCTGCTAAAAAAAAATATATAATGTTTGGGGGTTCTAAGCAGTTTTCTAGCAAAACAACTGATTTTAGCTTGTAAACACCAAATGTCAAAAATAGGCCTAGGCAAGTGGCTAGGATGCATGATGATGCTCCTTGGATGTTGGGCCCCTTTATATGGCTAGTCTGTGAAAAAGTCTCACACATGTGGCATTGCCATACTCAGGAGGAGTGGCAGAATGTATTTTGGGGTGTCATTTTTGCTGTGTACATGCTATGTGTTAGGAATATCCTATAAATTGACAACTTTGTGTAAAAAAAAAAAAAGTTTTTATTTTTTTCCCAAATTTTCCAAAAACTTGTGGAAAAAAATGACATGTTCAAAGGACCCATAATGCCTCATAGAATATACGTTGGAGTGTTTGCTTTCCAAAATGGGGTCATTTTGTGGACTTTTCCATTGTATTGGTGCTCTAGGGCCTTGAAAAGTGTGATAGGTAGTAAGAAAGTTTTATGTGTATTTATGCTCCTAAAATGCCTTATGGTGCTACTTGGACGTGGAGTCTCTTTTTGTGGCCAGGCTGTGTAACAGTCTCACACATGTGGTATCACCATACTCAGGAGTAGCAGAATGAATTTTGGGGTGTCATTTTTGCTGTGTACATGCTATGTGTTAGAAATAGCTTATAAATTGACAACGTTTTAGGAAAAAAAAAGAAAAAAAATTTTTTTTCTTAATTTTCCCAAGAATTGTGGGAAAAAATTATAACTTCAAAAAACTCACCATGCCTCTTACTAAATACCTTGGACTGTCTACTTTACAAAAAGGGGTCATTTGGGGGGTATTTGTACTGTCCTGACATTTCAGGGCCTCAAGAAAGGAGATAGGCCATCAGTACATCTGGTGTGATCAATTTTCAGTAATTGGTACCATAGCTTCTAGACTCAATAACTTTCACACAGACTAAATAATATACACTAATTTGGGTTAATTTTACCAGAGATATGTAGCAGTATAAATTTTTGCCCAAATGTATGAAGAAAAATTATTTTTTTGCAAAATTGTATAATAGAAACTAAAAAAAAGTGTTTTTTTTTCCAAAATTTTTCCTCTTTTTTTGCTTATATCACGAAGAAAAAAAAACCCAGTTGTGATCAAATAGCACCAAAAGAAAGCTTGAAAAAAATGATAAAAATTTTGTTTGGTTACAGTGTAGCATGACTGAGCAATTGTCATTCAAAGTGTGAGAGTGCTGAAAGCTGAAAATTGGTCTGGGAAGGAAGGGGGTCTAACTGCTCTGTATGGAAGTGGTTAATGTTGAAAAATGTAAAGTAATGCACTTGGGTGCCAGAAACCAGAAAGCAAGCTACTCACTAGGGGGGGAACCTCTGGGTGAGTCTAGGATGGAAAAGGACGTAGGGGTACTGGTAGACAACAGGCTTGGCAGTGGCATGCAATGCCAAGCCGCTGCAAGCAAAGCCAACAGAATACTGGGATGTATAAAAAAGGGGATTCACTCCAGAAATAAAGAGATTATTCTCCCGCTCTACAAGACTCTGGTCCGGCCACATCTGGAGTATTCTGTCCAGTTCTGGGCACCGGTCCTCAGGAAGGATGTGCTGGAACTGGAAAGAGTCCAGAGAAGGGCAACAAAATTAATTAGGGGAATAGAGGACATCAGCTATGAGGAAAGACTACAAGCACTGAACTTATTCTCTCTGGAGAAGAGATGATTGAGGGGGATATGATATCAATGTACAAATATTGTACTGGAAACCCTAGCATATGGAAAAACCTATTCAGAGAAAGGAAAAGAAATAGCCGCACATCCAGGGATTCCAATAAGTTTCAAATACCTTTAATTCCAAAATGTTGCAAGTGATGACACCAAAGACACAAACATGAAGTCTCGTAGACGCGTTTCACACATACATCTTGTGCTTAATCATTACAATGTAATTGCTTAATCATTACATTGTAATGATTAAGCACAAGATGTATGTGTGAAACGCGTCTACGAGACTTCATGTTGGTGTCTTTGGTGTCATCACTTGCAACATTTTGGAATTAAAGGTATTTGAAACTTATTGGAATCCCTGGATGTGCGGCTATTTCTTTTTCTACAAGTGTTCCCACGGAGGCGGGCCGGGGCCAGCACTCTATTGGATATCCTATACATATTACACACCTGGAGCAGCGTTTTCCTTTCTTCAGTATTCAGAGAAAGGAAATACAATAAGACGCGTGGCCACTCACTAAAACTAGAGGAAAGGCGGTTTAACCTTAAAGTACGTAAGGGGTTCTTCACTGTAAGAGCGGTAAGGATGTGGAATTCTCTTCCACAAACAGTGGTATCAGCAGGGAGCATCGATAGTTTCAAAAAACTATTAGATGGGCACCTTAAAGACCACAACATACAGGGGTATACAATGTACGGTTAACAGCAAACACACACACACATCGTAGGTTGAACTGGATGGACTGGTGTCTTTTTTCAACCTCACTAACTATTTAACTATCTCCAAAGAACTCTTCCCCTACATGCTGTGTGTGGGCAGGTACTTTGAAGTCCAAGCAGCAGCTTTGTTTTGCTATAAAAAAAAAATGATTGTATGTTGAAATGGACAAAGAGAAGTAGGGGGATAGGAGGAGTTCTGTAGCTCAGCAGAAGAGAACTCAGGACTGACAAATTGCATGAGATTTTGGTACAGTAGTGGCAGTGTTGTTAGATAGGCATTTATGAGCTCACTGCATTTCTGGAAGAATCAACAGGTAGTTTACTGTATTGCAGTATTATAAGGGACTTACTTGCGCTACTGTTTATCAAATTTTATATTTACAACACAAATGCACTCATTTTAGTGCACACAAACACAATATAATACCCAATGTTTTTGGTTGCATCATGTAAATAGATATCACACATGCCGGGCCTTAAAATTGCAGTATATAAAAAGGAAAAAACAATGGTACTCAAAATTATCCATAGGCAACATTTTAAAAGCCTTTTCAGCTCATCCTTTTAGAGTAAATAATGGCCGTAGAAACATAAGTCTTGAACGCATGCACACCTGAAGTGTGCAGGTGCATTCGTGTGTGCATGTACTTGGGGGCAGAGAGGCTTTTGGAGATTTTTACATTTATACCTATTCTCATTTCTAACACAAGGGGAATGATAAGTCCTCTATGTAATAGCATAGTGTAGGTCACAAGTTCTTTTTAGGACATTACGGGTCTAATAATGCCTAATCTCATCTCTGCACTCTTCCTAAGATGATCAAGTATAAACTGTGCTTGATCAGCTTCTATGCTGGTTAAAGCTGCCAGGGTTTGACAGCTCTGAAACCAGGATCATACTACCCAGGGAGGATTTCATACTGCTCTCCATCTTGATGCCCAATCTTGAGATCCTGGGCACCCAGGGAGGTAGTGAGCTCGGGATACGTGATGGGAGGGGTGTGAGTGTTGCTAAGCATTTTTAGCACAGAAAACTGCAGTGTAAATGCAGGAATTAGCATTTTCACTGAGAGACATTATATTTTAAGGCATTTCCTAGCAAAAGTTAGTCACAGATCATAACTTGTAACTATACAGGACTATAAAGACTATAAGACTTCAATTGGGCTTTAACCACTTGCCGACCAACCGCCGTAGTTTTACTGTGCCAGGTCGGTCTTATTATGTGAAACAACATACCTGTACATCGCTTAGTGTAAGAGACAGCAGGAGTGCGCGCCACTGGAGGCGCACACACACGCTGATTGGCCAGAGGGGGAGCCAATCAGCGGGTCCAGCGGACACTATGTCTGCTGGCTATCTGCGATTGCACCCCATGGAGACAGAACAACGGTCTGCCTATGCAAACATGGCAGACCACCGTTCTGTCACAGATGAACACAGGGATCCTGTGTTCCTACTATTTAGGAACATAGGTCTCTGTGTTCATCTATTGAGTACATCCCCCATACAGTTAGAAAGCACTCACTAGGAGCACACTTACCCTTTGATTGCCCCTGGTGTTAACCCCTTCCCTGCCAGTGTCATTAATACAGTATAATAAGTCGCGCTAGCTTGAATGATGGAAAATAAAGTCCATATGTATTAGTATCACAGTATTCAGACAGGCTCCCTAGGGACATACGCTTACCAGAAATGGTAAATCAAAAGGCAGGTTCTCTTAAGATGAATCGCGTCCACTTGATAGCAGACTGGAACCAATAATCTCGCGTTGATTCAACGGTATTGGATAAAAAATAAAAACGATGTAGCGTAAAACCCAACACAAATGGTAAAATAACTTGAACACCAATGTGAGTGATAAAACTGGATATAAGTGTGTGAAACTCCACCAGTGTAAAAACTCAAACAATCAAAAGAAATAAAGAAAAATTCCTCTTAGGCTCCATGTACACGGGACGTTGTTAAAAGTCCCTTTGAATGCTGAAATTTTTAGGACGTTTGAAACGTCCGTTCGGTCGCGTTTGTACCCGCGTTTAGCGGCGTTTAGCAGCGTTTGCGGGATTTTGCGTTTAGAACCTTTCCTAGAGGTCAAAAAAATTATTCCCCTTTAAAATGGAAAAACGCTAAACGCGGGCCATCGCGTTCGGACGCGTTCAGACGCGTTCGGACGCGTTTGTGCGTTTGAAACGCCGGGAAACACACGTTCGAACGCAAATAATTGCGTTCTGAAAACAGTCCCTGAACGCAACTGCCTGCAAATGACTGTAAACGACCTGGTGTACATGGACAGATAAGATAAAATGTAGATGGGTTCAGGGGCTTCTAAAAAAAACGCCCAACTGCTCCTAAACGACCATTTCCAGCGTCCCGTGTACATGGAGCCTAAGGTGGGACACCTATAGGTACCCCTTACCGGAAATAAGTGGAAATATGTGCAAAATCATATAGGTGAAGTGCAATCCTAAATCGGCTGATGTCGCCTCTTACCAAAAAAAAGAAGAGATAAACGCCAAAGTGAATGGGAAATCCTAAAATAGGTATCCTCTATGTAGAAAAACACAGAGGATACCTATTTTAGGATTTCCCATTCACTTTGGCGTTTATCTCTTCTTTTTTTTGGTAAGAGGTGACATCAGCCGATTTAGGATTGCACTTCACCTATATAATTTTGCACATATTTCCACTTATTTCCGGTAAGGGGTACCTATAGGTGTCCCACCTAAGAGGAATTTTTCTTTATTTCTTTTGATTGTTTGAGTTTTTACACTGGTGGAGTTTTACACACTTATATCCAGTTTTATCACTCACATTGGTGTTCAAGTTATTTTACCATTTGTGTTGGGTTTTACGCTATTGCGTTTTTATTTTTTATCCAATACCATTGAATCAACGCAAGATTATTGGTTCCAGTCTGCTATCAAGGGGACGAGATTCATCTTAGAGAACCTGCCTTTTGATTTACCATTTCTGGTAAGCGTATGTCCATAGGGAGCCTGTCTGAATACTGTGATCCTAATACATATGGACTTTATGGACTTTATTTTCCATCATTCAAGCTAGCGTGACCTATTATATAGATTCTGTTTAGGTTGTGGTCACACTTGAAGTTGCTACTGTTTTTCTATTCCATTAGCGCGGTTAATACTTTGTGTATTTCATTAATACAGTAACAGTGCATATTTTTAGCACTGATTACTGTAGTAATTTCACTGGTCCCTTCAAGTGTCAGGTGTCCGGTCTGTCCGCTGCAATGTTGCAGTCCAGCTAAAAATCGCTGATCGTCGCCATTACTAGTAAAGGAAAATAAAAATAAAAAAAAGACATACATTTATCCCCTAGTTTGCAGACGTGATACCTTTTGCGAAAACAAATCATAATACACCTTTTTACAAAAAATATGTGGCTGAATACATATTGGCCTAAATTGATGAAAAAATTAGATTTTTTTATATTTTTATTGGATATGTTTTATAGCAGAAGGTAAAAAATATTACTTTTTTTTTTCAGAATTGTGGCTCTTTTTTTGTTTATAGTGCAAAAAATAAAAACCACAGAGGTGATCAAATACCACCAAAAGAAAGCTCTATTTGTGGGAAAAAAGGCATTCATTTTATTTGGGTACAGCGTCTCACGACCGTGCAATTGTCAGTTAACCGCTTGCCGACCGCCGAAAGTACATTTACTGCGGCAGTCAGCCCCTCCTGGGCAAAGCGACGTAGTACTACGTCGCTTGCCCAGGAGCCTGTAGGGGGCAAGCGTGTGCCACCAGAGGCGCGCTCCCTCTCCCGCTCATTCACGGCCATCTCCGCGCGAGTGACCGGCGATCTCTCGCTGGAGAGGGAGAAAGGCAGATGGCTAATGTAAACAAAGCCACCTGTCATTCTCCCTGGTGTAACAGCAGAGACTATACGATCCTGCTATGTAGGATCGTATGTCTCTGTGGTTACATCAAAAGCCACGCCCCTTGACAGTTAGAAGCACGCCCCTAGGGACACACTTAAAGTGGAGTTCCAGCCTAACAAACTCACCTGTCCAACGATGCGGCCGCCCGAAGCCTCGCTCTTCTCCCTCTCTGCTCTGCGGCGCCGGCATCACTGGTGTGGGCACCCGGCTGTGACAGTTTGCGGCTTCACAGCCGGGTACGCACTGCACAGGCGCGAGTTGCGCTACGCGTCGTGATTGGCCGGCAATCTTCTGGGACCTCTGACATGTCCCAGAAGATTGCAGGGAGGGAGGGGGAGAAGAGAACTTCCGCTCAGGGTGCGGCGCTCCGAGCGGAAGTGGGAGCGGGTACCTGTCAAAACTAGGTACCCGCTCCCCCCCCAAAAAAAAATGACATGCCAAATGTAGCATGTCAGGGGGTTAGAACTACCTAAAGCGGAAGTTCCACTTTTGGGTGGAACTCCGCTTTAACCCCTGGATCTCTAATAAAGTTAACCCCTTCCCTGCCAGTGTCATTTTTACAGTAACAGTGCATATGTATAGCACTGATTACTGTAGTTATGTCACTGGTACCCCAAAAGTGTCAAAAATGTCAGTCAAGGGTCCGATCTGTCCACAAAAAAAATTGTAGATCGCCGCCATTACTAGTAAAAAAAACAATAAAATTACATAAATCTTTCCCTTAGTTAGTAAACGCAATAACTTTTGCGCAAACCAATCAAAATACGCTTATTGCGATTTTTTTTACCAAAAATATGTAGCAGAAAACAAATTGGCCTAAAATGTAAAAAAATTTAGATTTTTACATTTTTTTTTGGGGGGGGGGGGGATTTGATATAAAAAAATGTGAAAAATATTTTTTTTTTTTCAAAATTGACACTCTTTTTTTGTTTATAGCGCAAAAAATAAAAATCACACAGGTAATCAAATACCACCAAAAGAAAGCTCTGTTTGTGGGAAAAAAAGGATGTCAATTTAATTTGGGTACAGCGTCGCACGACCGCGCAATTGTCCGTTAAAGTCACGCAGTGCCGAATCGCAAAATAGGCCCTGGTCTTTGAGCAGCCAAATCCTCCGGGGCTTAAGTGGTTAAAGTAACGCAGTGCCCTATCGCAAAAAATGGCCTGGTCATTAAGCGGGTAAAAGCTTCCAGTCCTTAAGTGGTTAAATATTAAAACAGTGTAAGAAGCAAACTGCTGTTTGCATTAGTTAAAACAACCAATCAACATCTAACCAGTCATAATGTGGTATTAGTAAATCCAGTACTAATCGGTTATTATGAGTTAAAATAAATGTAATTTAGTGCTTTACACAATGGCAACAGCATGGCTATCCAGGCCCACAGGAAGATCTCTTGCTGCCCTTTGTTTTCAGTGAAAACAGTCCATGTGTAGCCGGGTTCATTAATGTTATTGGCTGCCATCCTATTGCTTGTTACCACAGCTATTGCTGGGGTCAGTACAACAGGATGTATGATTATATGCAGATAAGGAAGCTGACTTTACTGAATGCACATGGGAGTTCTCTGGAGGATTATCAAGATACTGGAAAACATTAGGCACATGTTTAATTAAAATGCTTGCAAATGTTAAATGTTAAAGGATTTAAGCTTGGCAAATGGGAAGCTTTAAAATGTCACGATAGAATGCTAAATATTTCCCAACCTCCAATGTAAATTGTGATGATGCTTCTTGAGCATTATCTTGTGTAATAGCATTGTAAGCATTAACCCTTACATGACATTGTTTTTCTGATCTCAATAGACTTTTGTTCATTTGCATTAACATTTAAAACCTTTCCTGCAGGACACTTATGATTATAAGTTTAAATCATTTAACATTTCTTAAAGTGTAACCATATCCAAAACTTTATTATCTTAATCATACAGTCAGATAGGCCTATACCTTCAGGTGTAAAGCTTTAGAGGTCATGCCTTCTGTATAACCCTACCTCATTCTCTATGCCTGAAGGCGATAGAAAATCACCTTTAGCTTACCTAGTTTACTATTTTATTTTGATCAATGCCAGCAGAAAAGCAGTGTATCTGTAATGTCCCAACCTTGGTAAAACGTTTGGTTCCGTACCAGCACCCCACACTGTGGGGTATGGCCTGTAATGTTGATCCTGCATGGGTGCTCACCTTGCACTTGGTGTAATGGATTTAGTTAGCCATAGGGTAACATATACTTATAGGGTATATATATATATATATATATGTATGTGTATATATATATGTATATGTGTGTATATATATATATATATATATATATATATATATATATATATAACTTATAGGGTAACATACAGGCCCAGGACCATGTTCCATCGCTATATAACCCAGTCCTTAAAGACCCCTGTGGGGGTATGCCCACTGTGATGGGTGGAGCCTGGACTAGACTATACTGTACAGTCTAGGGTCCTGGAAAGGTAAGACAGAGTGACCTTGGATCTCTGACTGTTAAGGTAAAAACTGGGCTGTGTTTGAAATGTATTCAATTAACAGTGCAATCTTTTAAGATTTGTCTCTAAAATTCACACCACGCTTACTCTATACTCTGCACCCTATTCCCTGAGTATCCCACAGGGGAATACCCTCACTTGTAGCTATAGCAGAGACCAGGCTTTAAAGGGAGTCAATGCAAAAGCGCAGGTGAACACAACGCTCAGCCTCAGAAGGATTATGCATCCCTTGCACCAAAGCAAGAACTGACTCTAAAGCCTCGTACACACGCAACGATTGTTGGCCGTGAATTTTCGGCCAACGTCCGATCGGCCGATTTTCGGCTTGTTAGTATGATGCTTCCGACAACCGACTGCGACTTTTCGGCCGAATAAAATCTGGTGTGCATGCTATAAAATTTTTGTTGGCCGTCAACAGAACGGCCAATTTTCCGTCAGTCAGTACAGATTTCGGCAGACAAAAATCTGATGAGCAAGACTGGGCATGCTCAGAGAAGAAAAAACACACGGAAAGTAAACCAGCACATGACATCACTTCTGAAGTTGGTTTTTGTTGGCCGAGAAAATTCGTGTGCAGTCTAGGCACATTCCAACCAACACAACAACACTGGACAAAAGACGGCCGATCGGTCGGCCAACAATCGTTGCTTGTGTACGAGGCTTTACTGCAATCTCAGCATCTGATTCTAGCTCTAATTCAAGCTCACAGAGGAGAATGAAGAGGATATTGAGGCAGTATTGAAAGAAGCTGCAAAAGATTTTTCTCCCCCAGATAGTCACTATATTGAAGGGGGGGCTTCACAAAGTATGCTTGCTAATGTTGAAAAGCCAGGTGCCTCTGTCCACATAAGCTTTGTGCAACCTGACTCTATTTTACCAGGCTCCTTCAGGTGCAAAGAGACATGCAAAATCCTGCAAAACCTTCCCTGTTCATAAACATATAGAATGTGCCGTCTATGACAACTGGGTTAATCCTGAACTCTATCCAGTGCAAATAGATTTCACAAAAGTGGGCTATTCTTGTATTTGATCATTCTGTCTCTGTCCTAAACAAACATCTCACTTTTCCTATTGAAGATGTTCCTTTTTTCAAAGATTCTTTTCATACAAAATTTGAGACGCTTCTAAAGGCTTTCATTTTTAAGGCAATTTCAATATGTCAAACTGTAGCTAACTGGACTACAGCAATGAACAACCAACATGACTCTGTATTTCGAAATTGTGCTGTTACACAGCAATTACCTTCTGCTCTGCTTTTCTGTGTAGATGCCCAAGAACATATCATATGACAAATTTCCAGAAAGGCCACATGCACAGAACCTTATGGCTTAAAAGCTTGGGCAGCTGAAACTGCCTGCACCTCACATGTATGCGTTTCCAAGGCATTAAAAAGGTCACAGTTTGGAAGGTTTTACTATCACAGCAGAAGGTCTCAAAACCACCCTCCTGAGCCCCTAGTTCCTCTAAACGCAGAGCACTTGTCCGCATTTCAGAACCAAAGTATAGCCCTTTCTTTCTGCACAAGGCCTGGCTCACCAAGGCCACCAAGCCTTCCCAAACCTTTTCCAGAATGAAGGAGCACCCTCACTCTTGAGAGAGGGGACCTCTGTTACAGTTTGCTTCTCTCTGGGTCACAGACATCGCAGACATGTCGGTTCAATCGATAGTTTCAAAGGGGTACAAAAATAGAGTTTAAAGTTCTACCAATTCGTCTTTCAAATTAACCAAAAACTGTCCAAGGACCGTTAGAATTTCAGAATCCCCTGAACTACCTCTTGTCCCATGGAGTTGGAGCTATTGCTTCAATCAGTGGAAGGATTGTAGAACTTAAGCCTCGTACACACGCAACGAATTTCCGCCAACCGGTCGTCCATCTTTTGTCCAGAGTGGTGTTTTGTTGGTTGGAATGTGCTCTAGACTGCACACGAATTTTCCCGCACAACAGAATTCTACTTCAGAAGTGATGTCATGTGTTGGATTGCTTTGTATGTGTTCTTTCTTCTCTGAGCATGCCCAGTCTTGCTCATAATATTTTTCCCTGTCGAAATTTGTACTGACTGCACGAAAATCGGACGTGTTTTGACGGAGGACAAAAATTTTATAGCCTGCACACCAGAATTTTTTCGGCTGAAAAGTCGGAGTCGGTTGTCAAGAAGCATCATACTAACAAGCCGAAAATCGGCAGATCGGACGTCGGACGAAAATTCCCAGCCGAATTTCGACTCTTGCGTACGGGGCTTAAGTGCACTCCTGTGAACTACAGGAGAAGTATGGCCATACTTCTCCTTTAATATTGTAAAATGGGTATGAAATAAACATTCAAAGAGGAGTGGACATGCTTTACAAAGTTTAAGCATTTCATGAGTTTCAAAGCTTTATTAACCTCTCTATGCTCCAGTGCTGTCCCCAGCTTCCTCCTTGACCCAATGCTGCTGGTCCTCTACAGGGAGAATGACACTCCAGGTCATTCTACCCATTTCATGCGAGTCCAGCCTATCATTGACACACCAACTGAGTGCTTACTGTATCATCATGTAGGCTGGGCTTACAGTACTCCAGGACTGTCATTGTGAAGAGGACTGTCCAATTAAGTCAACAAACTGACCAGAAAACTTAAAAAAAAAAAAAAAATAGTATAAATAGGGGTTTATTAAAAAATAAAATCAAATACAAAATATCGGGGGGGGGGGGGGGGGAGAGAGTTGGGCTTTAGGTGGCGGGATGTGACCTGTTTTTTTGGGCATGCTTTGTTCTACTTTAATTTGTTCTCCTTCTGTGGCTGGTGCCTACAAACGAAGAGCATGGTGTCTGTGTTAATTGTGGAAATCGGATTACAGCTATCATTTTTTGTAAAGGAGATTAGCATAAAAAGATTAGAAATGCAACCGTTTTCCCTCCATTTTTGATAACTCCGCTTTATGATTCCTTTATGCACTATGTTAGAGGGTCACAACCTATTCTCAAGGAAATACAGGTAAATTTACCAGCCTTGAACAGCAATCCCTTTGTGGGAACCTTTACCTACATCAGGGGTTCCCAACCATGGTTCCATGGAACCCCAGGGTTCCTCCAGGGGTTCCTTGAGTAATGAGAACCATTGATATTTTTAGTTATCTATAAGGAGGTAATTCTTCGCAATGACCAAATGTGTAAGGAGCATTCTTCCCACTGACCATCACACTAATGTATCATGAGAAGATATAGCTATTTTTTGCGACGGATGGGGGGGTTGCCTGAGACCAGAAAGTTATTTTGAGGGTTCCGCTGTGCTAAAAAGGTTGAGAAAGCCTGGCCTACATAATGCATTCAAAATAACAAGGTTCCTCTAGATCCCTGCTTAAAAGACAGAAAGCTTTTAACCACTTGCCGACTGCTGCACGACGGCAGTCAGCCCCTCACAGGCAGAGCGACGTAGTACTACGGAGGCGCACTCCCGCGCGGTCACGGAACCCCCCCCCCCCGCGCGTGTCCGCCGGTCACTCGGCGATCGTCAGTGCAGAGGGAGAAAGGCAGGCGGCTGATGTAAACAAGCCGCCTGTCATTCTCCCCTGTGTAGAAACAGTGATCATACGGTTCTACTATGTAGGACCGTTGATCACTGTTCCTACACTTCAAGCCACAGCCAATCACAGTTAGAATCACGCCCCTAGGGACACACATAACCCCTCCCTCTCAAAAAAAAAGTTAACCCCTTCACTGCCAGTGTAATTTTACAGTAACAGTGCATATGTATAGCACTGATTACTGTAGAAATGTCACTGGTAACCCCAAAAGTGTCAAAAATGTCAGTCAAGGGTCCGATCTGTCCGCCGCAATGTCGCAGTACCGCAAAAAAAATCGCAGATCGCCGCCATTACGCGTTAAAAAAAAAACAACAAAAATGACAAAAATCTTTCCCTTTGTTAGTAAACGCGATAACTTTTGCGCAAACCAATCAAAATACGCTTTTTGCATTTTTTTTTACCAAACATATGTAGCATAAAACAAATTGGCCGAAAATGTTAAAAAATTTTGATTTTTACATTTTTTTGGGGGAATTTCAAATTAAAAAAATGTGAAAAATATTGTTATTTTTGCAAAATTGACGCTCTTTTTTTGTTTATGGCGCATGATCAAAAAATCGCACAGGTGATCAAATACCACCAAAAGAAAGCTCTGTTTGTGGGAAAAAAAGGACGTCAATTTCGTTTGGGTACAGCGTCGCACGGCCTCGCAATTGCCCGTTAAAGTCACGCAGTGCCGAATCACAAAATAGGCCCTGGTCAGGAAGGGGGTAAAATCTTCCGGGGCTTAAGTGGTTAATACAGCCTTTGTGACAAGGTCACCATTAGGGGCTCATGAACAAGAGTGCTTTAGGGGCGTAGATCATACAATTCTGGCTTTTTTGCATGCCAGGGAAGCCCAGGTGCTTCATACAGCCACCCATAGACACAAACGGTGGTATGCACTGTATGCTATAAGCATGCAGACATATTTTCCGAACAAAGTTGTGGTCGTTTGCTTATGGACATATTCTTTGAACACAGAAAAGCCTGCATTAGGGGCATAGACTGGTACTCATGCACACCTATGTACTGGGCATTTGAGGCATGCATTTGTATGCCATACATGGATGTACGCATGTACTGGTATATACCCTTGGTATATACAGCCACACAGCCATTCATGTTCATGGGCAGCTGTATGCAACATCTAGGCTTCCCTGGCACGGGAAAAAAGCCAGAACTTTAGGTTGTATTCCCCTAAGGTTGTATGTGCCTGTGTGCATGAGGCCTGATCTTTTATGTACTGTATCTTCTATTTTATACTGGTTTGCTCTGTTACCTTTTTTATTTGATAGGCAAACTGCAGGCAGGGCAGTTATTCTGATGTGTGCCAACTTGGCATTTTTTTTATAAGCACTGCAATAAAGTATACTAAATGTTAGAAACATTTGTATCGGGATCAATTACATTTTTTTTTTTTACTTTTCTTACAGTCCATCCAGGTGAGCCATTAACATTTACATGCGTTTGTAAACGTTATTAAATGTTAAATTCGGAGTGCATTTTTTGCACATTGTCTATTACAATTTTTTTTTCATTTAAATGCCAAACTGAACATAAATGTTTGTTCAGATTGAGGCCTGGGAACAAGGCAGCACAACCTCTTTTTGTCTTTGGTGGAAAGGGTTAATTTAGCATGGGGATACACAGTTAAGAATCTGTGGTTCTAAGCAGAACACTTCCTTGAGCAAAGAGTACTGTGACAGTCATGTGAATTCCCTAAACTGATGCTGGTAATTGTATTATACGCTGGTTTAATATTGGTTGAATCAATAGAGTCGTGTGGCTGCCAGTGGAAAGTAACAGTTACTGGTGTGATAGAAATCTCATTTCTTCTGTCTATTCTCATCTGAACTCTCACATCATTTATCTCAAAATAAGCCACCCAATAAAGGGTCCTGCCCAGAGATAAGCTTAACGGGAACTCGGATCATGACAAGTATATTTGTAGAACTGAAATGTTCTAAAGTTTGTGTTTTTAACATTTCTTTTTAAATCCATCGAATTAATTTGTTCCATGTCAACAATCTGACAAAGATCTTAAGCCATTCAGTAAAAAAACTTTAACAACCTTTACATGATGTGGAACTGCTTCTGTTACGGCAAGGTTGCCATCCTGCAATGCTTCTGAACAGTGATGTTGGGCAACAAGAAGATGGTGGTTTTCAGGTTGTGGTGGGGACGGCAAATAGCAAAATTCAGGACACGTTGGAATGGATTCCTTTTATTCCGTGGAATCAAATCATGGTATTAGTTCACAGGTGAAGCTGCCTATACAGACCAGAGCCCACATGGCGCAATAGCAGAACCGCATACGGTAGGCTCACCATTGCAGCCATCTACTATCCTAGCTGTTCACTGTCTGAGCAGATAAACACTAAATTGGCAAAACTATTGGGACACCTGCCTTTACACGCACATGAACTTTAATGGCATCCCAGTCTTCGTCTGTAGGGTTCAATATTGAGTTTGCCCACCCCTTGCAGCTATAACAGCTTCAGCTCTTCTGGGAAGGCTGTTCACAAGGTTTAGGAGTGTGTCTATGGGAATGTTTGACCATTCTGGCAGAAGAACATTTGTGAGATGAGGCACTGATGTTGAAGAGAAGGCCAGGCTCGCTGTCTCCACTCTAATTCATCCCAAAGGTGTTCTATCGGGTTGTGGTCAGGACTCTGTGCAGGCCAGTCATGTTCTGTGATGGAAGCGGGTATCGGATTCCTGCCCTTCTCTCTAACTTATGACAAAGGACTATCCAATCTCACCCCGTGCTGTCACTTACGTGACAGTGCCACTCTCAGCTGTACCCTGCACAAATATTTTACAGCTCACGGGACCACAGACTAGGTGCCAGCAGCCTGATAGATTATTGTTCAGCATTGAATCTCACGTCTAGGGATACTAGACACAGGGTAGCTCAGATAACTTGTCACCCAGGGAATATCTGACAGCCATTTTCCCTTCTATATGTGTTAGCCTATTCATGTATGACCTTAAATCATTCAGTATGACGTTCCTTATTCAAATATATACTTATTATTAATGTGTCATGTTCCTGTCCTAATTTATGAATCATGTGTGAATTTGTTAAGTTTTGAATTGGGCAGACGTCTCTGATTTGCCTTTACGATCCCCATTAGTTCTGGGTATCCTTTTATGGCATGCTATGTATTTTTAATGGATTTGGTCATAGTTTTACGATAGGCCTGGGCAGCAGAACCAGACATCCTGCCAGGACTCAATTAGCTGTTTACAGCTCTGCACAGGCCAAAGCACTGATTTTTGATGTCTCTGAGTTGAGATAATGTCTCTTTTGAAGTGTAAAACCTTCACAGGTGTAGGAGGGGTTACCATAAGTAATTTCCCTCCTTTCCAGCCATGCAAGCCAAGGAGCCTTGCCATGGTCAGATACCTGAGTGTTGATATAGGTATCTGCCAGTTCTGCGGCTGCTTTGGTAGAGGCTGGCTTCTGCTCCAACACAAACTGTCTGACGTCCGCAGGAAAGATGTGCAAAAGTTGATCTTCAATCATAACATCTTCCAGGGACTCAAAAGAATCCGCTTTCAAGCCACTTCATGAATGTGGTGCGTAAGCAACTTTCCACATCCATACCCCAGGCCCCTTTTGCAAGGGCCAAAATCGCTTCCGGTACACTTCTACGGTTAACTGATACTTTTTGATAATCGCAGCCTTTATGACCTCATAATCGTCATCCTGCTCCGCTGGCAATTCTACATAAGCATTCTGGGCATTGCCTTACAGTCGTGGCGTCAGGTGCCGGGCCCATTGTGCTTGGGGCGGATGGTACTGACGCCAGTTTTTTCAAACGACACTAGATACATGTTATTGTCACTATCCTTTTCCATAACTGGAAATTTGGCTGCCTGGCTCACAGGCAGAGAGGTATCTCTAGGGATCCGAGGTTCTGAGCCTGTCACTGCTGCTAGAGCCTAGCCATCTCCAGTTCGTGTCGGCAATCAGCTTCCCTTTTCGCAGCCTCTCTCTCAGCCACAGCCTGGCATTCTGCAGCCTCTCTCTCAGCCTGATGCTCGAGAAACTTCAGGTACACCATAGGATCTGTCTCCCTGATGCTTTGTAGCGTTTCCTGCTTTTGAGGAGAGTCTATGATGGTTACAGGCAATCTGGGGCTGGCCTGCTCATGCTGTGGCTTGGAGGTGACATTCAGTGATACTCCAGTGTCAGTCTCTGCTTGCCCATCCTGCAAGGCCATCTCTGAACAACTGGGCTCTGAAGTAGCGGGAACCCTTTCAGGTTCAGGCACCCCTGGGTTCTGGTCTGCCCGAATATCATACTACTGTAGGGCATGAATCATGCCTTCACGATTTTTGCCACCGATGTCAATTCTTCTTAATGCACATTTAGCGGTCAGGTCATTTTTGCTCATCTTTTTTCTATTCTGATAACCCAGGCATTGTCCAAGTAGAAAAGATAGAACAGAAAGCAGAGATAGGAAGAAGCTGTAGGAAGTAGCTGTTGCTGTAACAAAAAATATGCAGCGGCTTGTCTCTACGGATTGTTTCCCTAAACGTTACAATCCTTCAGTGCAGAGCTAATTACTACTAATCCACTGAATGCTCTAATGAAAAACTATCCCACTTACGCTGCCAACCAATATGTGACGCACACAGGTATCAGATCCCTGCCCTCCTCACTAACTTGTGACAAAAGACCGGCCAATCTCACCCCGCGCTGTCACTTACATGACAATGCCACTCTCAGCTTGCACCTTGCACAGTGGCGGCCCGTGCATAGGGGGCGCCAGGGCGCCGTCCCCCTACCCCTAAAAAAAAAAGAAGAAAAAAAAAATTACAAAAAGAACAAATAAAGTTGTGAAAAAAAAAATTGTGTTCGCCGGCCTCTGTGGTGGCACTGGTGGCTATGGGGGGGGGGGGTGGGGTTTACGTCCCAGAAGAGGCGCCGATTGGCTGCCTTCTGGGGGCGTAACCTAGGCGCAAGTCATTGCGCTAGGAAACCCCCACTTTCCTGATATCCTGGCTGTGATTGGTCCAGTCTACAGCCTGGACCAATCATCATCCAGGACATCCCATGGCCCCATACTGACCCCGCTGACGTCGCACCGAGTCCGACTGGAGTGGACAGACGGTAACGGCGGGAGACGGGAGTGACGGCGGCACCTGCAGAGAGCGGAGAGGAGACCGGAGTCACTGGACCGGAATCGGATCCATCCGTCCAGACCACCACCGGTAAGTGACTCCTCTAATCCAGCCCAGGGTGTTGCGGGGTGTGAGTGGTGCATGAGCCCTAGGGTGTCACAGATCCAGATCGGGCACACAGCGGAGAGCGGCGGAGATCAGTGACAGATCGGGGAGATCCGGAGAGATTGTGTCCCCTGTATACCTTGTGCTGTGCCTGCCATTCCACCCCCTGTGTCCTCCATCCCTCCACACTGCACTGTATATAGAGATCAGTGTGTGTCTCCTCACATCCCTCTGCTCTGCCTCATCCCATGACCATCCATCCAGCCTTTCCACCGCCATCCCTCTCTGCTCTGCCTCATCCCATGACCATCCATCCAGCCTTTCCACCGCCATCCCTATGCTCTGCCTCATCCCATGACCATCCATCCAGCCTTTCCACCGCCATCCCTCTGCTCTGCCTCATCCCATGCCCATCCATCCAGCCTTTCCACCGCCATCCCTCTGCTCTGCCTTATCCCATGACCATCCCTCCCACCGCCATCCCTCTGCTCTGCCTCATCCCATGACCATCCATCCATCCATCCCTGTGCCTCATGCTCTCAATTCATCCCTCTCACCGCCATCCCTCTGCCTCATGCCCTCAATCCATCCCTCCCACCGCCATCCCTCTGCTCTGCCTCATCCCATGACCATCCCTCCCACCGCCATCCCTCTGCCTCATCCCATGACCATCCCTCTGCCTCATCCCATGACCATCCCTCCCACCGCCATCCCTCGGCCTCATGCCATCAATCCATCCCTCTGCTCTGCCTCATCCCATGACCATCCCTCCCACCGCCATCCCTCTGCCTCATCCCATGACCATCCATCCCACTGCCATCCCTCTGCCTCATCCCATGACCATCCCTCCCACCGCCATCCCTCTCTGCCTCATGCCCTCATCCCATCCCTCCCACCACCATCCCTTTGCCTGATCCCATCTCTCCCACTGCCATCCCTCTGCCTGATCCCATCTCTCCCACTGCCATCCCTCTGCCTGATCCCATCTCTCCCACTGCCATCCCTCTGCCTGATCCCATCTCTCTCACCTCCATCCCTCTGCCTGATCTCATCCCTCCCACCGCCTGATCCCATCCCGCCCACCTCCATCCCACCGCCTGATCCCATCTCTCCCACCTCCATCCCTCTGCCTGATCCTATCTCTCCCACCTCCATCCCTCTGCCTGATCCCATCTCTCCCACCTCCATCCCTCTGCCTGATCCTATCTCTCCCACCACCATGCCTCTGCCTGATCCCATCTCTCCCACCACCATCCCTCTGCCTGATCCCATCTCTCCCACCACCATCCCTCTGCCTGATCCCATCTCTCCCACTGCCATACCTCTGCAGGGGGCATGTACGCTTGTCACTGCATTGAAAGGGGGCCTGTATACTGGTCACTACATTGAAAGGGGCATGTACGCTGGTCACTACATTGAAAGGGGGCATGTACGCTGGGCACTACATTGAAAGGGGGCCTGTATACTGGTCACTACATTGAAAGGGGGCATGTACGCTGGTCACCACATTGAAAGGGGGCATGTACGCTGGTCACTACATTGAAAGGGGGCATGCACGCTGGTCACTACATTGAAAGGGGGCATGCACGCTGGTCACTACATTGAAAGGGGGCATGTACGCTGGTCACTACATTGAAAGGGGGCATGTACGCTGGTCACTACATTGAAAGGGGGCATGTACTGTGTGGTTTGTGCTAGGGGGTCTGTACTGTGGGGTTTGTGCTAGGGGGGTCTGTACTGTGGGGTTTGTGCTAGGGGGTCTGTACTGTGGGGTTTGTGCTAGGGGGTCTGTACTGTGGGATTAGTGCTAGGGGGTCTGTACTGTGGGATTAGTGCTAGGGGGTCTGTACTGTGGGATTAGTGCTAGGGGGTCTGTACTGTGGGATTAGTGCTAGGGGGTTTGTACTGTGGTATTAGTGCTAGGGAGCCTGTACTGTGGGGTTTGTGCTAGGGGGTCTGTACTGTGGGGTTTGTGCTAGGGGGTCTGTACTGTGGGGTTTGTGCTAGGGGGCCTGTACTGTGGGGTTTGTGCTAGGGGGCCTGTACTGTGGGGTTTGTGCTAGGGGGTCTGTACTGTGGGGTTTGTGCTAGGGGGTCTGTACTATAGGGTTTGTGCTAGGGGGTCTGTACTGTGGGGTTTGTGCTAGGGAGTCTTTACTGTGGGGTTTGTACAAGGGGCCTGTACTGTGGGGTTTGTGCCACTCTCAGTCAGTGTATCCCATAATAGGGTGTCTCTCACAGTATATCCCATAATAGGGCCCCTGCTCCCTATTATGGGATATACTAGTACTGATGGACCCCTTAATATGTGATATATTGGGAGAATTTGTTCACGCAAGCAAAATACAGGGGACAAAATGGGTGGGGTCTATAAGGGGTGTGTTTTCTGAGAAATGGGAGGGGTCAAAATAGAAGGGCGGGGTCTTGCGCCCCCCCCATCTTAAAACTTCACCAGCCGCCACTGACCCTGCACTAAGATTTTACAGCTCACTGGACCACAATCTAGGTGCCAGCAGCCTGCCAGCAATTGTCACTGGGCTAATTGAGCAATTAACCCTTTAGCGGCCACCATCCCCTTTTATAATCAAGCAGGAGGAAACTTGTAATTTTACCAATATCAATTATGATTTTAGAATACTCGTCTGTAACACACACAGTCAACACAGGCAGGTATGTTCATAGGATTTATCCCATACAGTAGCCCTTTACAAGAGACAGGTTCTTTTTTTTTTTTTTTTTTTTTTTTAGCTTGCATTAAGAGCTAAGGGGTTAACAGTTTTAACATTTTTCAAAATATTATTTTAATAATGAAAAAGTCAGAGTTGGTGCAAATGAAATATTTACAGAAAAAAGGTGTTTCAAAAAAATAGAGATGTAATTCAGCAATAGAGAAATAAGGTAGAATTGAGGAGGAAGGATACTTGCAATTAATGTCCTGGGTGGTATCAGAGTTCAGTCAATGAACCATGTGTTATCGGTTCTTAAAGCGGAGTTCCACCCAAAAATTGAACTTCCGCTTTAAGGCCTCCTAACCCCCTGACATGCCACATTTGACATGTCATTTTTTGGGGGGGGGGGGGGAGCGGGTACCTAGATTTGACAAGTACCCTCTCCCACTTGGGCCTCTCCCAAAAACAATTGGAACTCCGCTTTAGGCTTGGCAGATGTTCCTGATTTGATGGAAAAGCAAATCTCCCAACTGTGTTGGCATCTCCCTTTTTCTCTGGGATCAGAGGGGTGTTGACAGATGCCCCTGACCAATAAAACAGAGTGTCCGTGGGCTGTGCTGGGTTTATGACAATATCATGTCCCTCCCTTACACCGTTTTAAACCACTATTCATCCTTCCAATATGTGCCAGTTGCAGTCTTGAAACTGAGAGTCTATTGTTCAGCATTGAATTTCGCATCCAGGGATACTAAATACAGGGTAGCTCAGATGAACTTGTCACCCAGGGAATATCCGACAGCTATCTTCCCTTCTATATGTGTTAGCCTATTCATGTATGACCTTGATTCGAGCCAGTCCTTCTTGTCCAACATCAGTGCCTGACCTCAAGAATGTGCTTCTGAAAGAATGGTCAAACATTCCCATAGACAAACTCCTAAAGGTTGTGCACAGCCTTCCTAGAAGAGTTGAAGCTGTTATAGCTGCAAAGGGTGGGCCAACTCAATATTGAACCCTACAGACTAAGACTGGGATGCTATTAAAGTTCATGTTCATGTAAAGGCAAGTGTCCCAATACTTTTGGCAATATGGTGTATGTTGGCATTAACAGTTTGGGGAGCCTGCACTCCTATCCACACTCCTTCATCTGTTGGGTAATAAAAAAATCTCAAAGGCAGTCACTGGTAACAAAGCAGTGCTCTTTGGTAACAGGGCAGAATTTACTGGTAAAAAAGCAACACCGTCCCGTACTTTGGCAATATCATAAGCTACTGCATCAGTACTGTGGTAGGAAGCTTTTGTATGTCTGATGATATTTTATACTACGTTTACCATTTTGGATATTGGTTGCTAATTTGTACATTTTGATTTGTATAAAAAAGACAAATTACATGGTTTTATCCTTTTTTTTTTTTTTTTTTTTTTAATAATTAAAAAATGTAATACTACTATAATCCAGTTTGAAGCTATTTTATATTCGGCAAAGTTAGTATGTTGCTTCTTTATATAACATCTGAAGCTGAACTTATTTTTTTTTTAAGCCCGACTACAGGCAAAAAAAATCCTGTTGCAGTGGGGCTTCCCCATACAGCAAGGGTTTAATGCCTAAAGTGTCATTAAACCTACTTCATTAAAGGGGAAGTTCAGCCAAAGCTTGTTTGGCTGTACTTCTCCTGTGTATCACAGGAGTGCAGTTTGTTTGCACTCCTGTGACCCGTTTTCAGCATACAGCTAGCTAGAGCTTGATGTTGGCTGACGTCACAGAACTGGTCCAGGCAAGATCATGAATGAAGCCGTGGTCCGCCCCAAATGCCTGGACTAGTGCCCAGCTCAGCCTCTCAGCGAGCAACTGAGAGCCTGAGCCAGCCACTCCTGCCCCTCCACAGCCCAGTGCTCCAGTGAGCTAGAGGGGGAGGGGGCAGAGCAGGGAGCGGTGACTGACAGTCACCAGCTCTCTGCTCAGGGAGCTGTGAGAACCAATCCATCAGCGGTGTTTGATCGCTTAGTTTTCAGTATAATAGCTGGCGGGGGACAGATGCAGCAGTGGACCAATACTGCATCCACTTAGGGAAGTATGATTCTGCAACAAAAAAAAAAAACAAACCCCATACTTCTCTTTTAAAAACTGTCAGTATATGCTGTATTAAATGTTGTTCATTCTCACTCAGTCACTATTGGATTAGTTTTCTGTATTCTGCAAAAAAAACTGGTTGATCCTGCTGTTCACTGTCCCTCCGTCCTTGTCTGTGTCCCAGCTTGAGATCATGTAGACCAGTCACTGCCACATCTACTGAGCATGCTCCAGTTTCAGTTTCCTTTTAAGCTGTTCATGTCCTCCCTTTTCTTGTCTATGCAGCTAATGTGACTATAAAGTCACGCATGTGGGCTTATACACTCCAGATAAAACATATATGCGGCCTCTCGGCGGATGGGCCTTAACACTCAGAGGATGCATATATGCATACCTAAAGTTAAACAGAGTTCCCATCACAGTTATCGAGGGCTAACAGAAAGCTCCCGATCTCTACTTGCGTTCGGGAGCTTTCTGATCATGTGGCCGCTGTGACAGCCAATATTCATTTGCTATTGTCACACAACTGAATCCATGCGTCCGGTGCGTAGATTAGGGGGCCGGACGCATGGATAGTGGGTGCCCCTAATGGATGGGCCGCCACTGGATGAGGGTATCCTGTATGTTGTCTGTAGTTGAATAAAGGCATTTAGAGGAATTGCCATATAAGTGTGTGTCTTTTTTTATATTGCTAGCTAACTACTTGTTAGGTCTAGGGGTGAAGGAATAAGCTCCTAACTATTACTTTATTCCTAAAAAAAAAAAAAATGGGCAGTCCATATTTTTAAAATCATATAATTGTTTGCTTACCTGGTTGACCACAACCCATTAGCAGTCTGTAGGGTGTCTGTGATTCATGGACTGGTGGTTGTAAAGTGTTCAAAAATAACTAAAGTTTCCTGTATGACAATCTAAAAAAGCACCAAATCTAGTTGCTATGTGATGCACAAGTAAGCAAAAATATCCTTTACCTCCTCTGACTGAGCCAGATCTCCTTCATTTGTGTCTTACACTCCCCATACCAGACACTGCAGCTCATGGTGGGAGGGTTCCAGCAACACAGGCAGTGCTGTCAATGCAAAAAAGAGTGGGCAGGACTAGGCATGGCCAGGTGTTGATTCACAAGTTACAGGCTTGTGAATAGGCATGTGACTGTTATAGCCACACTCCCTGCAACATCTTCTCATGTCACTGTAGTGCAAGTGGGCACTGCCTACATGAGAGTGGCAGCTCTTCTCTCAAGTAGAAAGCAGTGTAGTATTAAAGCCACCAATCACAGGAAGCTCCATTGCGTGGACTTCACTTTGCGGGATCTACAGATATTTGTGGTACCTTTCCAGAGGAATTTAGATACATTTGTATGTTTAGATGCACTTTTTCAGTGCTGCAGCACATATTTGTGATGGAAGAATATAGTTATACTTTATGTATTTCTGTAAAAAAACATTATTTTTATAAAATTGTATACATTACAGCTAGATATATACAACCAGAAAGGCAGGACATCTAACCTTAAACTTTTGTTTTGTTGGTAGAAGTACATTTTCCATAGCTGGCTCCTTAAATTGAACTGATTAGTTCTTGAATCCTTTTTAAAAAGATACCTTCTCACTTTGTGGTGATGTTTAAATGACTTTCAGAATCTGGAACGTGTATCCCTATTGAGGCCAGCAATCCTGCTGCTATTTTCTGATACTTCTTCCTAGCCTTCCCAGTCTATAACGGCCAAAGCTTCCAGTCACAGTCATGTCTTCTAGGTAGGGATGCACCGAATGTTCGGCGGCCGAACATTATTCGGCCGAAAATAGAAAAAATAGCACTCCTGGTGTTCGGCCGAATAAGTAAAAAGGCCGAATAAATTTGTGCCGAACAATGTCAGCGGCGGTCACTAAATGGCGGCCCGCGCGATGCTTCCGCCCGGACCGGGAGCCCGCTACCTAGGAGTCCTTCAGTCCCCTTCCTCATGGCGGCTCCCGACTCCCTGCTCACACGCCGCCGGTGTCCTGTCCGGCCGTGAGTAGGGGGTGTGACGTCACGCGCGCGTCCCACCCCCTGCTCCTGACTGCGGCTCCTTCACACTAGGTCCAGCGAGCGTGACACTATGTGCACGCCCCGCCCCCCTGTTCGCGGCTTTTGGCTCCGACCTGGCTGCAGTTCAGGTATGTGGAGCACATTTGGGGGAGAATACGGTAGCTGCACAAGCATTAGTGTGCAGACTGGCATATTTTGCCATATGTTGCCACTTGCCATGCTCATTAGAGTGCCCTATAAAGTGCCCCTTAAAAAAAAAAAGAAAAAAAATGTGCCCAACAGAGTGCTCCCTTGACATAAAATGTGGCCATCAGCGTGCCCCTTATTTTATGCTAAGGGACATGCTGATGAGCATATTTTATGTTAAGCGGCACTCTGATGGGCATATTTTATGTTAAGGGGCACGCTAATGGGCATATTTTATGTTAAGAGCAACGCTGATTTAAATGTTTTGTTTTGCCCATCAGAGTGCCCCCTAACATAAAATGTGCCCATCAGCGTGCCCCCTAACATAAAATGTGCCCATCAGCGTGCCCCCTAACATAGAATGTGCCCATCAGCGTGCCCCCTAACATAAAATGTGCCCATCAGCGTGCCCCCTAAAAATTGGCAAAATAAATGGAAAAAATGCGAAACACCGCGTTCGGTATTCGGCCTTCGGCCAAGCATTTCATTATTATTCGGCTTCGGCCAAGAATTTCATTTCGGTGCATCCCTACTTCTAGGATACCACTCTTGCTCGCTGGCATTGTCCTGCAGTGCAAGCAAATCCGAGCTTTGGTCTTCTCCATTATACAGTCATAGGAGGGTGGGATTGGTGGAGGACCTATGCTAAGATTGGGATTGTTTATTCTTTAAGAGGAATTGCGGACTTTCAGCATTCAGATATTTGTCCTAATATCTTTGCAGAAGGAGTCTATAAGTAAGCATGATTGTATGCTGAATTCACTTCATGCTTGTTTTTGCATGGTTGCTGAAAGGGCAGGTGTACTTTGGGAGAGTTGTATAGATATATGTTAGGGTTTATGATCCAGAATTGGCACTAGTCTGAAGACATGTGTTTGAGCCGCCCATTACTACGAGACTGGAAATAAATCCCCCACAATGCGAAGAGGAGAACCAGATGTGTGACCTGTGAAGATTTTTCCATATCTGGCCCTCTCCTCCCGTGAAGTAGCTTTGACCAGCTCTGCCAGCCACTGACTAATCTGTGCATTTCATTCTTCAGCAGTGAACTGGAGCAAATGAACAAACGTCAAAAGACACTCACTTATTGCTCAATACTACTGAGGAGAAAAGTCACTGACTAACTACATGCTTGCATATTATGAATTCCATGTACTGTAGGAGTGAACCTATGGCAATGGTGGAATAGGATAATTTATGCGGCAGTAGGGGTACTTCCCTGCACATCAGATGTTTGCTCTTGCCGGACTAGGTACACATCATAATGGTTGAATATTTCTTCTGTGACTTGCAGCACTTTATTTCATATCAGTTTCCATGAGAAGTAAAGCATTGAGTACTGTAGAAATCCCACCAATAGCAGTTGTATAAAGATATTGACACTCTCCTGCAGGGCCGTCTTTAATATTGATTGGACCCCGGGCAAACATTTTCTTGGGCCCTCCCGAATTCACTTATCAACTATTTGCAGACAGTGCGGGCTCAAGGGGCAGCTGCTTTGGGCTCCACAACAATGACTGGGCCCGGGGCAGCTGCCCTTTTGCCCTGTGTTAAAGACAGCCCTGCTCTCCTGCTATATGCTTAAAGTGTATCCCTGGCAAACCTTTTTATTTAAGTTTTGGATTTTTGGATGGCACAAAGAAGGGTTATATCTTTTATGAAGTTTTTATTGCTGTCTGTATCCCCATTAGGGCGATTCATTACGGAGTTTTTTCTTAATCACTGTTTGACTGTTGTCACTGAAACAGTGAGGGCAATCCAAAATTTGTCCCCAGAACAAAAGGTAAGGTATAATCTTCCAATGGGCACACCTGTACCAGGGACTGCTATCTAAGAGGGGAATTCCTCTAACTTTGGAAGATTAACTTCTTGTTACACCTTCTGGGACAGTAAATGAAGAGAATTTTCCCCAATGGTACACAGAACAGCAAAAAATAAAGTGGCCTTAACCTTTCCCTACTCTACCCAACACTAAAAAAAAAAAAAATTAGACTATACTTACACTTTAAAGAGGAACTTTACTCCATCTGTTTTTCCCCCTCTTACCTCTTGTCCCGGGTTGTCCTCAATTCACGCACTCCCCTGCCCAGTGGATCCAGCATTGTTCTGCTGTGATCCACTGCACTGCTACCACACACCTTGTCCCACACCGCCATCTTTGTTCCTGAAGTCATTGGATGCTGGGTGCCTCTTGTTGGTTCAAGCAGCCTGACCCCATGATGATGCACACCAAGCCTGCAATGCTTGGCCTGCTGTGAATGGAAAGTGAAGCCTTCTGGGATGTGCGACATACGATTCCCAGGAGGCTTTTGAGTGGTGGAGATGTCATTCTTGTCTAAGCGAGAATAGGAGTTGGAGAAAAAAATTGAAACAGGTAAACTAACCATAGGAAAAAACATCCTTTTTAGACTACGGATGGAGAGGGAGGAGAGCAATGATACCCAGTGCAACCAGAGGGGTGAAGGCCCACTTTAAGTAGAAAAGGTTCCTAGGCTGTCTCTCAATGGAAACTATAATGGCACTTTTCCACTGCAAGTACCGGCTCGGCTCTACTCGGCCCTGCTTGGCCCGGTTTGCTTTTCCACTGCTGGTACCGCATGGTACGGTATGGTTTGCTTTTCCACTAAAGTAGTACTAAAGTTAAGTGGGTGGGATAACAACAGGGTGGGTGGGATTCTCTGACCAATCAGTGGCTAGTAGTGACTGCATGCAAAGGATTGTGGGATATGGTACCTCTTGGAACCACAATCGAGTAGATACTGTTTTTGAGAGCCGTACCGTTCGGTTCCATGCAGTGGAAAAGCGCTGCCGTGCCGTACCGTACCGAACCGTTCCTACACCATACCATGCGGTACCAGCAGTGGAAAAGCACAAAAGCGAGCCGAACCGTTCGGTTCCATGCAGTGGAAAAGCGCCATTATACAGTGAAAAATGATTTGCTTCCTTTCTAGCATTCTGTGTGTAGCTTTGTGAGATGAAAGAAGTAGTAGATCTAGTGCCAGTGGTGCTGGCCTTCTGTTGCTTTGAGCATTTGGAACTTTTTTTGTCCTGGGGAAAAATACAAATGAACAAAAATTGGAGCCAAGGTGCTCCCAAGGTGAATCAGTCTGTATACATTTTACACGATACATGCCTTTCTTAGTACATGAACAATAGACTGAATACTTCTTGTATTTCCTTGGTAGCAATAAATGCTTAGAATTCTTCAGTAACATATGCCTGTTGTTTTATTATGACATCTGTGATGATAGGGCCTACTTTTGACAGGCTTTTTCTGCCACATCTAGAATTATACGAATAGAGAAAAATACACCTTTATAATTCCTTTATGTTGTTAAAACATGCTGTTTTTGCTTTTACTTACAATTACTGTTTTACAACTTCTTGGATGAATACTGGTAATGTAATCAGGGCCTAAGAGATGCCTCCTGGGAAGGCTACATTGCTAGTGCCTCACTTTTTAGATGATGATTTGCACTGTCACATGTTCTAAGAGGCAGACACAAAGTTCCAGGCAAAATTGCAGGGATCTGCACTTAAAATGGCCACTGTGAGAAGTTGTGGAGGAAAAGGAAAAATAAAGTATGCAAAGAATAAAACAAATGTATTTGCCTCACACAGAGATGTGGCACAGATATTGAAGTAAAAGTGAGGACAGTGGTTGGCTGGACTCCATGGGATGCTACCAGGGGGTGAATACGTTGTCTTACCCTCTGTTTAAAGAAGCGTCCAATTTTAAGTTCCTTCCTGTTGAAATAATGGACAACGCATGGTGCAGTGAAGCAATAATTAGCAGCCAAATAAAAATAATATAGCTTATAAAAATTGGTAAAGTTTTCTGCAAATAGATTATACTAAATGTTTTTCATCCTCGTCTAAGGCCCGGTTTACACAGGTGTAACATGGGATCTGGCTTGTGAGAGCACAAGTCGCATGACATGCAAATTAAATGTTTCCCTATGAGTGCCGTCATAACTGATCCGACACAAGTCGCTCGGACTTTAGAAAAGGTTCCTGCACTAGTTTGGTACAACTTTGAGCCCTCGTTTACACCAGTGCGACTTGTCATGCAATTTGACAAGTCGCATCTATTGTCAGCAATTGAACTATTCAAATCAGTGTGACTTTGAAAAAAAAAAGATTCTTGCATTATTTTTTGCGACTTACATAGACATCGGCGGATGAAGTAGCATGATTTCAAAGTCGCCTTCAGTGTGAACGGGGGCTGATACGACTTCAGTGCCATAGAGCAGGGATCCTCAAACTACGGCCCTCCAGCTGTTGCGGAACTACACATCCCATGAGGCATTGTAAAACTCTGACGTTCACAGACATGACTAGGCATGATGGGAAATGTAGTTCCTAAACAACTGGAGGGCCATAGTTTGAAGACCCCTGCCATAGAGTGTAAAAAGTCACATTAAGTTGGATCAAAGTTGGACTGAAGTTGCAGGGCAAAGTTGGATCAGAAGTCATGCTACTTTCATATCAGAGCAATGTGAACCTGGGCTCATCCCCATTCACATAATGTTGCAGTGCACATCATGACAATATCAAAATGAATGTTACTTGGTATCTTTTGTTTTCAATTGGTCTGGTTTACATATAGGCATTGATTGCATTGCAGATCATTGTGGAAAATAGTTCAGGTTTATTTTTTTCATCCATTGATGTGCATCAGAGGGCCCATAGAAGTCAATGGGAGCTTTCCCTGTGATAACAGACCGTGTGCTCTTGGCTTCCTTTGGAAAAAACACCCTAGATGCTGAGCACCAAATTTGAGAAAAAAAACATAATGAAATAAACAAGGAGACTGGAGTGCATAGGTGTAGAGCCAGCCTTACTATAGTGAAAATTGAGCACAGAAATAGACAAAACTGTCAAACTATATTTCTTTTATGCAATAGTGATCTTTTTAAACAGTCCACTTATGGCACTTTTCCACTGCAAGTACCGGCTCGGCTCTACTCGGCCCGGTTTGCTTTTCCACTGCTGGTACCGCATGGTATAGTGTCGGAACAGTTCGGTACGGTACGGTATAGGTTTGCTTTTCCACTAAAGTAGTACTAAAGTTAAGTGGGTGGGATAACAACGGGGTGGGTGGGATTCTCTGACCAATCAGTGGCTAGTAGTGACTGCATGCAAAGGATTGTGGGATATGGTACCAGTTTGGTACCTGTTGGAACCACAATCGAGTAGGTACTGTTTTTTCAGAGCCGTACCGTCGGTTCCATGCAGTGGAAAAGCAAACCTGTACCGTACCGAACCGTTTCGACCCTATACCATGCGGTACCAGCAGTGGAAAAGCACAAAAGCGTGCCGAACCGGTACGGTTCCATGCAGTGGAAAAGCGCCATTAGTTTTGCCTGTAATCACTTTCTTTAGGTCATGACTCTTGGCAGGGCCTCTTGTAGGGGGCCCGAGCACACAGGGGGACCCACACAGGGAGGGGGATTAGTGATCAATGACATTTACAGAACTCTTCCTCCAGCAGCTGAAAGCTGAGAAAGAGACAGTTGTCCATCACTAATCCCCCTCACCCCCCTCCCAGTGCTGGCATGAATATTAGCTCTGCTCCTCAGTTTGTTATCTCTGTAACTTTGTTTCTCTCTCTCTGTCTCGCTGATCCCAGAGCTCCAACTGCCCAACCTGTATATTCTTTTCATTTCATCTTCATTTTTATTTACTAACTCAGTTTTTTATTTTAGATTTAGCAGGAATTCTGTGAGTTATGTTGTATTTGTTTCTGCTAATAATGATGTTATTGTATTTTTAGCTGAATAGATCTTTAACATTTTCTTGGGGGGGGGGGGGGGGTTGGGCTTGTCAGGTAGTCTGTACGGGGCCCCGCAATTTCTATCAGCAGCCCTGACTCTTGGTCTTAAAGCTGGACTTCTCCATCCATATGAAAGAGCAGTTATTGGGTTTCTATATGTTACATACTGTATGTACATGAGTCGTTTATGCTGGATTGAACTGCAAGTCTCTAGCATTTGGAAGTATCACCATAAACCTTGAAAAGTATTAGTATAGCAAATGTGTGTCTGCTTTGTAACTATAATGCATCGTTCAGGAAGAATGGATTTCTCATTAGTTTTACTTCTGATATATTTACTCATGCTCAAAAGATTTTGAGCTTTTTAGATATGCTTGGGGCGTAAAATGGTGACATTACCTTCCACAGTGTTTCTTCAGTGTTTCTTCGTACCCAGTCCACTTACGGCACGTTTCCACTGAGCAGTACGGTTCGGTTCGGTACGCTATTTTTGCCGTTTCCATTGTGAATGGTACCCTAATTCCGAACCGTACCGTACCACTTTTTGGTACCCTTACGTTGGGGTACCAAGCACATTAGTACCGTACCAACAGGGTGGAGCTACACTCTGCAGAACTTTGATTGGTTGACAGAGAATAGTCTATCACAGCTTTCCTGCTACACCACGCCTATCATGAAAGGGTACTATTGGCAGTGGAAACGCAAGGTGTACCGTTCCGAACCGTACCGTACTGAACCGAACCGTACCGTACCACTCAGTGGAAACGAGGCATTAATGTGTTTTTTTTTAGTTTACAACTTTTTTATTGAAAGATCATCAATAACAAAACAACATACACTGCAATATTGGAATCACAAGTAGTGCAAAATACCAAACCCAAGAATCAGTAATAATCCTCGTAAGAACAGGTAGTAGGTGTATAGAAGTATATCATGAATAGACAACACATGATAAAATATCACAATGAGCACAATAACAAAAACAAGCAACAAAGTGGCGCGTGAACAGAAAGTCAAATAAAGGACGAGGAAGCCTCAGGTCCTATGCTGGCCATACATTATACAAAAAATCATTCAAACTCATTTTCGAAAAATGAACACTCTGCTGTGAGAGCAAACGATAGTGCCATCATGTAATGACCGATAAATCATTCAATTCACATAAATGAATCCGTTTTTTGTTTGTTTTTTTACATATACCTAGTGCAAACAGTTTGGACAAGAAACACATTAACCTTTCAATTTATCGTTCGTTTGGCAGAAAATTTCCAAACTTGTACTTCGTTTTTTCAGCTCAAAAACGTCACAACCTGCAACACAACCGATTAGCGATTTGTGCCCATTAGCTGGCTGAAAAATGAACCAACTGTCCAAATGAAGGAATTTCATCTGCTGCTTATCTGCTGTGGGTGACTTTGCTTCTGGAGCTGCCAGTTTTTTCTTTATGTTCAAATGCATATTTATGTGTTTTGTCAAGTAACAAATTAGGTATAAACAAGTCACTAATGGCACTTTTCCACTGCAAGTACCGGCTAGTACCGGCTCGGCTCTACTCGGCCCTGCTTGGCCCGGTTTGCTTTTCCACTGCGGTACCGCACGGTATAGTGTCGGAACGGTTTGGTACGGTACGGTATAGGTTTGCTTTTCCACTAAAGTAGTACTAAAGTTAAGTGGGTGGGATAACAACGGGGTGGGTGGGATTCTCTGACCAATCAGTGGCTAGTAGTGACTGCATGCAAAGGATTGTGGGATATGGTACCAGTTTGGTACCTGTTGGAACCACAATCGAGTAGGTACTGTTTTTTCAGAGCCGTACCGTACCGTACCGTTCGGTTCCATGCAGTGGAAAAGCAAACCTATACTGTACCGTACCGAACCGTTCCGACCCTATACCATGCGGTACCGCAGTGGAAAAGCACAAAAGCGTGCCGAGCCGGTACGGTTCTATGCAGTGGAAAAGCGCCAATAGATGTGAAAAAAAGAAGATTATACCAGCATTCCAATTTGATTTCATTCTCTCTAAGGATTTTTTTACAAGTACCAACTGCTGTAGTGCGAGGGCCTACCAAAAAATATATTACATTTATGCACAATAACACAGACCCTCGCACTACATAGTTGTTAGTAGGTCTTAAAAAGATTGTGGCATTATTGTAACATTATTGGCCAGCTTTATAATGAACATAATGATCTCTTTACTACAAGTTGAAATGTTCCTGTTTCAGGAGTCTCTGCACCATCCAACATTTTATGTCTAACATACGTTTGTAAAGGTTCTCTCTTATCCAAGTTATGGGATATCTAGTAGTAGTTAGCCACATTTAAGTGGACTTGATCTGTAATTTTGCAGCTTGTCCAAGTCACTTCTTAAAGCGGTTCTTCAGTCATTTTTTTTTCCATCTATTAAATCTTCTGCCCTTGTTTTAACTTTTGATAGTTAAACATTTTTTTTTTTGCCAGTAAATACCTTATACAGCCCACTTCTTCTTTCTTGTCTTGTCATTAGCTTAGGCTAATGGCATCATGCACAGCTCTCTCTAACTCTTATGAGAGTTTGCCAGCAAGGGAGTAGGGATGAGTCAAGGAGAGCCAAGGAGAGCTGGAGGGGGCTGGATGAGAGCGGAGATAACAGGAGACTGCAGAGCTCCATGAGTGTTCATCAAAAGAGGAGAATTTGCAGGCAAGCAGTGGTGTGAGTGTGTCTGTCTGTATATGTGTGTGTGTGTATGTATATATATATATATATATATATATATATATGTGTGTGTGTGTGTGTGTGTGTGTGTGTGTGTTTAAATCCAGAAAGGGAACAGGGAGCAGCTTCAGCTGCCCACAGTTAAAATGGCTGCTGCCAGACTTAGTGGAGGGAGATTTTTGCCGCATTTTTGGCAAGTACAGAATCACAGTACCTATAACATAATATGCAAAGTGTTTGGAGGGAAGCTTCAGAATGGCAAAGATGTTTTTGATTACAAAGTATGTGAGCAGACTGCAGTTCTTCTTTAAGTTCTAATGAGCGTCAGAAAAATACACCAGCATTTACTGTATATCCATACTGGTAGAACCTTAAAGAGGAAGTAAACCGTCCTCTGACACTTTTACCTATAGGTAAGCCTATGATAAGGCTTACCTATAGGTACTGTAAATATCTCCTAAACATGTACCGTTTAGGAGATATTTACCTTACATGCAGTTAGTGACATCACTGGCGCATGCGCTCTGAAGGAACGGCCGCTGGTGCCGTTTCTTCAGAGACCCGTGCCGTGACTGTCGGCTCTGGCGCGCGTGAGCAGGAGTGACATCACCGCGGCTCCAGCCAATCAGATGGCCGGATGCCGCGATCCCGGAAGACGGGCGACTGGACGGCACGGCGGGGGCTCGTTCTAAGGTAAGTATTTCATAATGATCTAGTATGCGATGCATACTAGCTCATTATGTGTTTTTCTCTCTCTTGTAAAAAAAAAAAAAAAAAAAAAAATTTAACAGAGTTTACAACCTCTTTAAGATACCTTAAACCAGTCATCATGAGAAGGCAAAAGTTGATTGTCCAAAAACAGGATGGAAGGTATGAAAGTTGTAGAACCACCCTGTTCTAGTTGCATATTCCATCCTTGGTGTCAGGAATAGCATGCATAGGTGTTAAACCTTTAATTCAAATGGCTGAAGGTGTGAATTGAACAGCGAGGTGCACATTTTGGATAGAGCAGATTACTGGTTTGCAAGCAATGCGACAAGACCATCTATATTAAAGAGGTTGTAAACCCACTTTGTTGACATTTACCTATAGGTAAGCCTATATTAAGGCTTACCTATAGGTACTGTAAATATCTCCTAAACATGTACCGTTTAGGAGATATTTACAGTGGATGCAGCCGATGACGTCATCGGTGCATGCCCTCTGAAGCAAGGGCCACCCGCGCCGTTCCTTCAGAGCCCAGTGCTGTGAACGGCGGGAGGGATGGCCGGAGGACGCGAACAAGGAAGCGGGCGGCCGGACATGTCGGCCACCCTGTTGCTGAGTGGGCGGCACTGCGAGGGCTTTGTTTTAAGGTAAATATTTCATAATGAACTAGTATGCAATACTAGGTCATTATGCCTTTGTCTTTACAGGGTTTTTCTCTCCTCTTTTTTTTTTTTTGGTTTACTTCCTCTTTAAACTGTAACTGTATGAGAGAGGAAGGGGTAATAAGGATACCATTCCCACTTAATAAGAACTAAAGTATGCCATACATGGATCAAAATTCAGCCGGTTTAGCAGGGACCATTTGAATTTTGATCCATGTATGGGCACCCTGGTTGTACAGAAGTGAATGGTGTTGATTTACTAAAGGCAAATCCACTGTACACTACAAGGGCACATGGAAGTGCAGTCACTGTAGATCTGAGGGGAAGCTCTGCTGATTTCTATCACCCAATCATGTGCAAGCAAAAATGCTGTTTTTTTATTTTCCTTGCATGTCCCCCTCAGATCTACAATGACTGCACTTCCAATTGCACTTGCAGTACACTTGTAATGCACAGTGGATTTGCCTTTAATATATCGATGGACTTCTGTAAAACCACCCTGTTGGGCTTTTTCCGGACCATAAGTGCCACCAGCTATAGCCCGCAACTTTGATTATTGTGTTCTGATGGCGGGGAAAGCTCCCGACATGAGAGCACAGCGGGAGTGTCTTCCCCATCCATATCGAATTGTGTGGGCTGGGGGAATCATGCATTTTCCAACCAACAGGTTGAACAAAAAAAAAAAGTGCAAATGAATGCCCTGCCTTGGCAACTAGGTAAGTCCAAATAAAACAAAATACAAAGGCATCAAGAACTACAGTGGTACGATAAACATAGATGAAATGGCGTCATTGTCAAATTATACAGTTAAGCCTTGAGCATCAGTCTAGCTTGCCCAGATTTTGTCACATTTTTTAGGGCAGTTGCAGCTAGCCAAAGGGACTTTATACAAAGGCAAAATTGTGATCTTCCAGTTGTTGAGCTCGAGCCTCCACTTGTTCTACAACTGTTTGTCCTTCCATGCCCCGGAGATCCTGGGATTATTTTTATGTTAGATATGCTATATGTTGCTGGTTTTGATGAAAGCCATTTTGATGTGAAAGAACCAGTGTGTGCATAGTCAAAAACTGAGGGGGGGGACAGCAATTAACAAAAATGGCAGACAGTGTGATACAGATTACATCTAGAGATGCCCCCTAAAGCCCCATACACATTTGCTGATCGTCGGATGGCATCAGCCCATGTGTGCTGCAGTTGGCCTGACATTCGGCCAGTTTCTGTAGAAGGGGCATGACCGAAAAAGTCCTGCCGTCCCCTCTTCAGAACACAATGGAACAGCAGGGGAAATCGCTGTACTAACACCAGATTGTTAGTACAGCAGCTCCGACCTAAACTGTCAATTTTTTTTCATTCAGCCTGCTCAGTGTGTACTAGGCTTAACTGTGCATTGCTAGCAGCAATCAGGTAATGTAGACAACCACATGTATTTCTCATGCTGTAAACTCTCTGCAACCAAGAGGTTGATCATTCACTTTTCTCTGCTCTTATGGTTGGAGGAGAAAGCTTTGTGCTTTCTACTGTTGTTATGAAGGCTGCATAGGTTGTCCCATCTCAGGCCAGTTTTAAAGTTCTATGCACATGGTGTACAAATATCATAAGAAATGCAGCTTCATACCTTGTAAAATATTTACATTGTGACTCAAGACTGAGTATGCAGTATTGCCGAAATCCATCTCTGATGAATGAATGTTGTGTTCTTACAACTCAAGTTAGCATTGCAGTCAGGACCAGACTTCTACATGGGCTATTTCCTTGGGCAGCAGGACTAAGAAGGGTGGCACACAGCCACACACACACATCAGGTTACTGACAGAGGCTACACTTGGAACCTTACTGCAGGCAGAATAGGACACCAGTTCATTCTCTGAAAGTTTTATTGGTATTGAGCAGAGAGGCCAGGAAAAAAAAGGACATCAATTTAAATTCGATACAGCGCAATTTTCCGTTAAAGTAACGCAGTGCCGAAAAGCAAACAAATGGCTTGGTCATTAAGGGGGCAAATCCTTCCAGTCCAGAAGTAGTTAATGTAAATGTTTTACAATTTTCCCATTTAAAATTGCTAGTGCTCTGAGGCGAGGACTGCAGCCAACTAATAGTCATTCTTCGTGGAGATCAATACAGGTGCTGCAAAGAGTATGAACAGTGCCTTTCTGAATGATCAGTGAACAGGTATGATTGGCTTGGAATGGTCTTGGGGCATACATACAATTAAGGGACATGCATATTATTGAAGCCCATGTGATTTACTGAACAACAAATAATGATGAATTAAAGTGATTGTAAAGGGATTTTTTAATAACAAACATGTTATACCTACCTGCTCTGTGCAATGGTTTTGCACAGAGCAGCCCCGATCCTCCTCTTCTTTGGTCCCCCACTGGTGCTCCTGTCTCTCCCCATCTGGGTGCCACCTTAATGTCACTTTAAAGTGCTTGCAAAGTCCAGTTTTTTTGGTTAAAAATAACAAACATCAGGGCTTGACAAATTTGTTTGGAATCTAGGAGCCAGCTAAAAAAGTTAGGAGCCAGTTTTTTTTTTTTTTAACAACAAAGCTTTATTTTCAATGACGAAAATAACCGATCTTAAATTTAAACAGTGCAGCAAGGGTGGGGCGATAGGAGATCCAGTGACCAAGAGTAACATATGCCACCTTAGGCCCCTTTCACACGGGTGCCTACGCTAAGCAGAATCCGCATGCTCAGTGGGGATCTCTCTGCTGATCCCCACTGAGCAGGCGGATGACAGGTCCTGTCCGCTCTGCTATGCAGACACAGCCCATTCTCCTCTATGGGGCAATCAGATGGAAACGGACCGTCTGTTTCCATCCGAAGCCATCCAATCCGATTCACTGGACGGATGGTAAATAGAACCACCATCCGTCTGTTTTTGGCGGACAGGATCGGATGGCGGCGGCTTGCCACTCCATAGAGACTAAAGGGTCCGATCAGGTCCGCCTGAAAAACTGACAGGCGGACCTGATCAGAAAGCCAGTGTGAAAGGGGCCATCGGCTGCATGGCAGGGCAGGGAGATGATGAAAAATAATAATTTAATTTTTTTCCATAAAAGATTCTTATTGTGAATAAGGGATTTTAATGCAAAACAAAAGATCAACACATTGCAAGGAGATTACAAAATGCAATTTTTAAAGTAAGGCCCCTTTCACACAGTCCGCATTCCGTTGCGGACCATGCTCTGCTCAGCGGGGATCGATCCGCCGATCCCCACTGAGCTGGCGGATGACAGCTCCGTCTCCGCCCTGTGTGCGGAGAGGGAGGTGTCAGAGCCCCGCTGCTCTCTATGGGGAATCGGGTGAGAGCGGACCGCCTGTCTGCTCTCATCCGATCCCCAGGACGGATGGAAAATAGGTTTCCATCCGTCCGGATTTCACGGACAGGATCGGATGCGGATGGCAGCGGGTGTCAGCGGAGGTGTCACCGCTGACATCTGCTGCTCCATAGGGCTGAATGGGGCATCCGATCAAATCCGCCTAAAAAACTGACAGGCGGATCTGATCGCAACGCCCATGTGAAAGAGCCCTAACACTCTTTTGCAGAAGTGCATAAATATATAAAACACATTATCCTTGAAATTCCAGGAGAGAGCGGTGTAAAATGGGATTTAAAAATAAAATCAAATAATAACCACACTCCCTGCACACTTACCTTTAACAAAAGGGCGCCAGATGAAGACTGCAAAAACTTCTGTCTCTCCACCTCTTGGGAAGGAGAAGGGCGGGCATTGAAAACAAACAGTAGAAAATCCTTGCATTGCTAGTTACTGCGTGTTGTAATACTCCCGGCCACCACAAGAGGCCGCCAGTTCCCCATTGGCAGCATCTCCGTGAAGAAGGCCCAAAAGCCGGGGCCTCAATTTTTGGATGATGCCGTAGTTCGAGCGCTCGGGGGGGCGCAAAGCAACAGGACATCTCCTGCAGTGCACCCCAGGCGCCAGGTCGCTAATTCTAGTCGCAAATGCGACCTGGCGCCCGGGGATTGTCGAACCCTGACAAACATGTTATATTTACCTCCTCTGTGCAGTTGGTTTTGCACAGAGTGGCCCGGATCCTCCTCTTCTCGGGTCCCTCTCCAGCTCTCCTGGCCCCTCCCTCTTGTTGAGCGTCCCCGCAGCAAGCAGCTTGCTATGGGGGCACCCGAGCCGAACCGCAGCACCCTGTGTCCATTCAGACACAGAGCCTTGGCCCGGCCCTTTCCCCTCTCCTATTGGCTCACTGAATTCGGTTGGCAGCTGCGGGAGCCAATGGGGACATGCTGTCGTCTTAGCCATTCAGGAAGGAGAGTCTCAGGCAGCCGAGACACTCCTGCAACATCGCTGGATAGAGATGGGCTCAGGTAAGTATTAGGGAGGCTGCTGCACACAGAATACTTTTTATCTTAATGCATAGAATGCATTAAGATAAAAAACCTTCTGACTTTACAACCCCTTTAAGGTAGTAAGGCTTTAGGGACAGTAGAATATACTATTCTAAGTAAATCAGAGTCTACATGACTAATGCAATGACTTTTTCATGGGCTGTAGTATCAGAGAATAGGAAAGACTTTCTGACAGTCATGTGGGTTCCCATTAAGAATTCTGGGCTGCTGTGCCTATTCAGTAATAAGGAACTACATTTTAGACTACAATATATGCTTTATGATTGCCTCCACGTTTTCCCTCATAAAGAACGAACATTCAGAGTGAGAGAAGTTTGTTTTCGAGTGATCATAAGACAAACCTTAGTGCATAGTTACCATATTTCCAGACATGGGATTTCAGTGTTGTTGAGCTGCCATGGGTTAAGGCTGAAAGGACTAATGTTAGAGCTGTGTTTTCCTGTAAGAAATCAAGTAATTCCCACATTGGGAGTATTAGCAGAACATATCTGTTTCATTCTGTTAATTGAAAACATTAGCTTGGGGGCTATTGAAGATTTTTTTTTATCTAAGCAGAGACCTGTCTCAGAACCAGTGAATGGCGGAAACAAGTTTGGTTGTAAAGGAGTTAAGGCAGCTCATGGGACTGTTGCTGGTTTAAGAATCAATGCACATCCTGCTTATAGCTCAGCACACATTTCAAATGAAACCTTGGCTTATGTAAAAAACACACACAGGTTGTGTAGGCCAGAATTTTCTGGAGAGATCAGAGTCTTCCTGTGGAAAGGATGAGGCAGGTTTAACAAATATATCTGTGCTGAACGCAAGCTACAAATAAAGGGTATTAAGGTGCTCAAATGGAAGGGCTAAGATGCAAAAGCTTTAGCAAAAATAGTGATGTCTGCTTTTATTCTAGAAAATACACCGCTAAGATTGTTTACTAACTTGATTTTCATTTTATACCAGGTATAGTAAATTAGTCCAAAGCAGAATTGTGCATTTTAGACAAATATGGAGTCCCCCCCCCCCCCCCCCCCGAATCATACTAACCTAGGTGGATGCTGCATCTGTCCCCTGCCGGTGTTCCATGAAAAAACCCTACCCTCGTCACTTCCGGTGCACCTACGTCATGGAACAGCTGAGCAGCTTACCAGTGCGCATGCTCACAGCTCCGAAGGGTAGGGAATTTTCACGGGGTAGAGTTTTGTAACGTTACACCGCATCAGCTGTTGCCGCGGGTACATGAACCACTTTTGCCCTGCTCACTGTGCCTCTACTGCGGCACAGTGGCTCGTCATCGTCCAGCGACGTAGACCTACGTCGCTGGACTCCTCCCCTTGTGGGCGACGCTCGCGCGCCCCCGGAGGCTCGCTCCCGCTGCATTCAGTCACAGCGGGAGTCGGGCCAGGGGAGGAGCGGCGACGATCGCCGCTTCTCTTCCCCGATCGTCGGGGAATCGAGTTTGGAGATCCGCCCTACGGAACAAAGCGGGCGGATCTCCTAAGTGACAAACAGTGACAGATTGCAGGGTTCAGCATAGCTGAACATGCGATCTGTCCCTGTGTCACTCAGTCACCTCCCCCCACACACGTTAGTAAGCACCAGGCGTACATTAACCCCTCCCTCTCCAATAAAATTAACCCCTTCCATGCCAGTGTCATTTGTACATATGTATAGCACTGATTATTGCAGTAATGTCACTGGTACCCCCAAAAGTGTCAAAAATGTCAGTCAAGGGTCCGATCTGTCCGCCGCAATGTCGCAGTCCCGCAAAAAAAAATCGCAGATCGCCACCATTACTCGTTAAAAAAAAAAAACACAAAAAAATAAATCTTTCCCTTAGTTAGTAAACGCAATAACTTTTGCGCAAACCATTTAAAATACGCTTATTGTGATTTTTTTTACCAAACATAGCAGAAAACAAATTGGCCAAAAATTTTAAAAAATTTTGATCTTTACTTTTTTTTTGGGGGGGGGGGGGGGAATTTCATATAAAAAAAATGTGAAAAAAAAAAAAATCACACAGGTGATCAAATACCACCAAAAGAAAGCTCTGTTTGTGGGGAAAAAAGGACGTAAATTTTGTTTGGGTACGGCGTCGCACGACTGCGCAATTGTCAGTTAAAGTCACACCGTGCCGAATCGCAAAAAGTGGCCTGCACGTAAGACAGCAAAATCCTCCGGTGGTAAAGTGGTTAAATCATCTCCGCTCCTACCACTGTGACTTCCCTGATCTCGGCTACTAAATGTAAAAGCGGCAGCGGGTGTATGAAAATATAAATCACAGAGCCGAGATCTCCGTGATTTATATTTTCATACACCCGCCGCTTTTACATTTTGTAGCCGAGATCAGGGAAGTCACAGGGGTAGGAGCGGAGATGATTTAATGTACCCGCGGCAACAGCTGATGCGGTGTAACGTTACAAAACACTACAAAATTCCCTACCCTCCGGAGCTGTGAGCATGCGCAGTGGTAAGCTGCTCAGCTGTTCCATGACGTATGTGAACAGAAAGTGACGAGGGTAGGGAATTTTCACGAGGTAGGGTTTTCTAACACCGCCAATCGCTTGGTTCTCACAGCTTCCCGAGCAGAGAGCTGCTGACTGCCAGTCACTGCTCTCTGCTCTGCCCCTTCCTCACTCATTGGAGCGCTGGTTTGTGGAGAGGGCGGGAGTGGCCGGTTCAGGATCTCAGCAGCTTGCTGAGAGGATGAGCTCGGTGCCGTGGGCAATCCCGACTACATTGTCGCGATCTTGCCCGAGCCTGGATGGGCTCTGTGATGTCAGCCAAAAACAGGTCACAGGAGTGCAGAATGAGTTTATGACCGCTTTTATCAGCTTTACTTTACAAATAAGTTACTTTTTCTATCTGTTTTATACCAGTTAGCTATGCTCTTGCAAGGAAATAAAAAAATGGGTTCATGGCAGTTTTTATCTGCTTTACATCACATTTTATATCATTTTTTTCATCTGTTTTATACCGGCTAGATATGCCCTTGCAAGGGAATACAATAAAAAACATGCAGTGCTCACTCTCATACTCCCCCTACAAACCAATATAATTATAGTGAAAATGTCATAAATTGCAATACATGATCCATATGCCAAAAACTACATTAATAAAATGCACTGAATAAATTAAATTAAACCACAATAAAATAAATAGCGCGGTCAATCAATAAATATTAAATGATATACCGTGAAAAGAAATAATGTAAAAACAGTTCATGAAAAACTGATTTAATAATTCAATCTTAGTAAATCAACAATGTAATGAACAATATAGTCAATCGTTGTCAACAATTGCGAAAAAATATGACTCTTCAAATATATCAAGCATAAAATAGAATGTGTCCTTCTTTTCCAAAATGTGTTCAAATGTTTATCTGAATCCTATGCAATAAAATTGTCACTGTAATAATACCAACACCTTCACCTGTGAACATAAAAAGATGGATGCTTACCCTCACGCCAGGAACTCTTCGGTTACAAGAGGTCAAGGAGGGAAGCATCAATTTCTCCATCGAGCCATATTAATGGAGGATAATTCCGCTATCGCTCTCAACCACTAGATCTTTCCTCCTCAGTGTCTTCAGAATGGTTTTACCTCATCAGAAAACAAAGGAAGGGGACATCTAATGCGCCTCATTTAATTCAGATTTATTACAGCAATCAAAACCTCACATTTATACAATAGAGTGCAGGCATTACATGTTAGAACAACTGGCATATAACCGCTATTCCTCCTCCGTGCCTCTCAGCTTGTTCTGACAGGTTCATGACCAAAACCCCACCCACTAGCTTGATGACATCACTGCACAGGCTGTCCTGCTTGATGTCTTAGTAGGGATATCTTTAAAAGAAATTCTCTTGCAAGTTTCCATTTTTCTGAAGTTTTTCTTGATATAAACAAAATAATAGAGAATTGCACATATGTGATTAATTGCGTTACATTGCGGGTGGGGGCTTTCTTTAAAATATTCCCATGCCTATGGGATAAGTTAATGATAATGTAAACCTAATCACTAACATTTAGGCTTTCATTAAAATAATACTTGGCAATCTTGCCATGAAAGTCCTTGTTCAGGCACTTCCTGCCATTGACTAGCAAAGCTCTGTTGCTGGCTCCCTATTGCATTCCTGTGTTGTTGTCACCCTGTCATGTGTTTCCAATGGAGACTGTAAGCAGCAGTGCCAATGCCTTTTGCACAGGCATGTTCCACTGTTGTCACCAGCAGGAAGAATGCTCTAAGGCCAGTGTCTCTCAAACTGTTTTCAGTAGGGTTCGGTGTAGTATCGGTACCGGTGCCGATACCGAGCATTTGCACTAGTACTTGTGATCGTGCAAATGCTCCGATGCCTAATCCGATACCTCCAGGAATTAAGAGGCGTCACTCCCGGAAGTCAGTGGGCGGAGAGAAGGGAGTCATCAACATGCTTGCAGTGGCAGGTAAGGTGGCAGGGGCACATCCACTATGTTCCGAATTCCAAGACAAATGCTGGGTTGCAGGCGGGTTCTGTCAGAATCGATGACCTGTCAGATTCAGTACAGAAGTGACGTCCCGTCAGAACACCGCGATGCCCATCTTGGTACACCCTGCACCCATTCACTACATGGGCTGGGTGTACCTAGATGTCCGCTGCCGACCTTCTGACTGCAGGCTTACTGCGGCCCAGTGCAGGGTGTATCAAGATGTGTTTGGACGGAACGTCACTTCTGTTACCGAAACTGACAGGTCGCCAATTCCGACAACTGGCATTTGTCTTAGGGGGAAAAAAAAGCAATAGTACTATTATTTTAACATTATATAAGTTGCAGTAAGGGCCAATCTGTGCCCATTAATTATGACAATTGCCAACAATCAGTGCTGCTTTTCAGTGCTCATCAGTGCCTGCATATCAGTGCCACCTATCATTGCCCATCAGTGCAGCCTATTAGTGCCACCTATCAGCGCCCATCATCAGTCAGTGCTGCCTATCAGTGCTCATCAGTGCTGCATATCAGTGCCACCTATTAGTTCAGTGACCATCAGTGCTGCATATTAGTGCCGCCTCATCAATGCCACCCCACCAGTGCCCATCAGTGCCATTATCACTACCCATCAGTGCCACTGCTCTTTATTAGTACCTTCTCATCAGTGCCACTTCATCAGTGCCACCCCATCAGTCTGAATTGTGCTTTGAAAACTGTCACATGACATTTAAAAAAAAAAAAAAAAAAGTATTGGTTATCAGTATCCGCAAGTACATAGAATAAAGTATCGGTACTTGTATTCGGTCTTAAAGTGGTATCAGGGCAACACTAGTTTTCAGTCAAGGCACCCTTTAAAATGGTGGACAATCTCGAGGTACCCTCCGAAATTATGGGCAGTCTTTAACCACTTAAGCCCCGGAAGATTTTACCCCCATTCCGACCAGGGGGTATTTTGCGATTCGGCACTGCGTGACTTTAACGGAGAATTGCGCGGTCGTGCGACGCTGTACCTAAACGAATTTGGCGTCCTTTTTTCCCCACAAACAGAGCTTTCTTTTGGCGGTATTTGATCACCTGTGCGATTTTTTGATCACGCGCTATAAACAAAAAAAGAGCGTCCATTTTGCAAAAATAGCAATATTTTTCCCTTTTTTTTATATGAAATTCCCCCAAAAAAAATGTAAAAATCAAAATTTTTTAAAATTTTCGGCCAATTTGTTTTATGCTACCTATGTTTGGTAAAAAAAAATCGCAAAAAGCGTATTTTGATTGGTTTGCGCAAAAGTTATTGCGTTTACTAACTAAGGGAAAGATTTTTGTCATTTTTGTTGTTTTTTTTTTTAACGCGTAATGGCGGCGATCTGCGATTTTTTTTGCGGTACTGCGACATTGCGGCAGACAGATCGGACCCTTGACTGACATTTTTGACAATTTTGGGGTTACCAGTGACATTTCTACAGTAATCAGTGCTATACATATGCACTGTTACTGTAAAAATACACTGGTAGTGAAGGGGTTAACTTTATTTGAGAGGGAGGGGCTGTGTGTGTCCCTAGGGGCGTGATTCTAACTGTGATTGGCTGGGGCTTCAGCTGTATGCAGAGTGATCAACGGATCTACATAGTAGATCCAGATGATCAGCTCTCATACAGCGAGGAGAATGACAGGCAGCTTGTTTACACAAGCTGCCTGACTTTCTCCTTCTCCCCCGCCGATCGCAGAGTGGCCGGCGGACATCGGGTCCGCCGGTCACACGCGCGGGGGGGTCCGTGACCACTCGGGAGCGGGAGCGCGCCTCCGGGGGCGCGCGCTCGCTCCCTAGACCCTCACAAGCTAGTGACGTAGACCTACGTCACTTTGCCTGTGAGGGGCTGACCGCCGACGTAGATAGTCGTGCGGCGGTCGGCAAGTGGTTAGGCGCCCCAATCTAAAATGTAAAAACGATTCTATTCGTTTTACAGAATGCAGAAACATCAATACACATAGGTCACCCCACTTTAGAGATGATTTTTTTCTTCCAAAGCGTTCAATCTCAATTAGTTTTTCTTCATCACTTAGACCCCAAAGCTGATCAAGAGAGGCAAGAGAGGGTCAAACAAGGATGATTTGCAGGCAACTGACATCCCCTTATAAACTGATGATGTCATTGGTCGTTAGGATGCCGGCAACTAGAAGGTTGTAATGGTGTACAATGAAAACCTGAGGCTTGGTGTAACTAAAAGGCAGGTTTCATCCACCCACCGCCTTGTATACAACTTTGGGGCCATTTTTAGGCATTTTGCCAAGGCACTAGGGCTGTTGAAAATAACCGTTGCATCGATGCATCGCGATGCGGCCACCCGCGATTCTGCATCGATGCGGACCCCCCGAATAATCAATTTCTGGCTCCTCCCCCTCCCTCTCTCTTCTGTCTCCTCCCCCTCCCTCCCTCTTCTGTCATTGCTGGAAAGGACGCATGTAGGCGTCCGCTTCCCGCCTAGCTCTCCTGTGCAACAGCTCTGCTTACTTCCGTTAATCGTGATGCATCGCGGAATCGAATCGTATCGAATCGTGACCCGGGTGCCTGGGCATTCTCATTGAAAAAGGCTGCTTTAAGCAATGATATACAACCGCCATTAAAGCAAGTGCATATAGACAGGAAATGGCTACAGACCGACTGAAGGAAATAAGGAAGTAAGCAGCAATGGGATGCAAAACTTATGAAAAGTATGCATTGCAGTTTATGACACATAGTGCTTAAGCAAACAAAAGATCATCTAGTTACCATCCAGGGTTACATCTTCTTTAATTTTGCAGTGGCAGGTTTCCCTTGTCTTGACCTAGCTCTATAGCTGGCCACAGGCACTGTTTGCCCAACATGTTGGGCACCTGGCTCTTTTGACAAAAGTCAATTGAAAAGTCAACTTGTGTCAAGCTGGGTGGTGACAGGGCCACTCATGGAACAAGTTTCCGCCGACTAAACAGGAGTCATGGATGGCAAGCTTACCTGTAGCAAATTAGTAAAATATTACAGTCTCATAACTGCAATGCTGGCCCAGACAACACTTGGGCTATACAAGGAGTTGGCCAGAAGCAGATTTGGGTTACCTTTATTAGTTGATGGTAGTTGGCTAGTTTAAAGATCTTTGATGAATGCGTGCCGAGTTCTAAATTGTCCTTGCTCCAACCATGGCAGCCACCATCAGTTGAGTATGGACAGCTTTGTATGATTTAATGGTAAACTGTGATGTTGAAATGCCTTGTATTTTTCCATGTGTTTTGGCCATCTTTAGCTTTGATCTCGGCGTAGTTGAATAGAGCACCAGTATAAAGTAGAAGAAAATCCCTGTATGGCGGTGTGCATTTGAAAGCATGTGGTGAGCAGTGTGTGGAGCTCATATTTACTTATCTTCTTAAGGATACTGTTAACATGGAACATTATATTCAGTTAAACACTGCTATATAGTGTGCTTAATGCAGACAATACCCACGTCTGCATTGAGTTTCTCCCATGCAGTCCTTGTCTTATTAATCCAAAGGCTTTATACTTCCTAATAAGGACAAAAATGTGCTTTGTAAGAGACGCTTCTGCCTTTTCTTTCCCCTGCAGCGTAAAACCAAAATACACAGACACATTGTAAGTGGTTTATTCTCCCATAACTTCTAATAGGCACAGTTTAACCCCATCAGTGCCCCACACCTGTATGGTGTCATCTAATACCTAGACTTGCCACAGTTATGCAACCTCTGTCTGGCCAGTAAATCAATGTCTACAATAAGAAGCCAACCTTGTCTTTCTGCCAGCAGTTATTGCTTGACAAACCCTCGCATTCTCCATCTGTAGGGGACTTTAGCCATTATGACTTTTTCAGTACAGTATATCGTAGTTGCCATTGCTTTGAACGTGTGACATGGGTATTCTAGAAGTAAATCACAACCTGCTGGCTGAAATGAGGTATTCCCATCCACAGCCCTCTTCCTGTGATGTACCCCTGTAGGCCACTCTCATGGTCACCAGGCGTTGCCACTTTGCAGTTCCTTGAACTCCATTTGTATTAATTACCGTATGTGTAATCTCTAGGAAATAAACTAGTAATCTCGTATTTTTTCACCCTTAAGGCCCGTAAACATGAGCTGAAAATCGTATGAAAAATAGCGCTTTTGAAGCAATCGTACGATAATTGAAATCTAAATACCCCGCTTTCAAGAGCCGATAACGACAGTTCATCTGATATTTTCCAAAGAGACAAATGCGAACATTTTTCTCGTACGGTACCAGATCGTACGATTTTCATTTAACCTCCCTGGCGGTATGATTATGTCAGGAATTACATACCAAAAGCGGTACAATTGTTTTCATGGATATTTGGCGTTATGTATTATAGGCCTACAATTCTTAGTAATTACTGACTTAAACCTGACCAAAACAAGAGTCTAGTAGACATCCCAGATGTGATAAATTTGAAACACAAACGCGTGAATTATAATTGAATCAATAATATTATTTTATTATTTAATATATATATATATATATATAATAAAATTATATTATTGATTAGATTATAATTCATATTATATATAGATATATGTGTGTGTGTGTGTATATATATATATATATATATATATATATATATATATATATGCACACACACACATATATATATGATCAGACCGACGGAGGAGCGGCGGTACTCTCGGCTGGCGATCTCAGCAATGAGAGATCATCGCTGGATCGCCAGGAGAAGGTAAGAGAACACCGCTGCGCTCTCTGCACATCCACCCCGAGCGTGACTCGGGGTTACCGATCCTGCAATGAAAAATCCACCCCGAGTCACGCTCGGGATTACCGCCAAGGTGGTTAACCACTTGCCGACTGCCTAACGCCGATCTACGTCGGCAGTCAGCTCCTCACAGGCAAAGTGATGTAGGGCTACGTCACTAGCTTGTGAGGGTCTAGGGAGCGAGCGCGCGCCCCCGGAGGCGCACTCCCGCTCCCGCGTGGTCACGGACCCCCCGCGCGTGTGACCAGCGGACCCGATGTCCGCCGGTCACTCGGCGATCGGCGGGGGAGAGGGAGAATGTCAGGCAGCTTGTGTAAACAAGCCACCTGTCATTCTCCTCGCTGTAAAGACACTGATCAAACGGATCTAGTATGTAGATCCGTTGATCAGTGTCCTTACAGCTCAAACCACAGCCAATCACAGTAGAAAGCACGCCCCTGAGAATACACACAGCCCCTCCCTCCCAAATAAAGTTAACCCCTTCACAACCAGTGTATTTTTACAGTAACAGTGCATATGTATAGCACTGATTACTGTAGAAATGTCACTGGTAACCCCAAAAGTGTCACAAATGTCAGTCAAGGGTCCGATCTGTCCGCCCCAATGTCGCAGTACCGCAAAAAAAAAATCGCAGATCGCCGCCATTACGCGTTAAAAAAAAAAACAAAAATGACAAAAATCTTTCCCTTTGTTAGTAAACGCGATAACTTTTGCGCAAACCAAATCAAAATACGCTTTTTGCAATTTTTTTTACCAAACATATGTAGCATAAAACAAATTGGCCGAAAATTTTAAAAAATTTTGATTTTTACTTTTTTTTGGGGGGGAATTTCATATAAAAAAAATGTGAAAAATATTGTTATTTTTGCAAAATTGACGCTCTTTTTTTGTTTATAGCGCGTGATCAAAAAATCGCACAGGTGATCAAATACCACCAAAAGAAAGCTTTGTTTGTGGGAAAAAAAGGACGTCAAGTTCGTTTAGGTACAGCGTCGCACGACCGCGCAATTGTCCGTTAAAGTCACGCAGTGCCGAATCGCAAAATACCCCCTGGTCAGGAAGGGGGTAAAATCTTCCGGGGCTTAAGTGGTTAATCAGTACAGTATTCGTCAGAAAATACAGTACAATTACAACACATTACATCACTTCCAATTTTTTATTCTATACGAGAATTTTCGTAACTTTAGTAGCCTATTCAGTTTCAAAATGCGACTAGCAGGTGAAAAGGTCGGACGATCTGTCGTACGATTTTCTAATCGTGTGTACAGGGCATTACAGGGAAACAAATATGAAGATAAATACCAGGTTTAATGCCCCACCCAGAAATGTCATTGAATGCCTGTCATTTAGTCCCTGTTTACACATGAGCGGTTTTCAGCTTGTAAAACGCCCATCTCTGAAGTCTCAAAACGCTCAACAAGTAAAATCCCATTCATTTCAACGGCCCCTGTTCACATACATATGAGCGTTTTGTCGCCTGAAGCAAAATGCCTGAAGCTCAAAAAAGTACATGAGCTTCTTTTTTGGCAGATTACAAGCGTTTTTGTTAGATGTCAATGCCTGCCTCCAAACACCTGCAAAAAAATGCCTGAAAAATGCCTGAAAAACGCCCTAAAAAACACCTGAAAATGATACGCTCAGGTGTGAATGGAGCCTTAGGCCCCTTTCACACAGGCGATCCGATCCGATCCGCCTGTCAGTTTTTCAGGCGGACCTGATCAGATGCTCCATGCATCCCTGTGGGGGAGCAGATGTCAGTGGAGACATCTCCGCTGACGCCCACTGCTATTCGATCCGATCCTGTCCGTGAAATCCGGAAGGATGTAAACCCTATTTTCCATCCATCTGGAGGATCAGATCGGATGAGAACGGACAGGCGTTCCATTCTCATCCAATCTCCCCATAGAGGACAGCGGGGATCTGACAGCTCTGTCTCTGCACACAGAGCGGAGACGGAGCTGTCATCCGCCTGGTCAGCAGGGATCGGCAGATCAATCCCCCGCAGAGCAGAACGGACTCCGTCAGGCGGTGCGCCCGTGTGAAAGGGGCCTTATGGTATTTCTGCAGATCTGGGCTTGTCTGTGAATGTTCAAGGCATGTCTGAACTAGTTTATGCAAAGGCATCCTCCAGTCCACACGTGTGGTATTATCTTGTCCCATAAATAGAAAGTCTGGGATCAGTTATTCTCTTTTAACATTGCTTAATATGCAGCAGGCCCTGAAATATGCACTAAGATATAAAATACTTTATGGGCTTCTCTTTCAGGATTCAATTATATGATAGCTAACCAAGCTCTTCAAGAGTTAAATGGGAGTAGTTTGGAAACAGAGTATTTTTTGTCCTATGGAGTAGGTCACATTGGAGAATTTAAAGTGGAACTAAACTGTATCTGAGCACCACAAACTGAAAACACAAATTCATTTATTTTTATTATTCAAAGCATACTCACCCCATCCATTAATGCATTATTACTTTGTTGAAAAACACCCCCTACATTTATTGCTGCACCCATCTTGAGTAAGGGCAGATATTTCATGTAGCATTTACTTTCTGGAATCCATCCGCCCTTAGCTCATGCATGTAGGCAGGAGGGTGTGCTTAGCTGAGTAAGTCCCTCCCCCTCCTCTGGATGAATAGAAAAAAAATGTCCATGTATGACATCATTTTGTCCTAGGCCAGAAACCAGGAAGCAACTGAAGAAAAGTAAAAAAAAAAAAAGTACATATAATACAGTAATCCCCCGCTCCATCGCGGTTCAGTTTTTGCGGTCCCGGTAATTCGCGTTTTTTTTTGTAATGTTATTTTACTATATAAATCATTAAAAATGAAATATTTTTGTGTTTTTCATAGCTCTTGCTCTGTCTCTTAGTATCTTTTATGTGTTTAAATGAATTTTGTATTGTTTTAAAAGTGTGTTTAAAGACCTTAAAATGCTTCTACACGTACAGTGACAGTAAAATAAACATGCCTACAATGCATTTTAATAGGGTTTTCCCATTTCGCGGAATTTCACTTTTCGCGGCTGGGTCCGGAACGTAACCCCCGCAATGGAGGGGGGTTTACTGTATACCTTTCTATGTATTTACTAATGCTAGCAGCATAAGGATTAAAATATTTATTGTTGATTGAGCGAGTTTAGTCTCACTTAAATGTAGTCAGCATGATGGGAAAGATGATGGTGACACGGTGTGACAGAGCACATTGCCATGGCACTTGTACATCCTGGAATTTCCCCTTGCTGGTGTGTAGGGAGTGAGGTGGACATTTATGTGGGTGATTGTTGGGATACCTATGGCTATGTTCATTCATAGTAAATTGGAAAGTTAGTAGGCCTCTGCAATATCCCTTACAGTCATGCAATCACTGTTGCATGCTTCTGGCTGGGAGATGTGGCCTACCACGCTGGGTTCTAATACATTGTTCTTGGAATTCCTAATTTTAAACGATTAAACGTCTGTAGGAATCAGTCTCCTGTCCACACAATAAATGGTGCAACCTGCAAAAGGTTCATGTAACGATCGATAAGTTGTATCTTTATGCAGATTGTCTCAGACAGAATTTTGTCTGCAACACAATACTTACACATGCAACATAATTTCCTCCAGCGTGGAAGAGGTCCTATTTACCTCTAATTTTCCTATCACTAAGCCCCCATTCACACTGAGGCGACCTGTGAGGCGACCTGGTCGCCTCACAGGTCGCCGTAGGTCGCCTTCCATAGGGAAGCTGCGGACCCGTTCTAATAGGAGCGACACAAGTCGCTCCGACTTAGAAAAAGGGTCCGGAGCTTCTTTGGGGCGACCAGGAGGCGACCGCCATAGACTTCAATGTTATGAAGTCCGTGGCGGCCGCTCCGAGGTCGCGGCGTGCTGCTCGCACCGCGACCTCGGAGATCGCGGTGCGAAGTAGCATCGCGGTAGTGTGAATGGGGGCTAATATGACCGAATTTCTTAATGAATTCGTTGTAGCCATAGCACAAGAATGGTAAAGGGTTGCAGAAGACGAACTACTTTAATTTGTTGCATGCACCTGAAATAGTAAAGCCTCGTACACACGCACCGATTGTTGGCCGTGAACTTTCGGCCAACGTCCGATCGGCCGATTGTCGGCTTGTTAGTATGATGCTTCCGACAACCGACTGGGACTTTTCGGCCGAACAAAATCTGGTGTGCATGCTATAAAATTTTTGTTGGCCGTCAGCAGAACGGCCGATTGTTCGTCAGTCAGTACAGATTTCGCCAGACAAAAATCAGATGAGCAAGACTGGGCATGCTCAGAGAAGAAAAAACACACGGAAAGTCAACCATCACATGACATCACTTCTGAAGTTGGTTTTTGTTGGCCGATAAAATTTGTGCGCAGTCTAGAGCACATTTCAACCAACACAACAACACTGGACAAAAGACGGCCGAACGGTCGGCCAACAATCGGTGCGTGTGTATGAGGCTTAAGAAAACAGTTTTACAGCTTTACTTAAATTGGCACAGGACTTTCTAATATCGTCATAACACCAGAAAAAAGGCGTTGCAAATGTTTTATGGAATTGTCCCCCTGTGTGTCTTTACAAGCACAAAGCATAGGACAGCAAGCCATTCCCCTACTCCCACCACCTACAAGGCAGTGATTGACAGCAACTGGAGCCTGTATTTTCCATATCACTCAGTGCATGGGTAGTATTCCAGGCATGTGCTTCCCCGACTGGAAGTCCATAGAGATGGCACTGTGTGACCCAGAGTCGATGGCGGTGTTTGTATCCATATAAAATTTAAATACTGTGCTAGGGATGCTTTACACGTGAGTGTAATGATATCCCGTACTGGACATACGATAAGCTGTAGCAAGCCGCCATGTTGTTCAGTTTTTATAGGTCCATAAAGACACGGATGAGCGAGTTTGGGATGGAGGAACCTGACTGGGCTGCACAGAGTCCTGACCTTAACCTGATAGAACACCTTTGAGATGAATTAGAGTGGAGACTGTGAGCCAGGCCTTCTTGTCCACATCAGTGCCTGACCTCACAAATGCGCTTCTGGAAGAATGGTGAAAAATTCCCATAGAGTTAGACACACTCCTAAACCTTGTGGACAGCCTTCCCAGGAGAGTTAAAGCTGTTATAGCTGCAAAGGGTTGGCCAACTCAATATTGAACCCTACGGACTAAGACTGGGATGTCATTAAAGTTCATGTGCGTGTAAAGGCAGGAGTCCCAATACTTTTGGTTATATAGTGTATATGTGCTTATATAAAAATATGAACATCAGAAAGACTAATTCCTTTTTATGTCATAAATCGTACCATTCAACTAGGAAGGGGGGTTTAGGATGATAGTTATTTCTGTTTAATAAAATGTAACCAATCAGTTAATTTATTTTTATTCACAACATCCTTGTATTAAATGGATACTAGGGATAGACCGATATGCACTTTCCCCGATATATCGGTATCGGCCCTGGAACTGGCCAATATTGCCGATATTTTTGTGACGTCATTCTGTCTTCTTAGGCCGCCTCCCTCGCCTTGGACAGCCTCGCCTGGGTCGGGACTAGTCTCGCGGGAGTGTATCACAGCCATACACCCACCCACAGCAGCCCGGTGCCAGCCAGCCACACCCACAGGCCCTGTCCCAGCCAGCCACAGGCACTGTACCAGCCAGCCAGCCACCCACCACAGGGTACCAGCCACCCACTACAGGGTGCCAGATAGCCAGCCACCCACCACAGGGTGCCAGACAGCCAGCCACCCACAGACAGTTTGCCAGACAGCCAGCCACCCACAGGCCCTGTACCAGCCACAGGCACTGTAACAGCCAGCCACCCACAGCCCCTGTGCCAGCCACTTACTTACCAAAGGATGCCAGCCACCCACCACAGGGTGCCAGCCAGCCAGTCACCACAGGGTACCAGCCAGCCAACCATCCACCACAGGGTGCCAGCAAGCCAGCCACCCACCACAGGGTATATATTGTATAAGTCGCGCTAAATTGAAAAATAAACAAATGAATGTCCAACTGTTTAAAGTCCCAAATAACAAAAAGTGACTGGTGATGTATGAAATCTTGTGCTGCTTCCAAAAGATCCCGTAGGAATTGTGCTTACCAGAACGGCAATTTTAAATTGCAGAATTCATGTGATGAGATGAGTTCACGAGCCCAGGTGATCCAATGGAATTCTAGCGCAAGGAACTCCCAATATTGTGGTCGTGTATCATGTGAAGGAAAAATAATAATCCATAGCGTGATACCGTACAGAATTGTCAAAAATATAACTGTGTAGGACAGATAGATCTTTATAGATGTGTTCTATCCAAGTATAGAAAAGGTGAACCACCACCAGACATAAGGCCTCTTACCAGATGGAAATGAAAAGCCAGCAGAACATTGAATCCACATGCACCAATATCAGCAAGCCACCCAAGAGCGCATAAAGCCTCTTACCAGACCACAAGAAAAATGCTCGATAACACTTGGTGTGTTTTCCCAATGGAGAGGTAACTTCAAGGTCCCAATGACAATCCGGGCAAATCACTGATAAGTACCACGATGTACCGCTTAATGTGCCTAGGTGGCCTCTCAGACCCCCTATGCCACAAGCTGAGCCACTGTGTTTCTCAGGGTTGCCACGCCAGACCAGCCGATAAAGGAAAGAGAAGGCGCCAATAGTGTAAAAAACTTCCAACAGATTTATTCACATAAGGTAGTGTACTTACAAACAAAGAAGAAAAATTAGCGAAGGATGTAGAGCCGCCGGCCGGACGGCAAGGCGCATCCGTTCCCTCGATAAGCTTCCGGAGATGACGTCAGCACGCCGTGACCCACCACAGGGTGCCAGACAGCCACCCACCACGAGGTGCCAACCAGCCACCCACTACAGGGTGCCAGCAAGCCAGCCATTAAGCATTAAACAAAAATGAACATGTTCAGTACCGGATTTGTGTCAAAAATTGTCTTTATTTTTCAAAACTTTAAATGTACAAAATATTGGCCCGATACCGATACGTTGTGACCAAAGTATCGGTTTTCGGTATCGGCCCTGAAAAAAACATATCGGTCTATCCCGAATGGATACCATTAAAATCCCAGCTTTCTTGATAAGAAAAATATACCTTTATAAAATAGGAAATTAAGGATTATGAAAATCATACACCAATTAACTTTACTTATCTGTCTTGTGTTGGAATGTTTTTGCTATATGCTTACTGGTTTATTGTTTGTTCTGTGCCTTATATAAAAACCCTTTATCACAAGAAAGTCATGTTTACCGAGTTCATTAGCTCAAGCTTAAATTCTACACACACAGCTAAATCAGCCTGGTAATACTCTTAGTTTAAAATTTTATGTGAGTTCTGTGTGAAGCTGCGTTCACACTACCTGCAGCGTGGCTCCAGCAGGGTGGGTCACAGTTCACCATTTAAGGTCTGGATTAGGTCAGAATTTTTGCCTGAATTTGGACCAGAGACAGAGACAAAGACGCATAGGACCCTTCTGCAGTGTGCTCTGTGGCTGCCCCATAGATGTGTGAACCGGCTCCATTGAGATCCGGACACACACTGTCATGTGAATTAGTTGTGGGGAAACCTGCATCCAATTTGCAAAAGTGTGAACTCGGCCACAGAGGTGGTTCTGGCTAGCTCAGATTGCTTTATAAAAGGTTGGATTCTTTCCTAGGTGTACATAATATAATTGGGTACTAACATTTTTTTTTAGGTAAAGTTGATCCAGGGAATATCCAAATGCCTCTCGGGGGATCAGGAAGGAATTTTTTCCCCTGCTGTAGCAAATTTAGATCATGCTTTGCTGGGGTTTTTTTCGCCTTCCTCTGGATCAACAGCGGATATAGGATTGTTGTGTATATGGGATTGTATGGTATGGTTTTCAATACTGTTTTTTTTTTTTTTTTGGTTGAACCAGATGTAATTGTGTCTTTTTTCAACCTGACTAACTATGTAACATTGGCCTAATCCATTAAAGCCCACAATGTAGAAAGGTGTGCTGAGCCTGTGTTGGCATCCTCTCTTCTTGATGTGTTATTCAGGTTCAGGCACTTAAAGCGGAAGTAAACCCATTGATTTACTATTTAAAAAACATAAGTTGTGCTCTCAACCAAACTTTTAAACCATCCAATGGCTGGTGTCATAACTGATCACATGTGCAGCACATGGCAGTTCAAGATCAAACAGAGGCCAAGATGGCCGCTTCCTTGGTTGAAAGCAATAGGAGGGTTTACTTCCACTTTAAGACAAGTTGTGAATACTTGTTGAAGGAATTTGTGGACGTTCAGTTTTTAGCTGTGTGAAAGCTCGGAGCCTAGAGTGGTTGTGTATAGAAATGTCTCTCCTGCATTACTGACATACACAAAACAGGTCCCAGATGACCAGATGGTTGAGAAAAGGGGGCTGGAGTAATTCATTGCACTACAGCACCAAAACAAAGCGGGTTTAAGAGTCCATTCAGACTAGCGCAACTTGTCAGGCGACTTGTCGCGATCGGTCGCTCGCCATTGATTAGCACAGGACCCGTTCTAATAGGAGCGACACAAGTCGTTCCGACTTAGAAAAAGGGTCCTGTACTACTTTGGGGCGACCTGGGAGCGACTTGCATAGACTTCCATTATGTGAAGTCCCTGCAAGTCGCGCCGAAGTCGCGGTGCACAGACTTCACAGGTCGCCCCTCAAAGTCGGATCGCGCCAGTCTAAATGGGCTGTAAACCTTAACACAAAATGTAATATATTGCATCTTACCAAGCTTTAAATGTGGTGGCCACATTCGTTTTTTTAGGGATTTTTTTTCTTATTTTCACCCGGTGATTGGGCCAGTTGCACACTTCCTGTCTTAGGGCATCTCCACTCTGGATGAAGGAGCAACTAAGCCACCTTTGGACAATAGCATTGTCAATCTGAGGGGAGCATTAGGCGCACTTAGTGCTCATGTACACTACAGCTTCTAAACTTGAATTTAGGAGCTTTTGGCATTTTTTTGCCAAATCGAAGCTCAACTCCATAAAAGCCTATGTGTCCATGTGTGCATAGGGTTTTACAAGAGTTTAGAAACTGCTGCATTTAGGGGAACTTCAACCTCACTCAACTGTCCTCTCCTGAACATGGAAGAATCCGCATTAAGGCTCCATGTACACGGGACGCTGGAAATGGCCGTTTAGGAGCAGTTGGGCGTTTTTTTCAGAAGCCCCTGAACGCAGCTCCATGTTATCTTATCTGTCCATGTACACATGGTCGTTTACAGTCATTTGCAGGCAGTTGCGTTCAGGGACTTTTTTTAGAACGCAATTATTTGCGTTCGAACGTGTGTTTCCCAGCGTTTCAAACGCAGAAACGCGGCCGAACGCGACTAAACGTGATGAACCTACGTTCAGCCACGTTATAAGTTTTTTTTCTTCCATTCAAAATCAATGGTTCCCTATGGGAGCCTATTGATTTGAATGGAAGTCGCACTGCAAGTCGGATCCGACTTGCGGCGCGACCTGCACTGTGAGAATCTTGAGGGGGAACTCCACGCCAAAAATGGGAAAAAAACTGCGTGGGGGTCCCCCCCAGGCCCTTCGGGTCCGGTATGGAATTTGAGGGTAGCCCCACGCCGAAAAAACGGCGTGGGGTCCCCCCAAAATCCATACCAGGCCCTTATCCGAGCATGCAGGCCAGGAAAGGGGAGGGGACGAGCGAGCGGCCTCACCCCCCTGGACCACACAAGGCCACATGCCCTCAACATGGGGGGGGGGTGTTAGTGCTTTGGGGCAGGGGGAGCTCTGCACCCCCCACCTCAAAGCACCTTGCCCCCATGTTGATGAGGACAAGGGCCTCATCCCCACAACCCTGGCCGGTGGTTGTGGGGGTCTGCGGGCAGGGGGCTCATCGGAATCTGGAAGCCCCCTTTAACAAGGGGGCCCCACAGATCCCGGACCCCCTCCCTATGTGAATGGGTATGGGGTACACTGTACCCCTACTCATTCACCACATAAAAGGCAGTGTATGGAAAAAACGACAGGAGACGTTTTGAAAAGTTTATTAAAAATCTTCATCCGGCTCTTCTTGTCTTCTGCTCTTTTGCTGTCCGCTCTTCTTGTGTTCTCCTCTCCGGGGTCTTCTGCTCTTTTGCTGTCCGCTCTTCTGCTGTCCGCTCTTCTTTTCTTTTCTTCTCCTCTCCGGTCTTCTGGTCTTCTGCTCTTTTGCTGTCGGCTCTTCTTCTTCCTCCGGTCCTCCTCCAACGACGTCTCCGGTGATTATGCCGGTCTCCGGTCTCTGCAGCTTATTATATAGCCATTAGGGGCGTGGCCCCTATGATGTCATCGGAGGCCCTGCCCCCTCGTGTCACAGATGACGTCATCTGTGCCACGAGGGGGCGGGGCCTCCTAATGACATCATAGGGGCCACGCCCCTAATGGCTATATAATAAGCTGCAGAGACCGGCATAATCACCGGAGACGTCGTAGGAGGAGGACCGGAGGAAGAAGAGCCGACAGCAAAAGAGCAGAAGACCAGAAAGAATAAGAAAAGAAGAGCGGACAGCAGGAGAGCGGACAGCAAAAGAGCAGAAAACCCCGGAGAGGAGAACACAAGAAGAGCGGACAGCAAAAGAGCAGAAGACCCCGGAGAGGAGAAGACAAGAAGAGCCGGATGAAGATTTTTAATAAACTTTCCAAAACGTCTCCTGTCGTTATTTCCATACACTGCCTTTTATGTGGTGAATGAGTAGGGGTACAGTGTACCCCATACCCATTCACAAAGGGAGGGGGTCCGGGATCTGGGGGGCCCCCTTGTTAAAGGGGGCTTCCAGATTCCGATGAGCCCCCTGCCTGCAGACCCCCACAACCACCGGCCAGGGTTGTGGGGATGAGGCCCTTGTCCTCATCAACATGGGGGCAAGGTGCTTTGAGGTGGGGGGGTGCAGAGCCCCCCCTGCCCCAAAGCACCAACATCCCCCCCCATGTTGAGGGCATGTGGCCTGGTGTGGTCCAGGGGGGGTGGGGCCGCTCGCTCGTCCCCTCCCCTTTCCTGGCCTGCCGGGCTGCATGCTCGGATAAGGGTCTGGTATCGATTTTGGGGGGGACCCCACGCCGTTTTTTCGGCGTGGGGCTACCCTCAAATTCCATACCGGACCCGAAGGGCCTGGGGGGGACCCCCACGCAGTTTTTTTCCCATTTTTGGCGTGGAGTTCCCCCTCAAGATTCTCACAGTGCAGGTCGCGCCGCAAGTCGGATCCGACTTGCGGTGCAACTTCCATTCAAATCAATAGGCTCCCATAGGGAACCATTGATTTTTGAATGGAGGCAAAAAAACACTGCTAAAAGCAACGTGGCCAAACGTGCAATAACGCAAATGGAAAAAGCTACTGAAAGCACGTTTAACAGCTGCTTTTTCCCGGTGTCAGAAATAGCTTTGCAGGACGTTTTTTCTAATGTCCCGTGTACATGGACCCTAAGGATGGGAATGTTTTGACCGTTAACCGCAAAATGCAGTAGAATGGCAGCAGGATTTTGTCACGATTTGCATTTTCCTGTGGCCGGCGGATAACCTAGTCTGCATGTACATGAGCCCTAACAGGTTTAGATCGACTTTAAGAAGGAATTAAAGCTAAGCTCCAGCTAACACTTTTTAATCAGTTACAGCAACAATTCTTTTCCCTTTTGGATTAACTAAGTTAGGTGACTATTGCAAGCACCCCCGTCCGTGTTAAATGGTTTGTCTCAACCCTCTAACTCACATGTATCAAACACAAGGCCCTCGGGCCGAATCTGGCCCTCCAGTCCATTTTATGTGGCCCTCACACTTCTCCTGGAGCTGCAGTAGAACTCCAGCCCTCCTTTGGGCCACCTGCACTTTCTGCTTTCCAGCTCTGCCACCAACTTCTTCCCAGCAGCAATACAAGGAAAGGGGGTGCACTTTGATGTAAGAGAGGGTGGGAGTAGACTCTAAACATCTGATGTAAGGGGGTTAGGATACTCTGGACATCTAGTATTACAGATGCAACCGGCCCTTTGAGGGCAATCATAATGCCGATGCGGCCCTTGATGAAGTTGAGTTTGACACCCCTGCTCTAACTGCTGCTTATGCTATACAGCTTGGTGTGGTAAAGGGATCTTAAAAAATGGCCAGAGCAACTTGTGCATATAAAGAAAAAATTGCCTAAAAAGAAAACGAATGCAGCCACTGACTACATCTAGGAATTGGCAAGCTGAAATATAATTTATATAACTTTTTTGTTTTTGGGCTAAATTCCACTTTGGACTGCTAGACTGTGTGATGCACATTCATTCCCATTATTCAGTGTCAGTTCCGACTGAAATATACCTTAGGATGAAAAGAGAATTATTTTCATGCAGCTTTTTTAAGTCTGACAGCAGCATGCCCATATATATATATATATATATATATATATATATATATATATATATATATATATATATATATATGTATGACCAGTGGCTTGCACTAAAGTATATGCAGTGCAGTGTACATGTGGCTTTGCTGCACTTTTTATGGACAGACCTTCGTTGTGTGTGTCACTAAGCTGTCACTTTCCTATAGACTTGTCAGATATGGCCGAATTAGCACATTTTCAATAATTTTTATCATGCCAATGACTTTGGAGCAGGTGTACATTTGTTCTGGACTATTAGAAAGTTGCGTTTTTTTTTTTGTCCTGGAACACAGATGGAAGTCTGTGGCTTCAGATTTAGCCAATGAGCATTATACATCATACTGGGTAAATCAGATTTCCTGGCACGTGGGGTCTTTGCTCTCTTCTCACCAAAAAAGACCCCGTTGTTCCAGTAAGTCAATATTAAATGACTAGTGTGAGCCCAGAAACAGAGGCGCGCATTTATTCCTCAGCCTGTATGTGCATGATGTGTAAATACACAGTGCAGCCATGGAATTGCGCTGTTTCGTATTTATTTGAAATAAAGCAGCACTTTACTTGTAACCCATACACTGCTGGTATGATTGACTCTTTTGTTTTTTTAATCTGGACTCTGATTTCCTCCATTTTATTTTTCACGCGGTCATTAAAGCGTTTGTTACCGCACCATTTTTTTTTTTTCTGAAACAAATAGTTACCCCAGCATTTTATATTCCTGATTTGTGTCTGATGTACCATGTACTTGTGTTAAAACGTATACTGTTCTCTTTGTATTGCATTGTATTGTATTTATATAGTTGAATGGAGTATGAGTCCCAGTTCACACTGGTGCAATGCCGGAAACCCTGCCATTTAGTGCCAGTTCCCGCATCGCACCTTAATTGCACACTGGCTTACACTGACATCTGCCAACCGCTGGGGGTGTCAGTGTAAAGTTAACCACTTCTGGACCAGAAGGTTTACCCCCTTAATGACCAGGCCATTTTTTGCAATTCGGCACTGCATTATTTTAACTGACAATTGCGTGACACTGGACCCACATAAAATTGATTTCCTTTTTTTTCCCCCACAAATAGAGCTTTCTTTTGGTGGTATTTGATCACCTGTGCGATTTTTATTTTTTGCATTAACAAAAAAAGAGCGACAATTCGGAAAAAAAAAACAACTATTCTTTACTTTCTGCTATATAACATTCCCAATAAAAAAATAAATAAAAATCAAATGTTTTCATCATTTTAGGCCAATTTGTATTCTGCTACATAGTTTTGGTAAACAAAAATCCCAATAAATGTATATTAATTAGTGTGCGCAAAAGTTATCGCGTCTACAAACTAGGGGAAAGATTTATGTAATTTTTATTTATTTATTTTTAATAGTAATGGCGGCAATCAGTGATTTTTAGTGGGATTGCGACAGACAGATTGGACCCCAACATTATTACAGTAATCAGTGCTAAAAATATGCACTGTTACTGTAATAATGACACTGGCAGGGAAGGGGTTAACACCAGGGCCAATCAAAGGGTTAAATGTGTCCCTAGGGGGTGCTTTTTAACTGTGTGGTGGATGGGCTTATGGAATGAACACCGGGTCCTGTGTTCCTATATAAGAGGAACACAGGATCCCTATGTTCATTGCTGACAGGACAGCGGTCTGCCGTGTTTACAACAGCAGACCACTGTTCTGTCTCCATGAGGAGCGATTGTGGGCAATCAAGGCAGCCAGACCCGCAGATTAGCTTCCCCTGTGGCGAATGGGCGTGCGAGTGCCCCCACTCGCAGTCCTGCTAAGCGATGTACAGGTACATCGTTTTGTGCAAACGAGCCGACCTGCCACAGTATATGTACGGCGACTGGTAGGCAAGTGGTTAATAACACCCCCAGATCAGTTCGAACTGTCAAATGGTGCAGGAATGGGATCAGATAGGTGTGAACATCCATGCGATCCGATACCAGTGTAGACCAAAAAAGGGTCCTTGTGCAGTTTGTATGGCTGAATTCGCATCGCACAGACATTGCATGTGATCTGCACAGCATGGCGGTGCGAATCACATGCGATGTCTGTGATGGCACAAGTGTGAATCCAGCCTGAGGGTGATTTACGAATGTCAAATAGGCTGTTCACTTTGCTAAGGAATTTTCCCCAGAACTTAGTGAATGTTGAGAAAGTACTCTTATCACAGAATACCCAATCACATATGAGGTAAATAAAAATAAAAAAATGCATTTTTACTTGCACATAATTGGATTATGGAAGTCAGGAAAGCTTCACTTTCTTTTGCAACTTCCCTTTGTAAAGTAAACAGTCAATTTGCCTTTAATTAGCAACCCGGTGTCTTTATGGCTAAATATGATCTCCTGTCTGGAAAGTACAACCAGGGCTTGCAGATGGTTCAGACTGGGAGACTTTCCTCGCCAAACATTTTTTTTCAAACATTCATTCTAAAATGACTGTGAAAATGGTGACACATCCCAAATTTGTTAAAATATAGAAGATATACTAAGACGGGACTTTGGAGGCACAGTATTTACAATAAAACGTTACGCTTTTTAATCCATAATAGACAAAATACAAAACATTTACACACTACTGCAAACAAATTCTAATAAAAATAGAAGAGAATCACATCATAGGCAATGACGTATATTATCTTGACATATGCTAATTCCTATTTGCTCAACGCGTTTCTTGGACATAATCCAGTTCTTCAGGAGCCTTCAGTATTGTCTATTGTATGTACTGATAGAAATAGAAAATCATAATTAATAACACAGATGGGGGGAGGGGTGATGAATGTGTGGGAGTGTCCCCATATGGACTCATACACATGGTACCCCTGGGTGGTGTGGTTGGTGAACTTATTATTATATTGCAATGGGATGGTATATTGTGTTATTAATTATGATTATTGTATGTTTCTAATAGTACATACAATAGACAATACTGATGGCTCCTGAAGAAGTGGATTATCTCCATGAAAAGCGCTGAGCAAGGAAGAATCAGTATAAGTCAATATAATATACGTCATTGCCTATGATATGATTTTCTGCTATTTTAATTCAAATTTTTGTTTTGCAGTAGTGTGTAAATGTTTTGTATTTTGTCTATTATGGAATAATAAGTGTAAAGTTTTATTGTAAATGGCGTGACTCCAAAGTCCCATCTTAGTCCCGGGGACAACTTGTCAGGAGACTTAGCCGCCTGACAAGCCGCGCTCCATTCAGTGCAATGGAACCGTTCTAATTGGAGCAACTCAAGTCGCTCCGACTTGGAAAAAGGTTCCTGCACTACTTTGGGGGCGACTTGCATTGGCTTCTATCAGAGAAGTCGTTTGCGACCTTGAAGCCGCCCCTGTGTGAACCAAGCCTTAGGCTAGTTTATCTTGAATATATTTTAAAGTTTTAGATACGGTGAAGAAAGGCTGGAGACCCTGCCAGGCTTCTACTGATGTGTTAAACCATTGGGGAGATTTTTCCTCACTTCCTGTCCCTGTGATGTTTATTCAGAAATGGGGGGGGGGGTCATGAATGAGAGAAAATCTCACTGAACTCTGGTTTGAGAAATGTACTCTTGACTCAAACAATTACATTTCATTGCTCTCAGCCTCCCAAAAATCCCCACGTCTTTATTTTATTGCTGTGATTCGATTTCCTGTTAGAGGGTGGCTACTTTCATTCTCTATGGTCCTACTAGGAGTAGGAATGTAGCCACCCTCTCTTGCTTGCTCCCAAAATAGACTAGAGACTATGGACTATGGGATTTGTAGTGTGAATAGTGCGCATGACTGCAACTAATGAGCACTGTTTGATCCAACCAAACAGAGGGGAGGGGGAAAGGGAGAGGTCCCGGAGCTCATAAAAGGACATAACAATGAAGCAGAAAAACACAGTAAACAATTTCATGAAAATTAGACCACAGGGTCAGTAGGTTTGGATGTGCATGGATTATTTTAGGGAAAAGGGATATTTTTTGTGCCACTTTAAGACAGTGATTCTGTTAGCAGGGCTTGTGTATCTTTTTTTTTTTTTATTAGTGTGTTTTTGTGTTGTTAGAGTAATATGTGTTTATGCTGAACTGTATGTATACATTTTATGTAGGTGTGGATTGCCAGTGCTCAGCTGCGATATATCCATTTGAGGAATTACATGGTAACTTAGAAATCTGCAAATAATGTATACAGAGATCTATTAAAATGTAACATATGTCTCACAAAAATTCGAATGTGTCTGCAATCCAGCTCAGGAGCGGGGGAGCTAAAGAGAAGGAACCTTTTCTTTTTGTTCTCTAACTATTGAGAAACTCAAGTTAAAACCCCTCTGAATTACAATGCATAACCTGGGTACACAAACCATCAGACATAGGGCTACTCCCATCAAGCTGATTGTAACAGATCCCCAATACTTGTATTTCTGTCTTAGGTCTCCAGAATCTCACGTGATGCAGTGACCCGGCCCCACAATTCCCCCCCAAACATCAGCCTAAGCTCAATGAAGGGTAAAACAAAAGACACTTTATTCAACAACTCACTTCCAATATATACAGTCTCATGTGTTTGATGTGATTATAATATGCAAATGCAATTGCATACAGAACATAGTCAACATACCTTGACCATCTGGAAAGAGACAATAGGTGAATGAGACTGCAACATTATCATAATTAATTCAACAAACAACAAGCCCAAAACATAGCCGAATACGTATTCCTAGAAGTGTGAACACACACCACCTCTAAACAGATGAAAGCAGAAGACATAGGCTCTCAGACTGCCCCTCTCCATTTTCAACACACCTTATTATAAACTTAAGTGTCAATTCACATCCCCCCAGTATACCATAGCTGAGTCTTATGTCATTAGCATCTGTTTAGTCTCTCATGGTGTGAAGTCCTTTGTTGTAATATGCAGCTTAGGCCCAAAGTCTGTGTCGCTTGGGGTTACAGGGACTTGAATTCAAAGTAACAGTACTCCAAGGTTCCCCCAGCATACACCCCCAACCAGAGCCGCGCTCCCCTACAAGCCAGGGCCGTAGTCCGTAGGCAGGAGGCTGGCCTCCACACTCCTCCAGTAACCCGTGACGAACGTCCCAGCAAATGGGCGTTCGTCACACTGATCTTACACTAAGTGCCGGTTCACATATATGCGATGCGGGAACCCTGCAAATCAGTTCCCGCATTGCATTTAACTCGCAAGCAGTTCACACTGCCATATGCAAATTGCTGGGGGCGTCAATACAAAGTTAACGACACCCCTAGATCAGTTTGCATATCGCAGTGCGAACTGTCAGTTTGGACATGAATTGGATCGCATAGGTGTAAACCGCATGACATGTGAATGTCAATGGAGCCAGTTCACACATGTCCCGACACAGTTTCAAAAAGGGTCCTGTGCGTTTTTGGGTTCGGTTCAGGCAAAAAGTTGCACCTGAACCGGGGAACAGAAACGCACCGGACCCCGAACTCCAAACTGCAGCTGCACATATGTGAACCCCGGCTCAATCGATCAACTAAAAAAAATCATATTTTTTAAAAACTATAAAATATAAATAAAATGTGTTAAAAAAAATTAATAGATTATCCAATAAAGTCCATCAGAAAAAAAAGTGCAAACATTTCATTTATATACTTGTGTATCAACAGAAATCCATATTTCAGTGTGGATAGCAAAATCTTCACACCCAACTCTCAAGCTGCTTACCAGACGCTATGACCCCAAGATGGCGTTCTGGCTGCACTTTATCCCAGTATCCCCATGGGATGGATGGATATCAGGAGCCAAGATTCCAGGATGGATTACCATACAACCAGGATGTTCCACAATGGGCTCAGTAAAAGGGAGAGATAAAGGAGGAACTCAGTGTTGCCATTAAAAATCCAGGCTTTTTAATGAAGGTTATAACTACTTACCATAAGGCAGGAGTAAAATCGCATATTAGACAGTCAATCACATGCAGACACCCCAACGGATGTGATGTAGAGCTGTAGCTCCTCCCGACTAGTTTCGTTGAAAAGAACATTATCAAGGGATAAAGGAGTATTCCCTATGATCATACACTATACAATCCATATTGTAAGGGCATGCACAATTGGATAGACATTGAATAGATTGTGTAGGTTTATCTTCGTATTACATTGCTTTCCTATACCTGTATGATAGAAAATACCAGTAAAACTACATTTAAATTAAAACAAAACTAAACAAACCTAATCTGTTGTTTCAAATCTGTTAAAGCCGAGTTCCGTCCAAAAGCTGAATTTTGGCTTTAAGGCCTCCGTACCCCCTGAAATGCCACATTTGGCATGTCATTTTTTTTTTGGGGGGGGGGGAGGGGTACCTAGATTCGGCACCTGAACTTAGGTGGTTCAAGCAGAAGTTCTCCTCTCCCCCTCCTTCCCTGCAATCTTCTGGGACTTGTCACAGGTCCCAGAAGATTGCCAGTCCACTCAGGATGTGCAGTGCGCACCTGGCTGTGAATCCACAAGCTGTCACCGCCGGGTGCCCACACTAGAGATGCTGGCGGATGTGCAGTGCGCACCTGGCTGTGAATCCACAAGCTGTCACCGCCGGGTGCCCACACTAGAGATGCCGGCGGATGTGCAGTGCGCACCTGGCTGTGAATCTACAAGCTGTCACCGCCGGGTGCCCACACTAGAGATGCTGGTGGATGTGCAGTGCGCACCTGGTTGTGAATCCACAAGCTGTCACCGCCGGGTGCCCACACTAGAGATGCCGGCGGATGTGCAGTGCGCCCCTGGCTGTGAATACACAAGCTGTCACCGCCGGGTGCCCACACTAGAGATGCTGGCGGATGTGCAGTGCGCCCCTGGCTGTGAATACACAAGCTGTCACCGCCGGGTGCCCACACTAGAGATGCTGGCGGATGTGCAGTGCGCACCTGGCTGTGAATCCACAAGCTGTTACCGCCGGGTGCCCACACTAGAGATGCTGGCGGATGTGCAGTGCGCACCTGGCTGTGAATCCACAAGCTGTCACCGCCAGGTGCCCACACTAGAGATGCTGGCGGATGTGCAGTGCGCACCTGGCTGTGAATCCACAAGCTGTCACCGCCGGGTGCCCACACTAGAGATGCCGGCGGATGTGCAGTGCGCACCTGGCTGTGAATCCACAAGCTGTCACCGCCGGGTGCCCACACTAGAGATGCTGGTGGATGTGCAGTGCGCACCTGGCTGTGAATCCACAAGCTGTCACTGCCGGGTGCCCACACTAGAGATGCTGGCAGATGTGCAGTGCGCCCCTGGCTGTGAATCCACAAGCTGTCACCGCCAGGTGCCCACACTAGAGATGCCGGCGGATGTGCAGTGCGCACCTGGCTGTGAATCCACAAGCTGTCACCGCCGGGTGCCCACACTAGAGATGCCGGCGGATGTGCAGTGCGCACCTGGCTGTGAATCCACAAGCTGTCACCGCCGGGTGCCCACACTAGAGATGCCGGCGGATGTGCAGTGCGCACCTGGCTGTGAATCCACAAGCTGTCACCGCCGGGTGCCCACACTAGAGATGCCTGCGCCACGGGGAGAGGAGGGAGAGAACCGAGGCTCCTGCCGGCCGCATCGCTGAATCGTGGGACAGGTGAGTGTGTGTGTATTAAAAGTCAGCAGGTACACTTTTTGTAGCTGCCAATTTTTAATTAACACAAAACGGCTGGAACTCCGCTTTAATGTGTTACTACTGAACATGAACCACGCAGTGTAACATTAACATTGTGGGGATAGTAATTTGCTGAAAGTATTAGGTTGTACTCTTCTACACAACAGATGTTAGAGCTTTTGAGAAGTATGGTAACTTTTTGGTCACTTAGATACAGTAACATTTTAAAGGAAACCTGTTTTCACCTGAAATAGCTGAGAATCCTCAAAATATTCTCCCTGACATCCTTGGTTTCATAAACTAGTTCAGAGGTCATTGTGAAGGTTATTCACCGCACTGGAACTGTGTAGTTAAAGTGGTTGTAAACCCTCACATATACCCAGTGAAGTGACTGGCCTCATGTGATACACACAGATCAAATAAATCTTCCTACATAAGTTGTACCTGTTTATCTGCTGCCTTCTCTTCTCCTCATCTGTTCATTGTCTGAGAGTTCGAAAAAAGGAGATGAGAGCTGAAATTACACTCAGAGGAAAGCTCTGAGAGCTGATTGGAGGGAAGAGACACCTCCCCTTCACTTCGCTGTCTACCAGCTGGAGATCCCTCCTGTCACCTTTTTTCTCTTGGTGTCAGGAAAACTTGTCAGAAATGATTCATGCTGATAGCAGAGGAAGAAAGCAGCAGACAGAAATGACACTTATGCCCCATACACACGTGCAGATTATCTGCAGACTTACCAAAACCATATAATATGAGGTCAAACCTAAACACTTTCAATTTGTATGCAATCCGGCAGGCCCTTGCACTACATAGAAAAGGTAAGTCTGCAGACAAAAGTCTGCAGATAATCTGCACGTGTGTACGGGGCATTAGTGCTCTTAATTGAGACAAGTACACACTATAGAGGGATATGCTGTGTTCATATTTCATGTCTGAGTTTTTCAACCACTTTAACCTAATGACAACATTTTTGTTTTTTCATTTTGGATACAATAAGGGAGAGTTATAACTCCTGTTATGTTTTTTTCTTGCCATCTGTGTCTCATTGGGCGGATTTCCCTTCACTTCCTGTCCCATAGCCAAAATAGGAAGTGAGAGGAGATCAGTCCACATGTGGGTGTCACCAGAACAAGTGTCTCCTCTATTCCTGTTCTGGTGACAACCCAAAATTTGAGGTTTTCTTTCACTTTCAAGATGGTGCGCAGGACAAAGAGAGGGTGAATCTCCATAACGGCGGCAAAGACAGCAACTAAAAACTGACAGGGTTCTAACCCCTCACTACTCTACCCAAAGTTTACAAAAAAGTTTTGCCTTTGGTTAGGTTCACTATGGCCATTACTATTTAGGGTGCCTCAGGCAGGTATTAACCTCGATGAAAGATTCTCTTTAATCATCTCTGTTTATACCAGCGCCTTGCTTTAATGGGTGAGAGTTTAAAGGTTAACTAAAGGCAAAACTTTTTTTTAGTTTTGAATAGAATGGAGAGGGATTAGAACACTTTTTGGTGTTTGTGCCCCCATTAAGGAGATTCACCCTCTCCATTTGTTTTGTTTACCATTACTATTGAAAGGGAAAGTAAAACGAAAAACCCAAATTTTGGAATGTCCCCAGAAAAGTAATAGATGGGAAATCTTCCAATGGGGGCACTGGTTCTTATGACATGAAGGTCCCCAGGGACATCCCTTAGTTTGTAGGGATTTTCTCTCACTTCCTGTTTGGCTATGGGACAGGAAGTGAGGGAAAATCTCCGCACTGGGACACAGATGGCGAAAATAAATCTGACAGGGGTTATAACCCTCCCTTGCTCTATCCGAAATGAAAAAAAGAAAGTTTTGCCTATAGTTCTACTTTAACAAAGGGTTGCATTTGTATTTTCTACTTCATTTTCTTATAGTCCTTCATCTTTCTGTCCTCTGCAGTGTTCCAAACCAAAATTACGGGTTCAGTGTTCTGCCATCCATGAAATAAGAAAATGCAGCCGCCTGGAGATGCCGGATAACATTAACACATTTGTGCTCAAGGTAAGAGCTTTGCAGAGAAAACTATGTGTCAAAAAGACAGTGGGTGGATTTACTAAAGGCAAATAGACTGGGCACTTTGGAAGTGTAGTTGCTCTCATTTTTCCCAGAGTTTAGTGATTGTGGTGAAGCTCTGCTGATTTCCATCATCCAATTACACTGAACAAAATTATAAACGCAACACTTTTGTTTTTGCCCCCATTTTTCATGAGCTGAACTCAAAGATCTAAAAATTTTTCTTTGTACACAAAAGGCCAATTTCTCTCAAATATTGTTCACAAATCTGTCTATATCTGTGTTAGTGAGCACTTCTCCTTTGCCGAGATAATCCATCCACCTCACAGGTGTGGCATACCAAGATGCTGATTAGACAGCATGATTATTGCACAGGTGTGCCTTAGGCTGGCCACAATAAAAGGCCACTCTAAAATGTGCAGTTTTATCACACAGCACAATGCCACAGATGTCACAAGTTATGAGGGAGTGTGCAATTGGCATGCTGACTGCAAGAATGTCCACCGGAGTTGTTGCCTGTGAATTGAATGTTCATTTCTCTACCATAAGCCATCTCCAAAGGCATTTCAGAGAATTTTGCAGTACATCCAACCGGCCTCACAACCACAGACCGCGTGTAACCACACCAGCCCAGGACCTCCACATCCAGCATCTTCACCTCCAAGATCATCTGAGACCAGCCAACCGGAGAGCTGCTGCAACAATCGGTTTGCATAACCAAAGAATTTCTGCACAAACTGTCAGAAACCGTCTCAGGGAAGCTCATCTGCATGCTTGTCGTCCTCATCAGGGTCTCAACCTGACTGCAGTTCGTCACCGTAACAGACTTGCTCACATTCGATGCGTCTGGCACTTTGGAGAGGGGTTCTCTTCATGGGTGAATTCCGGTTTTCTTAGATCTTTGAGTTCAGCTCATGAAAAATGGGGGCAAAAACAAGTGTTGCGTTATTAATTTTGTTCAGTATATGTGCATGAAGCAAAAATGCTGTTTTAAAAAAAATGTCCTTGCTGATTGGGTAGTCTTTATAAAGTGAAGCTTTACCATATTTACTAAGCTCTGGGGAAAATAAGTGCAACTGCACTTGCGAAGTGCCCCGTTGGCTATCAATTTGGATTGATTCTCTCCTACTATACATATCAGTTTTACATACATTTATGTATCTTCATAGCTGGCGGGTTGTTGAGATGTGATGATTTACTTTTCTGTTATTCGTCACATATGACATGTATGTGCAGTCTACAAGCAATACCCTTTTTGACTTAAAAAAAAAAATGTGTTTTATATCTTGTATTTACTTTATTATGTTCACAGTCAAAATATAAAACTTTTAGTCCCGGTTCACACTAGGGCGACCTGTGAGGTGACCGCCATAGACTTCAATGTTATGAAGTCCGTTGCGGTTGCTCCGAGGTCGCGGCGAGCTGCTCGCACCGCGACCTCGGAGGTCGCGGTGCGAAGTAGCGTCGCCTGCATGTGAACGGGGGCTTAATGGTGACTCTGCTTCACATTCAAACCCCAACTCTGGGCTAAATATTTTTAAAATGTTCCCCTAGAGGTTAGAAAAAAGCTGCTCTGGCTGCAATACCCTTCTTCATTCTTGGAATATGTGCCAGAGTACCTCCCTTTCCATGCAAAAGGTCCTCAGTGTTCCAGGTTGAATGATGTTCAGGGTCACCCCACCTAGAAGACTGAGGAAAGATTGTGAGTGCAGGGCAGGGGCGTAACTACAGGGGTCGCACTTGCAACCGGGCCCCATGCTCCAGGGGGCCTGTGCTGCTCCCCTGTACACCTGGATAGGAGGGTGGCAGGGGCAGCTTGTAGAGAAATCCCTGTCCTCCTTTTTCCTCCTGTAGCTGCAGGAGGTAAACGGAGGAGATTGGTTCCTCTGTACGCTGCCCCGCCACTCCTCCTATTCAGTTCACTTGTGTTCTGCTGTCTCTGGGCCCCACTGAGCTGCTGGCTTTCTCCCTCCCCTCTCCTGCCGGCTGCTGCAGGGGATGTGTCATGATAGAGAACCAGGGAGGGTCGGTAAATATGTAATTTACCAGCTCCTTCCTTTTCTGAATGGACAGAAATCTAATAGTCATAGTCAGTGACATTGTAAAAAAATAAAATGATAAAAAAATAACACAATTAAAATACCAAAAAATAAAAACTACTAACACCAGTGGGTGAACTTCCAGGATTGCAAAAGTCACACTTGCAACCAGGCCCTGGCATCCCACCACCGTGGGGAGGCCCCAAGATGGCGGAAAGGGAGCCCACTGCAGAACTTGTGAAAGGGGACTACAATAAAGGGCCCCGCAAGGAGAGTAAAGGGCCCCAGGATCAGTGGGAAGAACCCCAGGCTTGAAGGGAAGGGCTCAGGCCAGGGGTCCTGGGGGCCCTATATGGTTTCTTGCACCAGGACCCTGAAGGTTCTAATTACGACTTTGGTGCAGGGTGTCACGGCTATGACCACAGAGTGCAGTGTGATGCGCTCACAATGAGTTGATGCATAGAGTGGAGTTGATGTAACATTAGTTACGCTCCCTGAATCATCCAGGACTGCCCATCTCCTGGAAAGACCTGAAGATGCCCCAGTATGTCACATGATCCCCCAGAAGACATTAGAAAAAGGTAAGTCAAGAAAAAAAAGAGAAAGCATAACATTGAGTCTCAATGATTAGGAGGTGCTCTTTGAGCCTAGAGTTGGTCTTTAAAAATGCAACTGTGCTAACTGCCTAGTTTTATTGCTCCCAGGGGGTTGATTTGCTAAAACTGGAGAGTGTAAAATCTGGTGCAGATCTTCACAGAAACCAATCAGCTTCCAGTTTTTGTTGTGAAATCTTAACTGAACAAGCTGAAGTTAGAAGCTGATTGGCTACCATGCACAGCTGCACCAGATTTTGCACTCCAGTTTTAGTAAATCAAATGAGTCACTGGTCCAGCATTCAGCAAGTGAATGCAAAGTAAAATCAGAACACCTGGCCTCCATACTTTTTTTTTATGTGTTTGATTTAGAAACTTTTGAAGCCTTTGAATCAGTTAGGCCCCTTTCACACATACGGTCCATTTTTCATCCATCCGTTGACGGATGAGAAACGGACATCAATGTATCTCCATGTAAAAAGGGATGATCATCAGTTAACATCTGTTTTCATCCGCTTCCGTCAATGTCCGTTTTTTGGAACAGATGAATGCCCTATTTTTCATCTGTCAAAAAAACGGATCCGACGAAAAACGGATGTAAACGGACAAAAGGTCCGTTATTCATCCGTTTTTGCATTGGTAGTGGATGTAAAAAAAACGGATGAAAAATGGATGAAAAATGGATGGAAAACTGATACATTTTGACGTGACTGAACTGATGAACTGCACGTGACGTGACTGAACTGATGAACTGCACGGACCGTATGTGTGAAAGGGGCCTTACAATCAGGAAAGTTCATCAGATGGCACCTATTAAATTTTACAAATATTTAAGGTTCTTATGCTCATATGCAGCCCTAAAAATGTTAATAAAGATCTGGAAGAAAAGATAACTGCCACCTAGAATGCAGGGATTGGCTATAAAAAGATATGTAATGCTTCCTGTCTGCAATTTCCATTCATAAAATGTCATTAGGAAATGGAGTTTAGAGAGAAATTTTGAAGTCATGATCAAGAAATTTCTTCTGTAGAACCACTTGCAGAATAGTTAGATGTGCCAAATAAAACCAAGAGAAAAGTCTAGCCGTCTTGGGAGTAGTGGTGCTCAAATGCAGCGTTCAGCATTGTTTGCACCAATGTGATCTTTGTGGAAGAGTCATCACAAGGAAACATTACCTGCAATCTCATCAGAAAAATCAAAGTCTGAATTTTGCAACACAACTTTTATATAAGCAAGAAGCATTTAAAGCCAAGTGCTGTGGTCTGAATAAACAAGACTGAACTCTGAATACAATCACAAAATGTAGGCTTGGAGTAAAAGACGCATACTATTTAAAGAAATGAATGCCAAAGCAGTCATGTTTTGGGTTGTCTAAAAGCCAGTGGCTTACAAATTTCTGTATGGGTATCAAAGGGGGATGGAGATTGCATTGACAACAAATCCTGGAGAATATTTTAGAAACTGAAAGGAGGTTGGCTATTTCAATAAAGCTGTCCCCAAAAACATTCCCTAAATTAACCACGCAACAAAAGGTTAAAATTACTCATGAAAACCAGGCAAAATGCAGCCAAAATATTTAACCCCTTCACGCCTAAGGGTAAAACAAATGTTAATGCCTAAGCACAATTTTGAAACGTTGACGTGTTAGTAAAGCCGTACATATCATCACAACTTCTTTGTGTATCCAGATGGATTATACCTTGTTTCAGGACAAATTGGGCTTTCATTTGGTGATAAATGGTAATGGATGTCTCCTGTTTTTTTTTTATTTTATTTTTTTTTTTATTATGAAAGAAAAACTGCCCAAAATAGTAAAAAAATAAAAAAAAAACATTTTTTTTAAACTTTGCTGTATATTTCTTGTTACTCCCATAACCTACCACCAACAAACAACCCAAATTAAATTCTCCTGCTCCAGACAATCACAGCATTACTATAAATGTGTATGTAGTTTGAACCCATAGTACAGCCCAGAAACAAAAGTGCGCATTTTGCTTTTTTTTTTTTCTACCTAAAAATACACTGACGCTGATACTAATTAAAAAAATGTTTCTAAAAAAAAAAAATCCTGCCCAAAATATACTGACCGTGACCTATGACCCTAAGGCTCCATGCACACAGGGCGTCATAAAAACGTGCTCCAAAGCTGTTTACATAACGCCGGGAAACAGCAGCTGTAAAAACGTGCTTTCAGTAGCTTTTTCTACTAGCGTTATTGCACGTTTGGCCACAGTAGCTGTTAGCAGCGTTTTTTCTGCCTCCATTCAAAATCAATGGCTCCCTATGGGAGCCTATTGATTTGAATGGAAGTCACACCGCAGGTCGGATCAGGGTGATCCGACTTGCGGTGCGACCTGCACTGTGAGAATCTTGAGGGGGAACTCCACGCCACAATGGGGAAAAAAACAGATGACGTCATCTGTGACACAAGGGGGCGTGGTCTCCCGATGACGTCATCTGGCGGCCACGCCCCTAATGGCTATATAATAAGCTGCAGAGACCAGAGGCCGGCATAATCGCTGGAGACGTCGTCGGAGGAGGACCGGAGGAAGAAGGACAGCCGACAGCAAAAGAGCAGAAGACCGGAGAGGAGAAGACAAGAAGATTGGACAGCAGAAGGGCGGACAGCAGAAGACAGCAGAAGACCCCCGGAGAGGAGAAGACAAGAAGGGCGGACAGCAAAAGAGCAGAAGACCCCCGTAGAGGAGAAGACAGCAGAAGACCCCCCCGGAGAGGAGAAGACAAGAAGGGCGGACAGCAAAAGAGCAGAAGACCCTCGGAGAGGAGAAGACAGCAGAAGACCCCCGGAGAGGACAAGAGTCGGATGAAGATTTTTAATAAATTTTCCAAAACGTCTCCTGTCGTTATTTCCATACACTGCATTTTATGGGGTGAATGGGTAGGGGTACAGTGTACCCCATACCCATTCACATAGGGAGGGGGTCCGGGATCTGGGGGGGCCCCCTTGTTAAAGGGGGCTTCCAGTTTCCGATGAGCCCCCTGCCCGCAGACCCCCACAACCACCGGCCAGGGTTGTGGGGATGAGGCCCTTGTCCTCATCAACATGGGGGCAAGGTGCTTTGAGGTGCGGGGGGCAGAGCCCCCCCTGCCCCAAAGCACCCACACCCCCCCCATGTTGAGGGCGTGTGGCCTGGTATGATCCAGGGGGGGTGGGGCCGCTCGCTCGTCCCCTCCCCTTTCCTGGCATGCCGGACTGCATGCTCGGATAAGGGTCTGGTATGGATTTTGGGGGGGACCCCACGCCGTTTTTTCGGCACGGGGCTACCCTCAAATTCCATACCAGACCCGAAGGGCCTGGTTTGGAACCTGGGGGGGAACCCCACGCCGTTTTTTTCCCCATTTTGGCATGGAGTTCCCCCTCAAGATTCTCACAGTGCAGGTCGCACCGCAAGTCGGATCACCCTGATCCGACCTGCGGTGTGACTTCCATTCAAATCAATAGGCTCCCATAGGGAGCCATTGATTTTGAATGGAAGAAAAAAAACGTATAACGTGGCTTAACGCACGTTAAGCAACGTTATGGAGCCTTATGGAGCCTTTAGCAGCGTCAGACGTTTTTTGCAGCTTGACGCTGGAGCTCCTGAACCCACAGTTCCTGGGTTTTTTTTGGAGCTGTAAAACGCCTATGCCACTTGGAGCTCCTAAAAGCTCTATGTGTGCATGAGGCCATAGAATAACATGGATGGGCGTTCTGCAGCTGCAAAAAAAAAACGTCTGACGCTGCTAACAGCAGCTGTAAAAACGTCCAGTGTGCATGAGGCCTTAAGTGACCCAAAAACTAATCCTAGCAGTGACCTAGATCAAACCTTGATGTAGGTATTTTTTCTTTAGTTGTTCTTTTATTTTTATTTTTTTTACAAACATTTGTTTGTTGTATCTCCCACTACTTTAAGACCCCATTCAGACTAGCGCAACTTGTCAGCCTGACAAGTCGCACTCGGTCGCTCGCCATTGATTAGCACAGGACCCGTTCTAATAGGAGCGACACAAGTCGCTCCGACATAGAAAAGGGGTCCTGTACTACTTTGGGGCGACCTGCATTGACTTCCATTGTGTGAAGTCCCTGCAAGTCGCGGTGCACTTCACAGGTCGCCCCTCGAAGTCGGATCGCCTCAGTGTGAACCGGCTCTCAGAGAGCGATAAATGTATCTTTCCTCTTTGTTCACAGAGACAGAATCACAGGGACATGCTTCTCAGTGACTGATCACTGTGATATCCAATAAGAGCTATCGCAGCGATCAGGTGACCCGGAATTCCAGATTGTTGGTATGGAACCGAGGGCTGCCAGTGAGACCCCGGTCCCTGTGCGACGCTCCCCCAGCACAAAGACAGATACGCATATACAGTATCTCACAAAAATGAGTACACCCCGCACATTTTTGTAAATAGTGTATTATATCTTTTCATGTGACAACACTGAAGAAATGACACTTTGCTACAATGTAAAGTAGTGAGTGTACAGCTTGTATAACAGTTTAAATTTACTGTCCCCTCAAAATAACTCAGCACACAGCCATTACTGTTGAACTGCTGGCAACAAAAGTGAGTACACCCCTAAGGGAAAATGTCCAAATTGGATCTAATTAGCCATTTTCCCTCCCCGGTGTCATGTGACTCGTTAGTGTTACAAGGTCTCCGGTGTGAATGGTCTCCGGTGTGAATGGGGAGCAGGTGTGTTAAATTTGGTGTTATCACTCTCACACTGGTCACTGGAAGTTCAACATGGCACCTCATGGCAAAGAACTCTCTGAGGATCTAAAAAAAAGAATTGTTGCTCTACATAAAGATGGCCTAGGCTATAAGAAGATTGCCAAGACCCTGAAACTGAGCTGCAACACGGTGGCCAAGACCACACAGCGGTTTAACAGGACAGGTTCCACTCAGAACAGGCCTCTCCATGGTCGACCAAAGAAGTTGAGTGCACGTGTTTAGAGTCATATCCAGAGGTTGTCTTTGGAAAATAGACATATGAGTGCTGCCAGCATTGCTGCAGAGGTTGAAGGGGTGGGGGGTCAGCCTGTCAGTGCTCAGACCATAAGCCGCACACTGCATCAAATTGTTCTGCATGGCTGGGGCTGCATGAGTGCTGCCAGCATTGGGGAGCTACAGTTCATTGAGGGAACCATGAATGCCAACATGTACTGTGACATCCTGAAGCAGAGAATGATCCCCTCCCTTTGGAGACTGGGCCGCAGGGCAGCATTCAATCTGGTAATGACCCCAAACACACCTCCAAGACGACCACTGCCTTGCTAAAGAAGCTGAGGATAAAGGTGATGGACTGGCCAAGCATGTCTCCAGACCTAAACCCTATTGAGCATCTGTGGGACATCCTCAAACAGAAGGTGGAGGAACGTAAGGTCTCTAACATTCACCAGCTCCGTGATGTCGTCATGGAGGAGTGGAAGAGGACTCCAGTGGCAACCTGTGAAGCTCTGGTGAACTCCATGCCCAAGAGGGTTAAGGCAGTGCTGGAAAATAATGGTGGCCACACAAAATATTGACATTTTAGGCGCAATTTGGACATTTTCACTTAGGGGTGTACTCACTTTTGTTGCCAGCGGTTTAGACCTTAATGGCTGTGTGTGGAGTTATTTTGAGAGGGGAGCAAATTTACACTGTTATACAAGCTGTACACTCACTACTTTACATTGCAGCAAAGTGTCATTTCTTCAGTGTTGTCACATGAAAAAATATAATAAAATATTTACAAAAATGTGAGGGGTGTACTCACTTTTGTGAGATACTGTATATGACCCCACGGAAAACGGCTCAGTTCAGAAAAGCCGCGTATACACTTACCCGCCACTTTTCTAGGTACACCTGTTCAATTGCATGGTGACACAAATTGCTAATCAGCCAAACACATGGCAGTAACTCAATGCATTTAGACATCTAGATGTGGTGAAGATGACTTGCTGGTGTTTGCACCGAGCAGCAGAATGGGGAAGAAAGGGGATTTAAGTAACTTTGAATGGGGCATGGTTGTTAGACTAGCCTGTCTGGTACAGAGTATTTCAAAAACTGCTGATCTACTTGGATTTTCACTTACAACCATCTCTAGGGTTTAAAGAGAATGGTCTGAAAAAGAGAATATCCAGTCAGTGGCAGTTGTGTAGATGAACATGTTTTGTTAAGGTCAGAGGAGAATGGGTAGACTGGTTTGAGATGATAGAAAGGTAACAGTAACTCAAATAACCACTTGTTACAACGAAGGTATGCAGAATACCATCTCTGAATGCACAACACATTGAACCTTGAAGCAGATGGGCTACAGCAGCAGAAGACTACACCGAGTGACACTCCTGTCAGCTAAGAACAGGAAACTGAGGCTACAATTCACACAGGTTTACCAAAATTGGACAATGGAAGATTGGAAAAATGTTGCCTGGTCTGATGAGTCAATTTCAGCTGCGACATTGAAATGGTAAGGTCAGAATTCGGCGTAAACAACAACAAAGCATGGATCCATCCTGCCTTGTATGAAGGGTTCAGGCTGGTGATGGTGGTGTGGGGGATATTTTCCTGGCACACTTTGGGCCCCTTAGTACTAATTGAACATCGTTTAAGTTCCATGGCCTACTTTAGTATTGTTGCTGACCATGTCCATCCCTTTATGACTACAGTGTTACCATCTTCTGATGGCTTCTTCCAGCAGGATAATGCACCGTGTTACAAAGCTTAAATCATCTCACCACTGATTTCTTGAACATGACAATGAGGTCACTGTACTCCAATGGCCTCCACAGTCACCAGATCTCAATCCAATAGAGCAGGGGTAGGGAACCTATGGCTCACGAGCCAGCAGACAAATCTTTAATAAAGGGGGGCGTGTCTGGACGTGAGCCGCGCTGGATGTGTAGTCCCAGAGCTTCGCTGCGTCTACCACTCAATCCAGTGCCATCTGCGTAGCTGTGCCCGGTGCCAAGGAGATTTCTGTACCCATCGACGGTACACTTTGTGGGCTACCCACCGCTACCCTCAGTTTGTCTCTGGGTGACCAGATTGCCGCGCTACGGACCCCGCGGCCTACTCATGGTACCGCCGCCGGCTCGTGTGCTGTGCACCATCTGAGGGCCTTGGCAATCACTGCCTGGTAAGGAGACCTGCCATCCACTCCCTGTGCCATCTCCTTCCCCTCTGACACTCAGGGACACGCGGGAGCTCCCTTGCACATTCACTTCTGAGGCCTATAGCGGCTGGCCGCCATTTTCTCAGGGCCTATACTCACCTCCATCACTCGCAGGACTGCAGGCACTTCACCACTCTGGCTTCATTGCATACCAGCCTGCTCTGCTCTATTCCTGACCGGACTCTAGGCACTTTCACACAGCTCCATCTACTCACTGTATAGCTGCGGCCCATGAATATGAATATTAAATAAATATTCCGACCCCTTAAATATAGTGTATGGCTCTCACGGAATTACATTTGAAAATATGTGGTGTTCATGGCTCTCTCAGCCAAAAAGGTTCCCGACCCCTGCAATAGAGCATCATGGATGTACAGCTGACAAATCTGCAGCAACTGCGTGATGCCATCATGTCAATATGGACCAACATCTTTCCAACACCTTGTTAAATCTATGCCACGAAGAATTAAGGCAGTTCTGAAGGTAAAAGGGGGTCCAACCGGGTACTAGCAAGGTGTACCTAATAAAGTAGCTTGCGAGTGTATGCGTACTGTCCACGTGAAGGGGTTAATCTCCAATAATGGGAAAGCACATATTCATGGTTATTAGTGGTCCAGCATGCAAAACATTTACAAGACATGAGTATTTTTAAAATGCAACATTGGAAAAGGGGCCTAAATGTTTGTTTGGGGTGCTAAAGTTTGCAGGTTTGCCTTTTTTTTTTAAATTGGGGCAATAAAGTAAATTCGGCTGGCATAGTTTTATGTTCTGATTTGCTACCAAAGACTTTAAATAATTACCTTTTTTCAAGATCCGGTGACAATCTTTAAAGACGAAGTAAACCCGTTTAAAAAATGTGATAAAAAAAATAAAAACCTGTAAAGACAAAGGCATAATGAGCTAGTATGCATCGCATACTAGCTCATTATGAAGTACTTACCTAAAAACGAAGCCCCCTCAGTGCCGACAGGACGGCTGACATGTCCGGCCGTCCTGCTTCCTGGATCTCGTCCTCCGGCCATCTGATTGGCCGGGGGCGCGATTACATCACTCCCGCGCATGCCACCGTTCACAGCACTGGGATCTGAAGGAATGGCACAGGTGGCCGTTCCTTCAGAGGGCATGCACCGATGACGTCATCGGCTGCATCCACTGTAAATATCTCCTAAACAGTGCATGTTTAGAAGATATTTATAGCACCTATAGGTAAGCTTTAATGTAGGCTTACCTATAGGTAAAAGTAAACAAAAGGGGTTTACAACCTCTTTAAGCCTGTAAGTACCTTTGGATCTCAGAAGACCTGCTGGCTATTTATCAGAAGCACTAATAAATCAGCTAGGCTGTAGATTTTCTCAGCTAGCTTTTGTTCCTCCAAAGTAAGTATGGTACCAAAGATGTCTACACAATACAGAGGCCGCCATGATCTGATGTGTATGTTGGTTACATAGCTATCAGTCAAAAGCAGCTTGAACAACTATCTATGATGTTTATGCCAACTTGTTACACTTGCAACTTTGTTACAGTTTTGTAGTAGCTACAAATCCAGGATCATTATCTGTGGGTACAATGTATCTGCTGTCACTGCCTATGGTACATGCTTATGCTGCTTCAGTGCCGGTTCACACTCTTGCGGCTGCGGCGATCGCATGTAATATCGGAGCGCACTGCTCCTTCATTAAATCACTGGTATTCAACAGCTGCATTGGATAGAATGGGTAGCTAGCTGATGGATATCAGTGACTGACCTATAAACCACTGTAATCACTGTGACATTGACTTTTGATTGACTCTAATTCATAAATACTTCTTAGCAAAAAAAATGCTAATGATAAAGATCCTGTAGCTGCTACAAATCTCTACACAATTGCTGATGTCAGAGTATTTAGGAGTGTGTTCTATGGCTTTATCATTAGAAGATTTATACAAACACTCCAATGACGGCTAATTATCATTACATAAAGAAACTGATTCACACAGATAGACAGAAATACTTTATACATGTGTCTAGGTTTTCTTTCAAGTTACATCTAGACATAGAAAAATGAGAATGTTTGTAATATTTTCCCTTTTCTCCGTTTATCCTATTTTTTCAGGATAGTGCCAGTGAAGTTATTTTTGAAGTTGCAGACGACCAGCAGCTAAATTTGTGGACATCAGAAATCAGAAAATGCATGAACCGTGGGTAGGCAATCTTATTTGTTTTACAGAGTAACGAAAAATATATATATATATTTTTCCAGGCAGCCAGTCTTCATTCATATGAATTTGGGAATAGCTACAATTTTTTAATTCACGTTTTAACATTTTGATGTAATTGTCTGTTCCTGGTGTATTTAGTACAGTATTTATGTATATAATATTAATACCACAGCCAATTATTTTCACATACTTTTCTATTATAAGGTGATGTAATAACTGCACATCGATAACTACTAACAATTCGCCTGGTATTGCTCATACTGTTATGCAGCTTTTTAGTGGCTGCAATGGTGACCCTTGTGGTTGTTGAATGTCGGTTGTAGTCTGAAAAACATATACAGGCAGTCCCCGGGTTACAAACAAGATAGGGAGTGTAGGTTTGTTCTTAAGTTGAATTTGTTTGTAAGTCGGAACAGGTACATTTTTAAAGTGTCCCTCCAGCCAAAAGAATCATTTTTAGTTTTTTTTGGATAGCATTGGGAAGGGTTAACACTTCTGTACCATTTGTTTTGCTGTTTCTACCACTGTTCAGAAGATTTCACCTCACTGTCTGTCCCTATAACTGGATTTTGAAAATTTTGGGCTGTTTTGGAAACAAGGGTTGGTGATAAAGCTTCAGTGGAGACACCTTTTTCCCATGAGAACTCTAATGGCACTTTTCCACTGCAAGTACCAGCTCGGCTCTACTCGGCCCTGCTTGGCCCGGTTTGCTTTTCCACTGCTGGTATCGCATAGTACGGTGTTGGAACGGTTTGGTATGGTACGGTACGGTATGGTTTGCTTTTCCACTAAAGTAGTACTAAAGTTAAGTGGGTGGGATAACAACGGGGTGGGTGGGATTCTCTGACCAATCAGTGGCTAGTAGTGACTGCATGCAAAGGATTGTGGGATATGGTACCGGGTATGGTACCTCTTGGAACCACAATCGAGGTGGTACTGTTTTTGAGAGCCGTACCGTTCGGCTCCATGCAGTGGAAAAGCACTGCCGTACCGAGCCGTTCCTACACCATACCATGCAGTACCAGCAGTGGAAAAGCACAAAAGCGAGCCGAACCGTTCGGTTCCATGCAGTGGAAAAGCGCCATTACAGGAGTGATTCCGCTTCCTAGGGGTAGATTTCTCCTCACTTCCTATTGTCTCCCTCCATTTTGTAAGTAGGAGTCGTTTGTAAGTCGGATGTTTGTAACCCGGGGACCGCCTGTACTGAGATATATAAGGAACTAAATCACAGTTATAAGTATATTGCAACTGACAATTAGAAGCACAGTACATGTCACTATAAAAGAGGTATGTCAGTTATCACTAGTTGCTTACTAGTAATAATTTGTCACATTCAACTGGACTTGTGTTTTGTTAAAGATGTTTCGTAGCTTACCCAAGTCAATTCTTCAATTCCAATGAACTTCAGGAACAAAGCCCAGAATTTATATCCACATCTTAAGACATCTTAATCCAATCACCATGGAATGTGTATATATTGATTGTCCAGGAAAGTGTGAAAACCACCCTGTTCTGGTTACAGTCAAAATCTGCTACATTCTGTTGATTAGGGTATCTTACAATGTGGATATCAATTGTGGGGTAAAGCCTGGTAGCAGCAGGTTGATCAAAACAAAACTGTCAGCTCCAGTCTGAGCCACTGTACTAACGATCCAATGTTAGTACAGAGATCTACCCGAGTGAGATGTGTTCTGAGAGGAGAACGCCCCCCTCCTCCACCAGAACACTCCAGTCATTGCTCTCAGCCATTGGCTGAGAGCGCTGATTGGGAGGTGGTCGGTTGCTGGTTTTCCAGCATGCACGTCTAACAAAAGCCTGCCGAATAGCCGACTTATGTCAGGCCGGCTGACATACATATGGGTAGAATGTCGGCCAGTTTTTGTTGAACCGGCCGATGTCTCCCGACGTCTCCTTTTCAGTACTGCAGGACTGGAAGGCGTCTGTACTGATGGGGCTGATGCGTTTCAAGGGAGAACCCTCTTCATTAGAGCCTATTTTTTGGTTTGTTTGGAAACGTGGAAAACTACGGCATCTTATACAGTTTTGACCAAGCATAAGTCATTGAGGCTGACACTGGAAAAATATATGGCAGGAAAAATCTGGCCCACACCCCATGGGTCCTGCCAGTGTATTGAAGTCTCTTAGAAGCGAAGGTAAAGTCTAACAGTGCATACTGTGCAACTTTGGGACAGACTAAAAAACACCTTCTATTTCCCCCCTTCTTCTGTTGGGAGGCTTTTTGTGGTTTCCTCTAGGTTAGTCATTATCCTTTTTCAGTGCTTGGGCAATGGACGGGGATACAAGTTGCCTTAAAATACTGGTGGATAGCAAATTGCAGCACCTAGCTGAATTACAATAAGCTTATGGTCTATTTCCATTTGACTCTTAGAGACAACCGACTAGCTATGTGACTACTGCTATACAGGAAATGAGGTGCAATGATTCCATGGCCACTTTTAAGTCTTTATGGTTCTGCCTCAATTGGGAGGATTGCTTTCGGTGACTCATAAGGTACTTTGTGACTCTGAATCCCCTAACGATCCCAGTTTTCTCAGGAAATGGGAAACAGGGCTTGGAAACTCCTTTTCCGACTCGCAGAAGCTGTCAATACTCCAGTGGACCCATGCTTCTACTATTAACTCACACCTACAGGACGTTAATTACTGTTAACTCGGTGGTACAGGTTACCAAAGACTTTAGCACTGACTGCTGTTGAAGAGGTTGCGGGTCATAAGTTTCACAGTTCCATATCTGGTGGGATTGTCCCATTCTTAAGCCATTCTGGAATGAGATCAGAAAGTTGATTTCAGACATTACTATTTTCTATTTCTTTTACTATATTCAGACATTGACCATTCTAATTACAAGATGATCCAGCTTTCTGTTTACTGCACTCTCTCCCTCTTTCTCTTAAAAGGTTTGTAATCCCACATTCAATAAATGCAGCACAAAGTCTGATCCCCTTGCACTGGAAATGTCCATTGTTACCTACTGTTGATGATTAGTCCAAAAAAGTAGATTCCATTATGGAGGCGAGCAATGGGTATACACCTGCAGATACCGGTACAACAAATGTTGTACAATCTGGGCAACCTGGATACATTAGATCTGACGCTGACCATGGCTAATCTTATTTACTTTGATTTACTGTCTGTTGCAATGAATCTAATTTCTCAGGTTTCTTTGGTGATATACCATGGTTTTTTACCTGTGAGTTGACTGATCACAGCATCAAGCTATACACCCCTACATGTACTTTGTTTTTGTTTTTTTGTTTTACGATGTACTTGTAACGATGTTCTTGTTTTATGGCTTACGGATATGTCTAATCCATAACCTCATAAATAAAAAAAAATGTGGACACTTTTGGAAATGTTTATATTTTGAAACTTTGCGAGCTTATATGAAATGTTATTGTGCACCAAATGCAAATGTTTATATGTCAATCAATGGTGATTTAATGCAGAATTCAGTACAAAAAGCAGAATTCAAAATATGTGCAGTACAAAAAAAGTTATGCTTACTTTAGTCTAAAAGTGAAACACAAGTGTGAAAACCAGGCCTTTTCTGACACTTTTTGTTTATATGTAAAAACATAAAAATTTACAAAAGTTTCCACAGTTTTTGACACCACTATATATATATATATATATATATATATATATATATATATACACACACACATATACAGTGGGTACAGAAAGTATTCAGACCCCCTTAAATTTTTCACTCTTTGTTATATTGCAGCCATTTGCTAAAATCATTTAAGTTCATTCTTCTTCCTCATGAATGTACACATAGCACCCCATACTGACAGAAAAACACAGAATTGTTGACATTGTTGCAGATTTATTAAAAAAGAAAAACTGAAATATCACATGGTCCTAAGTATTCAGACCCTTTGCTGTGACACTCATATATTTAACTCAGGTGCTTTCCATTTCTTCTGATCATCCTTGAGATGGTTCTACACCTTCATTTGAGTCCAGCTGTGTTTGATTATACTGATTGGACTTGATTAGGAAAGCCACACACCTGTCTATATAAGACCTTCCAGATCACAATGCATGTCAGAGCAAATGAGAATCATGAGGTCAAAGGAACTGCCTGAAGAGCTCAGAGACAGAATTGTGGCAAAGCACAGATCTGGCCAAGGTTACAAAAAGATTTCTGCTGCACTTAAGGTTCCTAAGAGCACAGTGGCCTCCATAATCCTCAAATGGAAGACGTTTGGGACGACCAGAACCCTTCCTAGAGCTGGCCGTCCGGCCAAACTGAGCTATCGGGGGAGAAGTGCCTTGGTGAGAGAGGTAAAGAAGAACCCAAAGATCACTGTGGCTGAGCTCCAGAGATGCAGTCAGGAGATCGGAGAAAGTTGTAGAAAGTCAACCATCACTGCAGCCCTCCACCAGTCGGGGCTTTATGGCAGAGTGGCCCGACGGAAGCCTCTCCTCAGTGTAAGATTGGGGTTCATGGGGTCTGCTAGCTGGTGGTACATGGGATCTGTCATTGGGGTACATGGGGTCTGTCATTGATTGGGGTTCATGGGGTCTGCTAGCTGGTGGTACATGGGATCTGTCATTGGGGTTCATGGGGTCTGTCATTGATTGGGGTTCATGGGGTCTGCTAGCTGGTGGTACATGGGATCTGTCATTGGGGTTCATGGGGTCTGTCATTGATTGGGGTTCATGGGGTCTGCTAGCTGGTGGTGCATGGGATCTGTCATTGGGGGTACATGGGGTCTGTCATTGATTGGGGTTCATGGGGTCTGCTAGCTGGTGGTACATGGGATCTGTCATTGGGGTACATGGGGTCTGCTAGCTGGTGGTACATGGGATCTGTCATTGGGGTTCATGGGATCTGCTAGCTGGTGGTACATGGGATCTGTCATTGGGGTACATGGGGTCTGTCATTGGGGTTCATGGGGTCTGCTAGCTGGTGGTACATGGGATCTGTCATTGGGGTACATGGGGTCTGTCATTGATTGGGGTTCATGGGGTCCGCTAGCTGGTGGTACATGGGATCTGTCTTTGGGGTACATGGGGTCTGCCAGCTGGGGGTGTATAGGATCTGTTATTGGGGTTCATGGGGTCTGCCAGCTGTACTAGGTGGGAGGGCTTACTGAGGGGTCTGTACTGGGAGGGGGGGGCTTACTAAGTGGTCTGTACTAGGTGGGAGGGCTTACTGAGGGGTCTGCACTGGGAGGGGGGGCTTACTAAGTGGTCTGTACTAGGTGGGAGGGCTTACTGTGGGGTCTGTATTAATTACAGGATTAATTAGCTAATCAAAAAAACAATTAAGCAAAAAAAGAAAAAATTTAAATAATCGTTAGATTAGTCGACTAATCGTAAAAATAATCGATAGATTAGTCGACAGACAAATTAATCGTTAGTTGCAGCCCTAATATATACACACATATATATATATATATATATATATATATATATATATATCATACATATACAGTGCTTCGCGAAAGTATTCGGCCCCCTTGAGGTTTTCGACCTTTTCTCGCATTTCAGACTTGAAACATAAAGATATAAAACTGTAATTTTTTGTGAAGAATCAACAACAAGTGGGACACAATCTTGAAGTGGAACGAAATTTATTGGATATTTCAAACTTTTTTAACAAATAAAAAACTGAAACATTGGGCATGCAAAATTATTCAGCCCCCTTAAGTTAATACTTTGTAGCGCCACCTTTTGCTGCTATTACAGCTGTAAGTCGCTTGTTGTATGTCTCTATCAGTTTTGCACATCGAGAGACTGAAATTTTTGCCCATTCCTTCTTGAACAACAGCTCGAGCTCAGTGAGGTTGGATGGAGAGCGTTTGTGAACAGCAGTTTTCACTTCTTTCCACAGATTCTCGATTGGAATCAGGTCTGGACTTTGACTTGGCCATTCCAACACCTGGATATGTTTATTTGTGAACCATTCCATTGTAGATTTTTCTTTATGTTTTGGATCATTGTCTTGTTGGAAGACAAATCTCCGTCCCAGTCTCAGGTCTTTTGCAGACTCCATCAGGTTTTCTTCCAGAATGGTCCTGTATTTGGCTCCATCCATCTTCCCATCAATTTTAACCATCTTCCCTGTCCCTGCTGAAGAAAAGCAGGCCCAAACCATGATGCTGCCAGCACCATGTTTGACAGTGGGGATGGTGTGTCCAGGGTGATGAGCTGTGTTGCTTTTACGCCAAACATAACGTTTTGCATTGTTGCCAAAAAGTTTGATTTTGGTTTCATCTGACCAGAGCGCCTTCTTCCACATGTTTGGTGTGTCTCCCAGGTGGCTTGTGGCAAACTTTAAACGACACTTTTTATGGATATCTTTAAGAAATGGCTTTCTTGTTGCCACTCTTCCATAAAGGCCAGATTTGTGCAGTATACGACTGATTGTTGTCCTATGGACAGAGTCTCCCACCTCAGCTGTAGATCTCTGCAGTTCATTCTGAGTGATCATGGGCCTCTTGGCTGCATCTCTGATCAGTCTTCTCCTTGTATGAGCTGAAAGTTTAGAAGGACGGCCAGGTCTTCGTAGATTTGCAGTGGTCTGATACTCCTTCTTTTTCAATATTATCGCTTGCACAGTGCTCCTTGGGATGTTTAAAGCTTGGGAAATCTTTTTGTATCCATATCCGGCTTCAAACTTCTCCACAACAGTATCTCGGACCTGCCTGGTGTGTTCCTTGTTCTTCATGATGCTCTCTGCGCTTTAAACGGACCTCTGAGACTATCACAGTGCAGGTACATTTATACGGAGACTTGATTACACACAGGTGGATTCTATTTATCATCATTAGTCATTTAGGTCAACATTGGATCATTCAGAGATCCTCACTGAACTTCTGGAGAGAGTTTGCTGCACTGAAAGTAAAGGGGCTGAATAATTTTGCACGCCCAATTTTTCAGTTTTTTATTTGTTAACAAAGTTTGAAATAGCCAATAAATTTTGTTCCACTTCATGATTGTGTCCCACTTGTTGATTCTTCACAAAAAATTACAGTTTTATATCTTTATGTTTGAAGCCTGAAATGTGGCAAAATGTCGCAAAGTTCAAGGGGGCCGAAATACTTTCACAAGGCACTGTATATATATACACACGCACACACACATATATATATATATATATATATATATATATATATACACACACACATATATACAGTATCTAACAAAAGTTAGTACACCCCTCACATTTTTGTAAATATTTTATTATATCTTTTAATTTGAAAACACTGAAGAAATGACTCTGCTACAATGTAAAGTAGTTTACAGTAGCTTGTATATCAGTGTAAATTTTCTGGCAACAAATGGGAGTACACCCCTAAGTGAAAATGTCCAAATTTGGCCCAGTTGGCCATTTTCCCTCCCCATGACTCGTTAGTGTTAAAAGGTTTCAGGTGTGAATGTGGGAGCAGGTGTGTTCAATTTGGTGTTATAACTCTTACTCTCTCATACTGGTCACTGGAAGTTCAACATGGCACCTCATGGCAAAGAACTCCCTGAGGATCTAAATAAAAAAAAAAAAAGAATTGTTGCTCTACATAAAGATGGCCCTAGGCTATAAGAAGATTGCCAAGACCCTGAAACTGAGCTGCAGCATGGTTGCCAAGACCATACAGCGGTTTAACAGGACAGGTTCCACTCAGAACAGGCCTCGCCATGGTCAACCAAAGAAGTTGAGTGCACGTGCTCAGCGTCATAGCCAGAGGTTGTCTTTGGGAAATAGACGTACAGTATGAGTGCTGCCAGCATTGAAGGGGTGGGGGTTCAGCCTGTCACTGCTCAGACCATACGCCACACACTGCATCAAATTGGTCTGCATGGCTGTCGTCCCAGAAGGAAGCCTTTTCTAAAGATGATGCACAAGAAATCCCGCAAACAGTTTGCTGAAAACAAGTAGACTAAGGACATGGATTACTGGAACCATGTTTTGTGGTCTGATGAGTTCAAGATAAACTTTTTTGGTTCAGATGGTGTCAAGCATGTGTGGCGGCAACCAGGTGAAGAGTACAACGACAAGTGTGTCTTGCCTACAGTCAAGCATGGTGGTGGGAGCATCATGGTCTGGGGCTGCATGAGTGATGCTGGCACTGGGGGGCTACAGTTCATTGAGGGAACCATGAATGCTAACATGTACTGTGACATACTGAAGCAGAGCATAATCCTCTCCCTTCAGAGACTGAGGGCAGAATTCCAACATGATAACGACCCTCAAACACACCTCCAAAACGACTACTGCCTTGCTAAAGAAGCTAGGTAAAGGTGATGATCAAAAAGGACAGATCCTGCACATGCTGATATGCAACAAGTACAAAGAGGAGTACTTCACCAGCCCATGGCGCTGTCCATGTATTCACCTCCTTTGTTTGTATGTTTTTTTGGCTGAAATGTCCTGGTTGCTGCTGCTCCTCTCTCACTCCACTGGGGGGGGGGCGGATCAAAACAATTCAAATCTGTAAAGAAAAGCGCACGCAACCTCGGGCAATAACGCTTTAATAAAGGACAATAAAACAGTACATTGGAATTGCACTCACACTTTTCCTTTAAGACAATCGCTTTACAGCATTCCAACAGGAGCTACTCGCTCCTCCCGTCCCTCCAGATGGTGACTCTGCGGTCTCCTCATCCGCGGCTGCCACCGCTGTATCCCCGCTCTCCTTCACTTCCTGTGTTGCCTGGTCACCGGATGCCGGTTCTAGTGCGCCTGCACACTATACCAACCTGATCTACAGCGCCTCAGGAGAGCCTCAGCCAAAGCCGGAGCCACAAGTTGTACGGAGCTGCGAGGTGGGGGATTCAAGACACGGGTGCACTGTCTCTGCTGTTACTATGGACAACGCGTTTCGGAGGCTGAGCCTCCTTCCTCAGGTCCCACCTTGCTTCCTGCTAACGCCCTTCCCTATATACCCGGGATACCATCGGCCCTAATTATATAGTTGTGTATTCTTAAAGGGGCCAGTAACCGATAATCCTTATCCACCTTGGCTGGGACGGGAGAAGCAAGGGGCTATCCACTTTTAAAAAACATATATTAAAAATACAGTTTAAGATACAATTTAAAATACAATTTAAAACAGTACAATACCAGCGCAGATATTAACCAGAGCTATTATAGATACATGTTTGGATATCACATTCCATACATAGCAATGGTTGTCTCCTGCTTAAAATACATAAACGTATCCTAAAAGTATATCAGCATTTCCTAATACCAATAGTCGACAGATCATATTAATTCCACATTATCTCTCATCCATCTACCAAAATAATTTCATAAGTCAGGATAATACACATAAAAAAAAAAAAAAAAAAAAAAGGATACTAGTCTCATTAAAATACAATAAAATAAGATTCAATTCCATATGGCACATATACAAATCAATTAGTATATGAAAATACTACTCCATATAGGCCAACCAAATATACTACATGGCAGTTGTTTATATTTCTCATATATATATATACACACACACACACATGAGAAATACATATACCTACACATACCCATCGGTGGTGACACCCTGAGTATCCCCAAAAAAATATAATATATATCTGTACATATACACCGACTCTCATACCCAGCTGCTCAGATATTGTTGTATGGACACGAATGTGCGTATGGCTCCGTGCACACTTCACAGACACTTGGCCGGGCAGGGACTATGTTCCCTACCCCTAGTAACCATGTGTATGTGCATGTGCTAGAACCCACTCTACCATGCCCACACCCCCGTACTGATATGTCAAATGATCGTGTTGACTTCCAGCTCCTCATTGAGCCCACCCGGCGACATGGACCCAAGCGTAAAGATCCAGAATGTTTCTTGCTTGCACAGGATCGCAAACCTTTCACCTTCTGGGAGAGTCATAGATATGGCTTCAATCCCAAATAGTTCCAGGCCTGCAGTATCCCCACCATGCGCTTTGCAGAAGTGTCTTGGCACGCTGTGCTTGTCTTTTTTCTGCTCAATAAACCGGCGATGTTCGCCAAACCTGGTGCGCATTGCTCTAACTGTCCTGCCAACATAAATTAAGCCACATGGGCACCTCAAGCCATAGACCACAAACTGTGTACCACAGCTAATGAATTGTTTGATATTATAGGTGTGCCCTGCAACTGATGTAAAGCTACTTTTGCCATGTTGCATAAATGCACAAGCCTTACATCTGCTCTGCTTGCATTTGTAGGAGCCTACCATATTAAAGAGAACTGGGATAGTGGATGCTTTATTATGGCCTTTCATACTTTTTATTTTGCTTGGAGCAACCAGACTCTTTACATTGCTAGCCCGCCTGAACACCACTTTGGGTTTTTTGGGGAGCACTCTACCCAAGGCTGCATCCTGCTGCAGAATAGGCCAATGTTTCTGCAAAGCTCTCTTAATGGCCCAATGTTGGTTATTGAATTTTGTAATAAACATAACCTCTCGGGGAGCACCGTTCTCCACAGCTGCCTTGCTACTACAGCCTTCTATATAGCGATCTCTGGCTTTTTGTATGTGCTGCACAGCATACCCTTTCTCCATAAATTTTTTCTCTAAAATTTTTGCTTGCAACAGATATTGCTCAGTATCTGTGCAATTTCTACGCAGCCTACAGAATTGACTGTAGGGTATGTTTTCTTTCCATTTGGGCAAATGGCAGCTCTTCCAATGTAAATAAGAGTTACCTGCTGTTTCCTTAAAGTGCGTTTTGGAGGTGATAGCCCCTTCTTCATTCCAGGTCAATTCTAGATCCAAAAATACAAGGGACTTCGCATCTAGTACATGCGTAAACCTAATGCCATACGGATTGGTGTTACAGTAGTTCACAAATTCTACTGCCCTGTCAGCTGTACCATCCCATATCACTATTACATCATCGATGTAACGCCCATAGTACACCAAATGCTGTGCAAACGGGTTCTGCATCCAGATATGGAATTTTTCCCAAAACCCCATGAATAAGTTTGCGTAGCATGGTGCAAAATGCGCGCCCATCGCAGTGCCTGAAATCTGTCTATAGTGTTTTCCCTGGAACTCAAAATAATTCCTTTCCAGTGCAAACTGCGTGCAAGCACTGATAAATCCTGACTGGTCCGGATTGAGGTACTCCGCACCCGACAGGAAGTGTTCTACGGCCTTTAGTCCACCCTCATGGGGTATTGAAGTATACAGGGAGCACACATCCAGGGATAGCCACAGGAAGTGAAGGAGAGCGGGGATACAGCGGTGGCAGCCGCGGATGAGGAGACCGCAGAGTCACCATCTGGAGGGACGGGAGGAGCGAGTAGCTCCTGTTGGAATGCTGTAAAGCGATTGTCTTAAAGGAAAAGTGTGAGTGCAATTCCAATGTACTGTTTTATTGTCCTTTATTAAAGCGTTATTGCCCGAGGTTGCGTGCGCTTTTCTTTACAGATTTGAAAGGTAAAGGTGATGGACTGGCTAAACATGTCTCCGGACTTAAACCCTATTGAGCATCTGTGGGGCATCCTCAAAAAGAAGGTGGAGGAGCCCAAGGTCTCTAACATCCACCAGTGCCGTGATGTCACCATGGAGGAGTGGAAGCTCCGATGAACTCCATGCCCAAGAGGGTTAAGGCAGTGCTGGAAAATAATGGTGGCCACACAAAATATTGACACTTTGCGCCCAATTTGGACATCTGCACTTAGGGGTGTACTCACTTGTTTTGCCAGCGGTTTAGACATTAATGGCTGTGTGTTGAGTTATTTTGAGGGGGACAGCGAATTTACACTGTAATCGCCGGTTCACATACACGCGACGCTACTTCCCGGGCGACCTCCGAGATCGCGGTGCGAGCAGCGCGCCGCGACCTCGGAGCGGCCGCCACGGACTTCATAATATTGAAGTCTATGGCGGTCGCCTCCTGGTCGCCCCAAACAAGCTCCGGACCCTTTTTCTAAGTCGGAGCGACTTGTGTCGCTCCTATTAGAACGGGTCCGCAGCTTCCCTATGGGAGGCGACCTGTGAGGCGACCAGGTCGCCTCACAGGTCGCCTTAGTGTGAACGGGGGCTTATACAAGCTGTACACTCACTACTACATTGTAGCAAAGTGTAATTTCTTCAGTGTTATCACATGAAAACATATAATTAAATATTTACAAAAATGTGAGGGTTGTACTCACTTTTGTGAGATACTGTACAGTATATGTTATATATATATATATATATATATGTCAGAAACAGTAGTATTTAAGACAAATATTGACCAACTCCAATGGCAAAGAGGAACAGTGATTGCTAGCTGGAGTGGTCCAACAGAGATCAATGAATGCCACATGGTGATACATAACTTTGTGTAACAGCACCATACATGGACCCTTAGTATTGGAAATGAAGTAATATGCAGTGGGATATATTTTTCAAAATCCAAAGGATGCTCTAATCCCAGAATGTCTGTCACCATCTCCGGTGAGTGATCCATATTAGTATAGGCAGCCATCTTGTGGGAAATATTATGTCTAACGATGGATGTATAACAGATTTTATAGGATGGCTGTGCAGAATGGAATCATGTGAAGTTTAAAAATTACAGTGCTTTGTGGAGTGGTTCTTAATAGCATGAAGGGTTGGCAAGTCATTTTAGTGCAATAATGCTTCACATTATTGATTGACAAGAACATAAGTTAACTAAACTAAAGGCGTGTGTGTGTGGGGAGATGGAATGGAGTTTAAAGGTGGAGTAGGGGGAAAAGAACACAGCACAGGCACAATGGGGATGCTTTACTAAAGAAGAGCATAATCTCTTTGCAGTAGAGTTTTTATGTAGCTTATGCTGACTACAATTATCCAATATTTGGCAAGCAAATTTAAAAAAAACAAGGGGAATTTTTCCCATTTCACTGAAATTCCCTTTAAAAGGGAAAATTCCCTTGCATTAGTCATTACTTAGTAAATCAACCTCATGCGGTCAGGGGTATAAATAAAAGTGGGATAGGAGGTGAAAAAGAGCAGAGTAGAGAGGGGATCTGTCACTCCCTTTGTAGCGCTGACGATTGGAGCAGGGCGAATGTCGCACCTCTGAAGACCTAGATCATTGCTTGTGGGAGCAGTGGTGAGCTCTCTAGAATTTTCTTAGTAAGTAAAAAAAAAAAAAAAAAAAAACAGAAAAAGAGCAACTCTATTACTGTATATGCAGCCTGCTGTATTACTGTGATAAACACTGAGGCTTCAGTTGGGCTTTAAAGAAAAACGACAAACATCCAAAAACACTTTAGCGCTAAACCCAGGGGTAATCTTCCATTGCACTTCTTTCCAAAATGCCCATCAAGGGTGCAGCCCTCCTCCGATGAGGAAATCTTTAGAACCAACTGCAAAAAACACACAGGAGGGCGCAACTACCTTGTGCATTGCCATAGACAATTCAGCTGTCCAACCATTTGTTCCCAGGACGAACTGCATTGCGTTCCAGCTAGAGCAGATCTGTGTTGCTTGATGTTTTTACTTGCATGTGACTATCCATTTCTCTATGTGGAATAAATAAAATGTGTCTATGGTAATGAACGAGGTGGTTGCGTCCTCCAGTGTGTTTTTTACAGTGGGCTTTAAAGAAACTGAATAAAGCCGCACAGCTCTGTGGGGGTTAAAAAAGCCGATAGATGATTGTACAGCCGAATAAAAAAGGGCACCTGCTGCTGAGTATTAGAAGTGTGACTCGCTATATAGGTGATTATCACAGTTTCTGAAGCAGGAAGCACAGGAAGTGCATGTTGACCTGTAAGCTTTGCATATGTTACAGCCTCCAGCGCTTTGCTGAAAGACTTTTCCTGTTATTGAAATACCAAGAACTCTGTTAGCAATTAATCACTCTGTGATTTCCAGAGCTTGTCCTCCTCCGGTTCTGCTCCCTTCCTTGAATTTCCATGAATTACAAGTGTGCTTCCGCCACTTGGAGAGACTGCTGTAGCCGAGCTTCCCAGTACTACAAATGTAGTCCATCGCATGCTGTCCCAGTTTTCTAGTGAGCACAGATCCATTTTCTTTCACCCCTATAAAATATTTCTTCCAATGTAAAAAAATTAACTGGATTAAATGTATGTAAAAGTTGCATGGTTGGACATGGTCATCATAACAATATATATATATATATATATATATATACTCTATTATATATATATATATATATATATATATATATATATATATATATATATATATATATATATATATATATATATATACTCTATTATGTAAAAAAAAAAAATATATATATATATAAAAATACCAATATGACCATTTCATAATGGTCACAAAAGGCAAGTGCATGTGTAAACTCACATGATGTACACTTCCATATTTATGAAAGGACTAGATACGGCTACATGGTATCAGTGTTCACTGAAGTTCAACTTCCCTATTACAGGACAGAAGAAACAGATGGAGACACGCAGTCGCCAGTTCACTCAGACCCCATGTCACAGACTCTCAGCGGTGGCAGCACTGACACCATCATCCAAGGTCAGTTGACTTGTGTACTGGGTAAATGTACTGAACAAGTGTTTACATTTTGTTGGGATGTTTGCTGCCGTTTGATCTTCAGTGCCACTTCAATCTTGGAAATATTCAGCTTACCTAAACTCTATTCTCCTAAAGAAAGTGATTTTATTGTTTTCTGTGTATTGTCCCTGTCATTCTGCCCTGGTGACAATGTCAGCACCAGGACAGGATGCAAGGGGCAACCTTACCAAAAGAGTCTTGGACAGTAGTAGAAACCTGATGGAGGGTTTAACCCTTCCCCACTCTATAAAGGAACTTGACTAGAGATGCATTTTTATATTCAGGATGAGGAGACACCCATACATACACATACTAGGGCCAATTTAGATCCAGTTAACCAACCAGCATGTCTTTGGAGTGTTGGAGGAAACCGAAGTACCCGGAGGAAAACCACACAGGGAGAACATACAAACTCCAGGCAGGTAATGCTGTGTTTGGGATTCAAACCACTTAGCCACTGTGCGTTATGATAAGTTGTGTCTTTTAAAGAGGAAGTAAACCCTCCTCTACAACTTGTACCTATAGGTAAGCCTATGATAAGGCTTACCTATAGGTACTGTAAATATCTCCTAAACATGTACCGTTTAGGAGATATTTACCTTACATGCAGCCAGTGACGTCACTGGCACATGCGCTCTGAAGGAACGGCCGCTCGTGCCGTTCCTTCAGAGTCCCGTCCCGTGACTGTCGGCTCTCGCGCGCGTGCGCGGGAGTGACGTCACCGCGGCTCCGGCCAATCAGATGGCCGGATGCCGCGATCCCGGAAGACGGCGACTGGATATGTCGCCCGTCATAGAGGTGAGTGAGCGGCACGGCGGGGGCTCGTTTTAAGGTAAGTATTGCATAATGAGCTAGTATGCGATGCATACTAGCTCATTATGTCTTTCTCTTGCAGGGTGAAAAAAAGAAAAAAAAAATTCGAGTTTACAACCTCTTTAACCTTTACTTCCACTATTATATCCTCTGTGTATGGTACCAGTAAAAATTGCAAAGCTGTATTGATAATGAGTCCCTCTCTAAAAACTCTCAACTCTTTTTACGCCTAGTTTAATTATATGCCAATAAATCTATAACTATGCACTGGAAATCCTCTGCTCCCCCAACTATAGCCTTTTGGCTTACTTTTGTTAATCAGGCACTCCCACTATACAAACTAATATATGAAGCTAGGGGCTGCCCTCGTAAATTTTATAAGATATGGGATCTGTGGGTTACTTCTGATTGCACTATACCACCTAGTACTCAGAGTAATGGTTTGGAGCGACAGATGTCTTGCTGAATTTCCTTTTTAATTTTTCTGGAATGTTGTACTTGTATACAATGTTTTGCTGATGATATTCATTTCACACTTCTAGAGGACTATATTAGTATATTTGGTCCTTTAGCCCATGATCCACATGAAGTGAATGGACATTATAATGTATGGTGATGTATGAACACTGTTTGCTCAGTTTTTCTTTTGTAACAGTGTTTCTTTATTTTACACTTGCAAAGATGTTATGTACAACTTTTTGAATGTACAATAAAAATTTACCTTAAAAAAAAAAAAAAGCTAAAATTGCGAAGCTGAGCTGTTTGGCTAGGCCCAATATATAAAGTAATATAAACAGGAAACCTAGCCTCCTAAAGCTCCGTTCACACTGTTGTGGTGTGGTAATGTGAGTTAGTTTGATGTGGTGCCATTCATTTTGAACTTCTAATATTTAGTCAGGTCCATAAATATTGGGACATTGACACAATTCTAATCTTTTTGGCTCTATACACCACCACAATGGATTTGCAGTTAAAGCACATCTTGTTTGTTTCATTTCAGACTTTCAGCTTTAATTTGAGGGTATTTACATCCAAATCAGATGAACGGTGTAAGAATTACAACAGTTTGTATATGTGCCTCCCACTTTTTAAGGGACCAAAAGTAATGGGACAGATTAACCACTTTACCACCGGAGGATTTTGCTGTCCTACGTCCAGGCCACTTTTTGCGATTCGGCACTGTGCGATTTTAACTGACAATTGCACGGTCATGCAACGCCGTACCCAAACGAAATTACTTTTTTTTTTCCACAAACAGAGCTTTCTTTTGGTGGTATTTGATCACCTCTGCGCTTTTTATTTTTTGCGATATTAATAAAAAAATGCAAACATTTTTAAAAAATAACAATATTTTTCTACTTTGACAGTTAAAAAATATCCAATATATTACATTTTTGTCATATATTTAGGCCAAAATGTATTTAGCTACACGTCTGATAAAAAAAATTCTCAATGAGCGTATTTTTAACCGCTTTATGACCTGAAGGTTTTCCTGACCAGGCCATATTTTGCGATTCGGCACTGCGTTACTTTAACGGACAATTGCGCGGTCGTGCAATGCTGTACCCAAATTAAATTTATGTCCTTTTTTTTCCCCACAAATAGAGCTTTCTTTTTTTTTGCGCTATAAACAAAAAAAGAGCGACAATTTGGAAAAAATAACAATATTTTTCACATTTTTTATATGAAATTCCCCCCCCCCCCCCCCAAAAAATGTAAAAATCAAAAATTTTTACATTTTAGGCCAATTTGTTTTCTGCTACATATTTTTGGTAAAAAAAAAAATTGCAATAAGCGTATTTTGATTGGTATCGCAGCTACTAACTACGGGAAATTTATGTCATTTTTATTGTTTTAACTAGTAATGGCGGCGATCTGCGATTTTTTTTGCGGTACTGCGACATTGCGGCGGACAGATCGGACCCTTGACTGACATTTTTGACACTTTTGGGGGTTCCAGTGACATTACTACAGTAATCAGTGCTATAAATATGCACTGTTACTGTAAAAATTACACTGGCAGGGAAGAGGTTAACTTTTTTGGTGATCAAGGGGTTAATGTATGCCTGGTGCTTACTAACGTGTGTGGGGGGAGGGGACTGTGTGACGCAGGCACAGATCGCAGGTTCAGCTTTGCTGAATCCTGCAATCTGTCCCTGCCTGTTACTTAGGAGATCCGCCCGCTTTGTTTACACAAGCGGGCAGATTTCCACACTCGATCCCCGACGATCTGTAAGAGCGGCGGTGATCACCGCCTCTCTTCCCCTGGCCCGACTCCCGCTGTGACTGAATACAGCGGGAGCGAGCCTCCGGCGGCGCACGCGCGCCGCCCACAAGGAGAGGAGTCCAGCGGCGTAGGTCTACATCGCTGGACGATAACGAGCCACTTTGCCGCAGTACGGTCAACGTGACCGGTTGGCAAGTGGTTAACAATCCTAAATCAAACTTTCACTTTTTAATACTTGGTTGCAAATCCTATGCAGTCAATTACAGCCTGAAGTCTGGAATGCATAGACATCACCAGACGCTGGGTTTCATCCCTGGTGATGCTCTGCCAGGCCTCTACCGCAACTGTCTTCGGTTCCTGCTTGTTCTTGGGGCATTTTCCCTTCAGTTTTGTCTTCAGCAAGTGAAATGCATGCTCAATCAGATTCAGGTCAGGTGATTGACTTGGCCATTGCATAACATTCCACTTCTTTCCCTTATAAAACTCTTTGGTTGCTTTCGCAGTATGCTTCGGGTCATTGTCCATCTGCACTGTGAAGCGCTGTCCAATGAGTTCTGAAACATTTGGCTGAATATGAGCAGATAATATTGCCCGAAACACTTCAGAATTCATCCTTCTGCTTTTGTCAGCAGTCACATCATCAATAAATACAAGAGAACCAGTTCCATTGGCAGCCATACATGCCCACGCCATGACGCTACCACCACCATGCTTCACTGATGAGGTGGTATGCTTTGGATCATGAGCAGTTCTTTTCCTTCTCCATACTCTTCTCTTCCCATCACTCTGGTACAAGTTAATCTTGGTCTCACCTGTCCATAGGATGTTGTTCCAGAACTGTGAAGGCTTTTCTAGTTTGGCAAACTCTAATCTGGCCTTCCTGTTTTTGAGGCTCACCAATGGTTTACATCTTGTGGTGAACCCCCTGTATTCACTTTGGTGAAGTCTTCTCTTGATTGATGACTTTGACACACATACACCTACCTCCTGGAGAGTGTTCTTGATCTGGCCAACTGTTGTGAAGGGTGTTTTCTTCACCAGGGAAAGAATTCTTCGGTCATCCACCACAGTTGTTTTCCGTGGTCTTCCGGTGTTGCTGAGCTCACTGGTGCATTCTTTCTTTTTAAGGATGTTCTAAACAGTTGATTTGGCCACACCTAATGTTTTTGCTATCTCTCTGATGGGTTTGTTTTGTTTTTTCAGCCTAATGATGGCTTGCTTCACTGATAGTGACAGCTCTTTGGATCTCATATTGAGAGTTGACAGCATCAGATTCCAAATGCAAATAGCACACTTGAAATTAACTCTGGACCTATTACCTGCTCCTTGTAAATGGGATGAGGGAATAACACACACCTGGCCATGGAACAACCAATTGTCCCATTACTTTTGGTCCCTTAAAAAGTGGGAGGCACATATACAAACTGTTGTAATTCCTACACCTTTTACCTGATTTGGATGCAAATACCCTCAAATTAAAGCTGAAAGTCTGCAGTTAAAGCACATCTTGTTTGTTTTATTTCAAATTCATTGTGGTGGTGTATAGAGTCAAAAAGATTACAATTGTGTCGATGTCCCAATATTTATGGACCTGACTGTACATCTTCAATGTATCCTCAACACACTTGCGTTGCAGCGAAGCATAACACACTGACGTGCATTGCCCTGCGCTACCAAAAGGCATGAACTTTTGTTGCATTTAGAGACAACGAAAGTGACAGCAGAAACAAAAGACTGAGTGGTCCATCAAGTCTGCCCCTTTTTTTTTTTTTCCATTAACTTTTTTTTGTCTGAGCACAGATCTATGTTTGGGTGCATTAGGAAGCCCATTCAAATGAGTAGGAAGCTTTAATGTTTTAGTTTTTTTAACCCTAATGCCTTTTTTGCATTAAGGTAAAATAACTCTTCACTACTTATTCTCCCCCCCCCCCCATCACAAAACACTTACCTGCCTCCCCACACTGATCTAGTGATGTCCCAGCTGCAGCATCGCTCCTGCGCCACTCCTCCACTTCCTGATTTCACAGGAGACACAGACAGCAGGGGAAGCCATAGGCTCCTGCTGTTACCGGTCAAACTTCTGTGGAGAGTGAGCGGAGGCGTGGTTTACTGGTGTTGTGTGTGTGTGTGTGTATAGATGCACACAGTCCAGATCAGGAATGCATCTGCAGGGTTACCCCCTTAGCACTGCGCTTGCTGAGGGTGCATTTGGAGGAAGAAGGATCATACAGCGCCGGTGGAGGACTGCCAAAGAGGAGGTAAGAGTCTGCTCTCTGCAATATCATTGCACAAAGCAGGTAAATATAGCATCTTTCTTTATTTTGGTAAACAAAAAAAAAATTATCATCACTTTAAAGCTGATTACATTAACATGTGTACACTGTTGGTAGTGCCACAGTGTGAGTGGGGCCTTACCTGCTCTTACACTGTTAGTTTTTTACATTAAAACCACTTTACCACCGGAGGATTTTCCTGCTTAACCTCCAGGCCACTTTTTACAACTTGGCACTGCGCGAATTTAACTGACAATTGCGCGGTCATGCAAAGCTGTACCCAAACGAAATTTACGTCCTCTTTTTCCCACAAACAGAGCTTTCTTTTGCTGGTATTTGATCACCTCTGCGCTTTTCATTTTTTTGCGATAATAAAAAAAGAGCAAAAATTTTGCGAAAAAATTGACATTTTCTACTTTGACAGTTAAAAAATATCCAATATATTAAATTTTTCCCCATTCCTGACCAGGCTATATTTTGCGATTCGGCGCTGTGTTACTTTAAAGGACAATTGCGCGGTCATGCAACGCTGTACCCAAACTAAATTTATGTCCTTATTTTCCCCACAAATAGAGCTTTCTTTTGGTGGCATTTGATCACCTGTGCGACTTTTAATTTTTTAAAAAAAAGAGCGACAATTTTGAAAAAAAAAAAACTATTTTTTACATTCTAATACAGTGGTTTTTAACCTTGTTGGAGGTACTGAACCCCACCAGTTTCATATGCGCATTCACCGAACCATTCTTAACCGGTTGCCGACCGCCGCACGACTATATACTGCGGCGGTCAGCCCCGGCCAGGCAGAGTGACGTACCGGTACGTCACTTGCCTGTCACTTTCTTGTGAGCCAATAGCGGGCGAGCGCGCGCCCGCGGAGGCGCGCCCGCGGAGGCTCGTTCACAGGGAAGTTAGTGCGTGTGACCGGCGGACCCGATCGTCGGTACAGAGGGAGAAAGTCAGGCGGCTGATGTAAACAAGCCGCCTGTCATTCTCCACTGTGTAGAAACAGTGTTCAGACGGTTCTACTATGTAGGACCGTTGATCACTGTTCTTACACTAGTAGCCACAGCCAATCACAGTAGAAAGCACGCCCCTAGGGACACACTTAACCCCTTCCCTGCCAGTGTCATTTTGCAGTAACAGTGCATATGTATAGCACTGATTACTGCAGTAATGTCACTGGTAACCCCAAAAGTGTCAAAAATGTCAGTCAAGGGTCCGATCTGTCTGCCGCAATGTCGCAGTACCACAAAAAAAAAAAAAAAAAGCCGCCATTACGCGTTATGAAAAAAAAACACCAAAAATGACAAAAATCTTTCCCTTTGTTAGTAAACGCAATAAATTTTGCGCAAACCCATCAAAATACGCTTTTTGCAATTTTTTTTACCAAACATATGTAGCATAAAACAAATTGGCCAAAAATGTTAAAAAATTTTGATTTTTACATTTTTTGGGGGGGAATTTCATATAAAAAAATGTGAAAAATATTGTTATTTTTGCAAAATTTACGCTCTTTTTTTGTTTATAGCGCAAAAAGTAAAAATCGCACAGGTGATCAAATACCACCAAAAGAAAGCTCTGTTTGTGGGAAAAAAAGGATGTCAAATTAGTTTAGGTACAGCGTTGCACGACCGCGCAATTGTCCGTTAAATTCACGCAGTAAAAAAAAAAATAAAAATCGCAAAAAACCCCCTGGTCGGAATGGGGGTAAAATCTTCCCGGGCTTAAGTGGTTAATTGGGAAAATAAAATATGATTTTTTTTCAAATTCAAAACATAGGTATATATTTAGGACGGTATATATTTATTTATACATAGGTGCACAAAATGAACAAAACCATTAAAGAACAAAACCATTGCATTAACATTGACCGCTGACCATTTGCATTAATACTGAGTACTGACCATTTGCATTACCAACCAACTAACCAAAAAAAAAAAGGCTCTCCTAACTTAAAAAAAAAAAAATGCCATACCAATACTGCACACTCACTCACTGTTATACACAGTGCCTGGGCACCTTTTTAGTAAAACACTTCCCTGCAGAGAACACCACACCACCACATCTACCTACCTTAGTCCTCCTGATTCTGGGCTGGCTGCTGCGCTGGCCTAGTAGTGCATAGACTGTGGGCGGCCTGCTCTGGCCTGGGTCTGGTGCCAGACTCACTCAGTGAGTCACTTGAGTGAGCCACCACTCACTCAGCCTCCTCCTAGGCCTAGGAGTTGGACCTCTCTCCCCTCTAGTCTCCTAGTCCCTGCTCTCACTCCGCTCAGTCTGTCCTTGTCCTCGCCGTCAGTGCGTCGGTGTCACATGACATGTGAAATCACTCTGCCAGGTCCGGGCTCTGTACTGTGGGGATGTTGTGTGTTTCCATGACGACGGCGAGGAGCGGGAGCGGAAGGACACGCCCGAAATTGGAGAAATAGTACCTGACCATGAAGAGGTACTAGCGGAGGGTGTGCGTGTCATCACGAATCATACGAGTCCTCTGCCGAACCCTGGAGACTGACTCACCGAACCACTGGGGTTCGATCGAACCCAGGTTAAGAACCACTGTTCTAATATATAACATTCCCAAAACAAAATTTATAAATCAAAATTTTTTAACACTTTAGGCCAATTTGTTTTCTGCTAAATATTTTTGGTAGAAAAATAATCGCAATAAGCGTATTTTGATTGGTTTGTGCAAAAGTTATTGCGTTTACTAACTACGGGAAAGATTTGTCATTTTTATTGTTTATTTTATTTTTTTACTAGTAATGGTGGCGATCTGCGATTTTTTTGGCGGGACTGCGACATTGCGGGGGACAGATTGGACCCCTAACTGACATTTTTTACACTTTTGGGGGTACCAGTGACATTACTACAGTAATCAGTGTTATAAATATGCACTGTTACTGTAATAATGACACTGGCAGGGAAGGGGTTAATTTTATCGGTGATCATGGGATTAAATGTATGCCTCATTCTTACTGACGTGTGTGGGGGGGAGGGGGTTGTGTGACAGACACAGATCGCAGATCGCTATGCTGATCCTGTAATCTGACACATAGGAGATCCGCCCGCTTTGTTTACACAAGCGGGTGGATTTCCTCACTCGATCCCCGACGATCGGGGAAGAGCGGCGGTGATAACCGCCTCTCCTCCCCTGGCCCGACTCCTGCTGTGTCTGAATATAGCAGGAGCGAGCCTCCGGCGGCGCGCGCGCGCCGCAGAGAGAGGGGAGAGTCTGGTGACGTAGGTCTACGTCGCCAGACCTTAACGAGCCACTTTGCTGCAGTAGCAGCACAGTGAGCAGTGGTCAAGCGGTTAAGCATGCCAGCTGAACAGAAAAACGAACAGGTTCGTCTACCCACACAAACAAGGTGAATGGGGAAATCCCCCTGCCAGGACATTGTATTCTGATAGTGACTAATTGATGGAAAACTTCACAACGTGTCCCTTCGACTTTCATTGATCAGTGTTTGGCCAACTTTAGTGGTCATTGCTAGACTTCATCTTAAAATGCCACTTTCCTGGCCACCATGCTGATGCTTGGGCTTCAGAACTTTGTAATAAATATACATTTCTGGTTCAATCATTTTTATTGCAGGTATATCATTAACATAAATGGTAATTTGAAAAACACCTAGTCTGCCCACGCAGGGGCTATATCTGGCATCTAAGTATGCATTTTATGGATTCTAACTTCACTTCCTGCCTACTTGATTCAGTCAGAGACTTATAGTAGAACTTTGCTCTCCCAATCAACACTGGCTGATTTGAATCCCTATGCTGCTAGCATTAGTAAATAGATAGGAAAGTATATCGTATTTGCTTGTTTTGAATTTTTTTGTTTGTTTCTTTGGTTACTTCCTGGTTTCCATGCCTAGGAAAATGATGTCATACATCCCAGGAGTCCTCAGGAGGCAAGGAGAGGCTTTCTCAGCTAAGCACACCCTCTCCTGCTTGCATGACTGAGCTAAGGGCAGATGGATTTCAGGAAGTAAATGCTACATGAATCATTTGCCCTTATTTAGAATGGCCACAGGCAGAAATGATAAGGAGCATTTTTCAAAGTGATTTATAAACTAAACTGAAATGTAGTTCCACATTAAGTCAGCCATGCACTAGAATGAACATTCCTAAAACTAAAGTTTTAGAAAAAGATTCTACATTTTTTTGAATCGTTAGTGGGGTCAAATCGAACATTTGTGACTGCAGTGATGAGAAGATTCTCTCAAATGAACAGTGAATGGGGTTTTGGGTCAGGAAATTACATTTATTCCAAAATTGAATGTTAAAGCAATCAAAACTGTGTAGTACTTCTGAACGACATTAGTCAAGCCACTGAATGTACTGAGAATTTTATGAATGTAGGAACGTTCATTAAAAAAATCTAGTGTATGGCCAGCTTTAGAAATATCTAAACTCAGGTGTTATAATGACAGCCAAGCAACCACTGTTTTTAGGAGGCTAGTAATGACAACTTATGTATCTCTATCACGTTCCATTGTCTTCACCATATTTCCCAAGATCATTTTTCCATATACCTTCCCCTTCGGTAAGTGATTTTTTTTTCTAGATAGTCCTCCATAAAATTCCACTGCAGATGCAGACTAGGAGTTACCTTTAAATGTTAATGTAATGCTTTCTGCGATAGATAATAAAGAACACTGAAAAGCAGAATATACTTACCCAGGGTGCTTCCTATGGTAAAAAAGCCTAGCTGTTTGTTCAGCTCATCCAGAGATCACATAGCCAAATGGCCATTTACAGTATTTTGTCACATTTCAGTAGCTGCAGCGTATTCCAGCACCTTCCTGGAGAAAGCAAAATTGTTAACAAAAAATGACAAATATTATATGGCCATATTTTACAATGTTATGCATATACAACTTGTGTCAGCGACTTGTATAACTGGCTGATTTTATTGATCCTTAGGCGCTGCTGTCTTTGTGCCTTCAGAACAGTGTTGTCATAAAACTGACCATTTATTGGCTTCCTATCCATGGTTTCATGGGCCCATCTCTCGAGTCAAAGCAGCTCAGCTTGTACAAGCTCAGGGATATGAAGGTCATGGGGTTTTCCTTCTACGGCAAAGTGAAACGCGAAGGGGAGAATATGTCCTCACATTTAATTTCCAAGGCAGAGCAAAGGTAATGTGGCAGATGTTTTTCAATAGTCGTAAGTCTGGCCTTCTTTATCTTTTTCAGTGGAATAAGAAACTGGTCTCAAAGCACATATTATAATAACTTATCCATATTCCTAGTTGGTTCAAAGATACTTTCAGGCCATTACACTTTATCCCAGATTTGGTATAGGGATACATAAGATGATTATGTGACCTGAGGTTTTCCTTATATAAAAGAATATTTAAATAGCATGATCATTCAGGGTTACTTTAATTATCATTTGAGTTCCATTTTTACTTTTGCATACTTATGCCTCGTACACACGCAGCGATAGCTGGCCGTGAATTTTCGGCCAACGTCCGATCGGCCGATTTTCGGCTTCTTAGTATGATGCTTCCGACAACCGACTCCGACTTTTCGGCCGAACAAAATCTGATGTGCATGCTATAAAATTTTTGTTGGCCGTCAACAGAACAGCCGATTGTTCGTCAGTCAGTACAGATTTCGGCAGACAAAAATCTGATGAGCAAGACTGGGCATGCTCAGAGAAGAAAAAACACACGGAAAGTAAACCAGAACATGACATCACTTCTGAAGTTGGTTTTTGTTGGCCGATAAAATTCGTGTGCAGTCTAGAGCACATTTCAACCAACACAACAACACTGGACAAAAGACGGCCGATCGGTCGGCCGATAATCGTTGCATGTGTACGAGGCATCAGACATATAATGGGTAAGTAAAAGCTATAGTAGAAGGTGTTCCATCTGGAATGATCTTTATGGATATGATAGTGGAAAATGAAAAGTGGGATGTTCCTCATTGTACATTGCTGCAAGTCTAGGGGCCCATTCATAACTTTCCAATGCAGTGCAGCATGGTAACATGGGCATTACTTAAACGCACGTTATGTGCATTGGAGTGTTGCAGTGGCATTCATTTTTAACTGCACCCCATAGTACTAAGGCAATGCAGCTCCAATCCACATGTATTGCAGCACACCACAATGCTACCTTGCATTATGGTGTGCTGCCTTACCAAAAATGATGCAGGTCTGTTTTTTGGACATTTAGCCCTGGTTCACACCAATGTGACTTGTCAGGCAACATTGGACTTCAAAGTCACATCCCGTGTCTTTTAATGGCCACCTCTCAATTGCCACCACAAAGTCGCAGTGACAAAAAAAAGTCGCTTTTTCATAGTAGCTCAAGAATCTTTACGGTCATGGATCGTCACAAATTTTGTCACGTTTGTAGCACGTTTTGTCACACAAGAAAATACATGTCTGCTAACCACACTTTGGGTGCGATTAACAATTAGCCTGCATTTACATCTGTGAATTTCAGAACACGCGGCAACCCGCAGAGAAAACGTATGCTTTGCTATAGGTTTCAGAAAAGTGCAGCAAGCAGATTTAAATACAGACTAATTGTGAATGACATTCCAATCACAGTTAGCAGACGCGTGTTTTGCAGCACAACAAAACGTGCAAAAATGTGCACTGAAAACGTTCTACAGCCACTTTAGAGCATTTGTTCAAGTGAATAGGCTTCCCTATGTGTGACACATGTTTACACTTGAAAAACGTGCAAAAAAACACTCGTTTCCACTATCCTCAGGTGTGTATAGAATGTGCTTGGTAGGAAGTTTTTAGGCAGAAAGGATGACCAGGGAGGAGAGGTGAGGGCTAAAAACAAAATGCACAGGAATGCTTCTTATCAGTAAAGCTGCATTGAAGTTGTTTTGAAGTCCCAGGGAAGTGGTACAGCAAATTCGCTGGAAGTGATGATACTTTCATGTCGCACAAGTGTGAACAAAGGCTTAGATGTGTTTCCAACCAATTCATCTGAATGGGCTGCCTTAATGCAACTCACTTTAGTGCATGAAGAAATGGGGGTGATGCACGCACATTAAAGTGGAGTTCCACCCATTTTCGTAACTTTAGATCTATGTAATCCCCTTTAAAACGACTTTTACCAATGGAATTTTTTTTTTTTTTTTTTGCAACGAAATACCTTAATTTCAGCTTTATTCCTCCTCTCCTCACTTCCGGGTCCGATCAGCGATGACGTCATTCGGCGATTCGCAGTGTGTGCTGGGATGTATTCCATGGCAGAAATCTCGCAGTATTACCCAGGAGCTGATCTGTACTGTGTGTATTCAGGCCGTGACCTGCCCCGCCTCCGCCCCGCCTCCTCTCAGTGAGTTGTACTGTATGCATTGTATTCAGGACGTGCTCTGCCCCACCTCCGCCCCGCCTCCTCTCAGTGAGGGAGGACTGAAAGCATTATATCCTTACTGAGCTCACTGAGAGGAGGCGGGGCGGAGGCGGGGCAAAGAACGGCCTGAATACAATGCATACAGTACAACTCACTGAGAGGAGGCGGGGCAGGCACGGCTCAGTACAGCTCAGCTACTGGGTAATACTGCGAGATTTCTGGAATGGAATACATCCCAGCACACACTGCGAATCGCCGAATGACGTCATCGCCGATCGGAGCCGGAAGTGAGGAGAGGAGGAATAAAGCAGAAATTAAGGTATTTACTAGCAAAAAAAAAAAAGTTTCCATTGGTAAAAGCCGTTTTAAAGGGGATTACATACATCTATGTAATCCAACCTATTAAAAATGGGTGGAACTCCGCTTTAACACAATGTACCAGGATGCCAAGGTCTGAAGGGGCCATAACATGTTTTTAGATCCTGCAGGAAAGAAAAGGTGTTTAGTCAGCTTACAAGAGTAGGAGCGCACATAGAGGAACTTAGCAAAGAAATGATTCTTAAGCTGGATACAAACTATCCAACTTTTGTGGTTAGATTTCCTTCAGATTTACCTTTTCTATGTAGTGCAAGGGCCAGCCAGATTGCATACAAATTGAAAGTGTTTAGGTTTGACCTCATATTATATGGTTTTGGTAAGTCTAAAGGAAAAAGTCTTAAGAAAATCTTATAGTGTGTATGGCCCTTTAGGCTTTTGCTATAGATGGGATGAAATTCATTCAGTTCAACAGAGGCTGGCTGAATTTTCCATCTAGTGGCCATTGCTATTCAACAGAAGGTGTCCACGGCAGCCTGAGGTTGTGTGCTGAGAGCGTGCCCACTGATCTTAAAGCTCAGTGGCAACAACCGTTCTCGGTCACAGCTTCTGATTGGGACCCAGCTGGATGGCTCCCATTTATGTGATCGCTTTGAAAGCCAGTCATAGCATTCACATGATAGCCTTGTCGTCTCCCAGCAATTAAAACCCACTTAATGGGATACTGGGAAGCAGTGTTAAGGCGTGAAAGTGTAATGCCTCGTACACACACAACGATAGTTGGCCGTGAATTTTCGGCCAACGTCCGATCTGCCGATTTTCGGCTTGTTAGTATGATGCTTCCGACAACCGACTGCGACTTTTCGGCCAAACAAAATCTGGTGTACATGCTATAAAATTTTTGATGGCCGTCAACAGAACAGCCGATTTTCCGTCAGTCAGCACAGATTTCGGCAGACAAAAACCTGATGAGCAAGACTGGGCATGCTTAGAGAAGAAAAAACACACGAAAAGTAAACCAGAACATGACATCACTTCTGAAGTTGGTTTTTGTTGGCCGATAAAATTTGTGTGCAGTCTAGAGCACATTTCAACCAACACAACAACACTGGACAAAAGACGGCCGATCGGTCGGCCGATAATCGTTGCGTGTGTACGAGGCTTCAGCATAGCCAAATTTTTCTTCTTTTTTTTTTTTTTTTGAGTTTCGGATAGAGTAGGGAAATGTTAAAAGCCCTTTCTACATCGAATTGAGATTTACCTTCACTTCCCATCTCTGAGACACAACAGGAAGTGAGAGGAAATCTCTACAAAGGGAGGAGAAATCTTGTAGACAGTTGTGAACCGCAGAGTTGTCCACTTTGGAAGATTTATCCTCCCCTTTACAACTTGGATTTCATATCACTTTCCATCTCTAGGACAATGGTCATCGACACAAGTAGAGAGGTTTTAATGGCCTAGCAGGGACAGACAGCAGTAAAAACTTAACATGGGTTCTAATCCTTCCCTACTCTATTCAAAACTAAAGCAAAAAATGTTTAGGCTATACCCACACTAGCATTTGATATCTTTGAAGTAAGCAGTAAATGACATACCGTGCATGCCCTTTGTGAATGTAAAGCATGTGATAGGTGGATAGTAAATGACAGTTGTACCTTCTATTTTCTTAGCACTTACGCCTTACGCTGACCGATAGGGGTCAGTGCCGGGTCCAGCACCTGCGCTTCCCGTCTGTCTTAGAAATGCTTCACTACTTCCGCCTTCATCCAATTCCACTTGAATATGGAGCCGCAGGAGATGTGAAGTTGTCTGGTTTCGTGGTGTCCTCTGCTCATTCACAAGGTAAAAAGTGCATCTTTGTTGTTGGAGCTAGATTGTTTACCCAACACTTTATGTACAGTACATACTGTTCACATGACTCCAACTATTCCACACTCAGTATAATGGTCATATTGTTTCCACATGTCTCTAGCAGCATGTTTTTTTTGGCTGCCTAAACAGACAGGGATGATTTAAACTACTCATTAGGGTGGAGAGGGATCTATATGTTGTACTTTCTTATTCAGAAAATGGATGCATCCAGTAACATTGATTTGTCATTAAAGGGCTTTTCTACTTTAGATTTTTCTAATCCATTTTTAACCCTCTAAATTATTAACATATAAAAAATCCTATTCCTACAGAATACATATTGGTATGTATGTACCTCATTACAACTGAGCCCTCCTAGGGAGATTTCAAGATATTAGTAGGTGAAACCAGCACATGGGCTTGAAAGGTTTTACCAAATGGCTCCTTTTTCTGCACATCTCATTGGACAACTTCGGGCAAAAAAAGAAAAAGGTTTTCCCAATCAGTGTGCACGTTTTGTCCAGGGGTGACCAGAAAGTTGTATACTCACCCAATCTTCCACTCTAGTGGCAAATGCCGATCCCCACGATCCAGGAGTGGACTGTTCCTGGTGTCCTCATGTCAAGAGCAGGTCTATGGGTGTGATGTCAGGAACAGTCCACCACACAAGAGGAAGGGGAAGAAGTTGCAAGGACTGGTCTTGTGGCGGGAGGATTGGGTATATTGAGTATATATCCGCTCCCCTAGAAAAAGAACGAGCAGTTAACCCATGCAGTGTGTGAACAGCCTCACTACATGAGAAAAAAAGTGAACAGCTTCAATGGACAAGGTTTTCTACATAAAGCCAGCCATAGACAGTTTGAATCTCGAGATTTGAATCATATACGGGCAGGCTGATTGTACCTGTTAATCGATCGATCCAACCTGACGGATTTTTCATGCGTTGGCTGCTAGTGGTTACAGCCGCTAACAATAATCACCCTGTCCCCCCCCCCACCACACACAAACACATTAGCTCCGTGGAAGGGATTTCCCCATCAAGGCTCAATGTGTTGATGGGGGAATTGAGCAATTTTCTTTCCTTCAACCTGCAACTGCAGGAAAGAAAATCGCGCTATGGCCGGCTTAACAGGCCCAACCATCTTTTTTTCCAATTATCTACAGTTACAATGTGGCTATTTTATCAGTGATTCATTATTGAATTCCCAGTAGAGATCTGTTGTGCCCCTTCACTCTCCAGCTCGTAAGTTGACCTTTACCACATATTTTACTCGCTCTGTCCATTTTCTCTACCTGAGAACCTTTATGACCATGCCAAAAGCACCAGAGTATACATATACAGTATATAGATTTCCCCTTGATTTGTAATTGTACACTACTATCTATTATTTCCTGGATTCACTGTCACAATATATTGCTTTCTTCCTCTTTTACTGAAGCTGAACATTACCTTGAATGACCTAATATAACAAAATGAAGATTCCTTCCCCTGCTGCACATTGACTTATTAAATGTTAATCTAACAACAATGCAAGTTCTAATAAAAACTGGAAAATGTTTTCCACAAACTTTTATTTTCATAAAGACAGTTAAGCCAATAATTGCTTGCTAGTTAACCCTTTCTTCTTTTCTTTCAGACCAGAACCCCACAGTCAGCACATTACTGTTCCCATTGCCAATCCAGAGGTCAGGTTCAGAGCGCAGCATCTCACATTCCCCACAGGCCAGCTTGGGGCAACACCCCTTCACAGACGACCTTCACCCCAGCTCCTACTCTGAACAGATTTTCCATTTGGTACCCCCTCCAGAAGAACTGGCCCGGAACTTTTTGCCTAGTGAGTCCAGCAGGGCCCAAACAAGCCGTCAGAGGGAATCTGACTATGAAATGGATTCTTCCTCAAGGGGTCACATACGGGCAATAGACAATCCTTACACGCCTCTATGACAATGCGGTAGTGTGCTGTACATGCTGAACTGACACGTTTACTTTTCTACAGTCACAAAAGCCTTAACATATGCAAACAAGCCAAGAGTTTAACCTGCTTCTGTTTTATTATGTTGCAGGGAGAGTGAAAGTGTACATCCCCTTTGGGTGTTATTCTATTAGGCCTGTTAAAGGGCCCTTCTTTCTCCTGCACACTAGGCCTAGGATGGCCCTGGAGGCAGCTAAGGGTTAAGTTGTGAGCAATTTATGAGCTTGTTTTTCTGTTACTGTTTACAAAAGGTAATTACTTATAGGTGTTCTACTCCAATGCTATAAAGTGGATGGAGTGGTGAAATTCTTCCATGTTACACATATGTGATAATGACCAGGGCTGTCCAACTACTGGCCTGTTCCTGGTGCTGCGCCATCATCAGTATGTCATTGTTTTTACTGTTTGAAAGCGCTGTCCTTAGTTATGTCTATCTATAGCCTGCTTAGTATTTTCAGGCACTAAATAATACAAAACCGCATAGAACTTCCTCACCATAATAGGTTTATTTGTTGTCAGGTTGTAAAAGTGCAGCCATGATGTTGTTTGAGCAGCCAATGGAAAAAAAGATATATTTTTAGTACACTCTTTGAAACAAAATTCTGTTAAAAATTTGATATTCAAATGTGCCTTAGGCTGGTTACTCTGGGATTAGTGCCTTGAATTAATCACCTGGTATGGCTGCATGGGCCAATGATTGCAGAGGATGTGTGTCAACAGGACCCATGCAGCAGCCAACCAGTAACTGGACACTAACACCATTGTAGCTGGGCCCGAATATAAATTGTTTATTTGCACAACCTGGTCTCAAGAATCTACTTATCTAACTTGTAAGCCTCCTTGACTGCAGGTAAGGTTGAACTTACCGCTCAGCAACTGCGCCGAACAGCCATATCATTTAGTTTGCTAACCAAAAGACGGCAAGCCCCTATGAACATTGGTCAATAAGGGAATCTTCTTTAGTTCAGTGTTGTAGCCACTTGTTAGTGCAAACAGCCTGCATATAATTCTTCCAGCTGTAATACACACACAGAAAAGCTCAGCACAGCAGTACATACCTTGTGAAAGGGGGAATTACACCCTGGACTGTGCTGGCTTACACTAGTAAAGAGTTCTTGTTAGACATGCACGATTCATTTTGTTCCAAATCAAAATTCGGACAAATTTTTCATTATTTGGAAATTCGGATGTATCCGAATTCTGAATCACAAAAGTAACAAATGTATACAAATATTCTCCAAAATGACAAAATTACGGTAAAAAAACTGGAAAAAATACTCATCCAAAATAACTAAATTTATCAAGCAGCATAACCGATTCAGCTGATAAAGATGAGGCTGCATCTGTCAATTGATGATAGAGAAATAATGAAATTCAGTTTGAATTTGGAAACGAATATGAAATGTAAAACATATTGCAATTCTTAGATGTGAAAAATTCGGCAACTGCATTAGAATCAAATAAAATTTAAATGGTGACTTCAGTCTAGTTGAATTTAATTTGGTCACATTTGGAAAATTTGAATTGCATTTGAAAACTGAACAGATTCCAAAAAACGAATTTAACTAAATGAAATGAATTAACAAATCTAAACATTTTTTTATTCTGCACGTGTCTAGTCCTTGATCTGTGTAATTCTTACAGGCAGTAATCCAAGGTAACCAGTAAACGTTCAGTCTGCTAAAGCCAGACCAATGTACCATGGATTATCTGCTTGCTACGGGCTATTTGCACTAAAGCAGTAGCATTTAGAAAAAAAGAGATCTTTATCGTTTGCAACTTGCATCGGCTTTAGAAGCAAGTACAAGTTGTGTTTACAGTATTGAGGTGCACTGAGCGTTAAGATGCATCCCTGAAATCAAACAATCTTATTGGTGTCTGGAGGATTACTTGATTATAGACTCTTGAACCATTGGTTGCATTGTCATTTAGGAATTTCACGAGCTTCCAAAATGGACAGTAACATTATGAGCTGCATGTTAGCTTAGGCCTTCCACACACACTGCTAGTGATGGCTAATGACTCCTCCATGAGATCGAACCTGTGTTCACTACATGCCACCTGCACCCCACAAATTCCCTTGTCACTGGTGACACATTTGGCACTACTCAGTGCCATTTTAATTGTTCACTGAAATTGGCACCCAAGTCATACCAGTATGTCCATAATGCTGGCATAATGCAGTGACAGCACAAAGACATGATGGAAAGAGACGTAATCCACCGCTACCAGGTGTTCAAGGCCAATGGCTGCTGAGGTCAGCACTTGGAGACGCAGCATTTTCAATTATAACAATGTCACAAGTGCCTAAGCAGCCTAACTGTGGGGTAGAATGTGTATTAGATAGAACAATCGCTCCAGTTTTATTGTTTGACATAAGCACCATGACTCTGCATTGTTTTAAATGCAGCAAGTCTGTTTCACAGTACATTTCTTACACAAAACTTTTTTTATTTCTATCTGACAGATGTACAGAAAGGAATGTATGCTAAGAATATAGGTAATAATGTAGAGTTTGCATATTGTAAAGAACACCTCAGATAATGAATGTGTCGTTTATATTACATGCAACATGGAAAATTGTGTGTATAAAATTCAAATACCGCACTGCCTGAAACCTCCAGTATCTAACTTCATAGTAACAGTATATGAGTATGTATGGATCACAGACACACAGTGCTAAGCCAGTCCTTGGTCAAACCTGTCCTGTTCACAGTAACTAGAACCTGCTTTGTGGCAGATGCCTACACTATTATATGATGCTGTGTCATCTGTGCATGCAGAGACCACTTTGACGTACAGAATACATTTATTTTACTCTACATGGAACATGCCTATTTGTAAATGGCAATCAAAAAACAAACACAAGGGCGAACCAGCCTAGCGCATTATCCTCCATAAAGGCTTTATTAAATAAAGAGATCTGAGGAAGAGGCTAGGCCTCAAAATGCTTACCTTTGAGGATGGTATATCTTCCATTTCTGACGCTGACGGCAACACATTATTTTGATATGCACATACCAAGAACTCGTTTGTGAGTATTTTTATCTCTTTATTTAATAAAGCCTTTATGGAGGATAATGCGCTAGGCAGGGCACCCTTGAGTTTGTTTTTTGATTGCAGTGGTCCCAGACTACCCTGGTCTTGAAGGGGCTGCAAGGCTGAAGCATCCAGGAGAAGCCAAGCTTAAGGTCTCTGGCAGCCACATGCGTGTGGCTTAGGTTGGTCAGAAGGTCACTACTCAGAGCGCAGAAGATAGGTGCATTGCACCATTTTTGGTTTGGTCTATGTGTAAATGGACATGCAGTATTTCTTTGCTTTTGCTTAGCCATGCATATTTCAGGTTCTGATTTGAAACCAGAGAAAACTGGTAACAGAGTCAGGCAGGGGTGGGTAAAAAAAATAAAGAAATAAAAGGCAGCCACCGTGAGTATTTCAGAAGGTGGGGAGATGCAAAAAGAGCAGGAGCTGCCAAAGTAAATCAAAACGGATGAGGAAGTAGGGGGGGGGGGGGGGGGAGGAATACACTTTGGCCTTTTTACTTAGCTGAGAAAGGACCTTGTCCCCGCTCTGACTTTCACACTATGGAAACAGAAATTTTGTAAGCAAGAGTAAGGGCTCTTTCACACGGTCCGCCTCCGTAGGCGGATCCGTGTTGCTCAGCGGGGAATCGATCTGCGATCCCCGCTGAGCCGGGCGGATGACAGCTCCGTCTCCGCTTGCAGAGCGGAGAGGGAGGTGTCTCAGCACCTGCTGCCCTCTATGGGGGATCGGATGAGAGCGGACCGCTTGTCCGCTCTCATCAGATCCGCTCCGATAACTGAACGGATGGAAAAATAGGGTTTCCATCCGTCCAGATTTCAGCACAGGATCGGATGCGGATGGCAGCAGGTGTCAGCGGAGGTGTCTCCGCTGACATCCGCTGCCCCATAGAGCTGCATGGAGGATCCGATCAGATCCGCCTAAAAAACTGACAGGTGGATCTGATCGGACCGCCCGTGTGAAAGAGCCCTAAAGCCAGCCATGGATAGTTCAACTGATCAATCAATCAATTTTGGTATAACCAGTCTGTTGGATTTGACATGCAATTATTGCTAGAGGCTGTTATAGTTGCTAGCAATAATCAATGTGTTCTCCTGGCTGGGACAGCTTCTCGTGGTTGCAGGAAAGAAAATCGCTCCCTCAGTGGCCGGCCTAATGCCTCGTACACACGCAACGATTATCGGCCCACTCGTCCGACTTTTGTCCAGAGTGGTGTTTTGTTGGTTGGAATGTGCCTAGACTGCACACAAATTTTCTTGGCCAACAAAAATCTACTTCAGAAGTGATGTCATGTGCTGGTTTACTTTCCGTGTGTTTTTTCTTCTCTAAACATGCCCAGTCTTGCTCATCAAATTTTTGTCTGCCAAAATCTGTACTGACTGATGGAAAATCGGCCGTTGTGTTGACGGCCAACAAAAATTTTATAGCCTGCACACCAGATTTTTTTCGGCCGAAAAGTCGGAGTCGGTTGTCGGAAGCATCATACTAACAAGCCGAAAATCGGCCGATCGGACGTTGGCCAAAAATTTACGGCCAATAATCGATGCGTGTGTACGAGGCATAAGACTGCATTAAACATGGCTAAATAGCCGCAGCCAGGGGCACCTGCTGACATGAATCGGTAGATTCTTGCCAGCTGTTGTAAAAGCTGCTGTGTGTGAACGGCTGTAGCTGTCAGCGACAGCTTTCAGATTGTTCCTCTGTACAAATCAAGGGCCAGTGCCAATGCTGTTCACATATAACCACTCATTTGAGCTGTTGTATGTGAAAAGGGCCTCTGCCCAACCCTGGACACAGCCAGTGTGCATCCAGGGTTTACGTTTCTGCTGAAAATTTGCCCACAGCTTATTGGCCAGTTGGTATGCAGCCACAGCACAGAGTATTGTTGCCTCTGAATGCAATAAACTATACTCATCCCATTGCCTGTGTGTGAATGTAGCACAATAATCTCTGGACCAACCCCATAGACAGTTCTGGTCATGTCACGAAAAAGGCTAATTTTATGGGTGTCATTTCAGTCCACAAAGCAGTGTTTTATTTTGTACAGGCAACTGGTTCTTCCTATTCTCACTCTAGTGTTTCTCCATTTTAGTCCGACTAAATTGCTATCATATCAAAACAGTTCTTTTATTAAGATCTTCCAGGGCTTTGAACATATCTTTGTTCCAAAAATGCAGAATGCTAAATACCCCGGCAACGTGTTTTTCTTTGCTGGGGCCAGCTCGCAGAAATCCACAAGCTATCATTGCTCGCCGCATTCTGAAAATGCTAGTTGCCTGGCTGTCTTTGGCTTCAGTACTTTGAGTGCAGAAACCAACATGCAGCCACTTAAGTGAAGTCAGAATCCCTAATTTCCAGGCCCTGATACAGAAAGTATTGATAGTATTGGATCAGCACTAAATTCCAATGTTTAAATCTAGTACACTCACTATGGTCATGGCTCTGTTTTAGAAACTGTCACAAAAATGTCTCTTACAGAACACTGGACATTTAGTACTGGGTTGCCTTTTAAGTGAGCTGCTGTCAGATTGTACTCACCTGGGCCTACTTAAGCCCCGTACACACACGCAGATCGTCTTCATACAAACGTCTGCGGACGAAAGATCTGCCGATTGTATGCGTGTTAGTATGGTGCCTCCGACAGATGTCTGCACACAATCTGCGGACAAGAGTCTTTCTTGCAAACATGAAAATTTTTGTCTGCAGACACCAGAACGGACAATTGTTTGCCTGTCAGTACAGAAATCAGCCGACAGACCGCAGATTTGCAAGACTGGGCATGCTCAGAAAATAAAAAACACAGGGAAAGTTAACCATTACATGACATCACTTCTGCAGTCAGCTGAAGTCTGCAGACAAAATTCTTGTGCTGTCCTTGTGCTGTCTTTGCACTTTTCAACAGACACCGACATCCCGGGGAGAAAAGATGAACATTTGTATGACGACGATCTGCGTGTGTGTATGGGGCTTTACTCTACACCTGTCATCAGAGAAAATACAGAACTACAGATCCCCTAACTTGGAAAGATGCAGATTTAGTTTTATCAGAGAAAAATGTCTTATTTCCATACTTGTTCCAACCCCTTAGATTTCTAAGTACTGAAATCAGAGGGCCAACAATGGTGATGACACAACTAGCATTTCTAGAGGGAGGGACCGCCATGTTGCTTTGAATGACGGGTTTACTTTAAAGGATCGCTGACCTCTACTGTGACAGCGACACCATGATCTTTCCTGCCAGTATAGATTTGAGGTAAATTACAATACTCTATCTAGAGAGAATTCAGTCCATGAATAGAAAGTGGCAGAGAGATGTTTCTAGAAATCAATTTATGCTCGTCATCTCACAGCACATCAGGTCCTCCCGTCTGTTTTTTTTTCTTTAAATTCTTGTTGGTTTTGGCTGTAAAATTGCAATCGGAAGAGGAAGTAACCGCACACATTTCTGAGAGATTTTCTTGGCAGGCCACAGTATAACATCCAGCTGTGCTAATGAAAATAGATCATTTCAAACACTAATAGTCAGTCATCTCACATACATGTTTAAGCAACAGTCTTGTCTGCATTAAATAGTCCAGAATGCGACTTCTCTTTTCATTTTCTTAACCTCTTCGGCTCTGCGGCTTCTTCAGAAGTTTTGTTTGGGCAGCAGAGCCAAGAATCTTTACAACCACAGCAGGCTGAGACTTTCTACTGGACACTGATTGTATATAAATCACCTATAGAATATAACCCTGTTATTAGTTCAGAAAACCCAAAACTTTTTCACACAGCAATTCTATTTTTATGGTGTCCAGTGTCTCTAAATGCAAAAAGCCATATAGAGAATTTTAAATCTTCATCTTTGATCACTTCTTCTTGTAGCAATTGCAGCAGCGTAGCCTTGATTGGTGTTCCTTCCGTAATAAATATTCAGCAACTGGACATAGTTCTAAGAGAAAAGACTCTAACCCTATACCTGTACTGTGGCACAATTAGTATCAGTTCACTTAATCGACGCAGGACAGGTTCAAAGAATACTTTGTTATAGGTTATGGAATTGGGCATGTTTGGACTAGGGTATGGTAGCCTGCCAAGAAGCTGTGACATTCCCCACCCTACATCCACATGTATAGATGTCTTTTGTACATGTGTGGCTGTTGGGCAAGGAATTCCCTGGTCACAGATTATTGGACCGTACAGGTGACAGCTTTCTTGCATACAGTATGGGGGGGTTGCGAATCCTACTACAAACACACCTGAGCTCATCACTATTTGTGATATGCTATTAACATCTAATGATCACTTAGGTTGGCTAATGTGCAGTAGGTCTGATGGGTGCCCATAATCATAGAAATAGAAATCAGTAACAGGAGATTCTGCCAAAGACGGCACCACAATCAAGGATCACATATGCAGCTAGGCCCATACTGGAAAGTTTAGTGGTTTTAGGTTAGCCCCATAGCTCAGACTGCATGCAAATGATTGTGAAACTGAAAAATAAAAAAATATTTCAGCTGCACAATCGCACAGCTTAGTTATTCCACAAACTGATATCAACATTTTGGCTGACTAATGGCACGTTTGCAACATCATGTTAGCATCCTGAGCTCCATGGACATGCCACATACAAACAAATAGGAGCTTCAACAGGTCCTGTGACAGACTCATCAATCATTTAACTAAGACAGCATAGAATTTACCATAAATGTGTGCTAAAACACTTACCATATAAACTAGAGTATAAGCCGACTTTTTCAGCACGTTTTTTATGCTGAAAAAGCCCCGCTCGGCTTATACTCGAGTTAGAGTCCCACTTACCTTTCTCCGGTGCAGTGCGCATGTGCCACCACCGCTCGGGAAAGCCCGTACACGTTCGGCTATTCCCAGGCAGACGGCGCATGCGCAGTGACGTGTTGGAGCCATTTTTAAATGTAAGGCGCCTCACCGAAAAGGTAAGTGAGACTCCTCCGCAGCCCCTGCATCTCCTCAGGAGATGGTGCTGCAGGCATGGTACAGGAGATTCTCCTGTACCATACCCACAGCACTGCATCTCCTGTATCATGCCCGCAGCCCTGCATCTCTTCAGGAGATGCAGGGCTGCGGGCATGGTACAGGATATTCTCCTGTACCATGCCCGCAGCCCTGCATCACCTGTACCATGTCCGCAGCCCCTGTTTTGGGTCTCATGGTGGTCCAGTAGCTGCTGCATTTCCCACCCTAGGCTTATACTCGAGTCAATAAGCTTTCCCAGTATTTGGGGTAAAATTCGGTGCCTCGGCTTATATTCGGGGCGGCTATGGACTCGAGTATATATGGCACTTTATCTAATTTACAGCATACAGCAAAGATATACCAATGTGCTACAACTGATTCTCAACAAGTGTTAAATAGATAAACAGCTTATAAGGCTAGGCTTAAATAAGAAGTTCACTTTTAGAAAAAATGTACATTTATGATTTTTTGGAGCCTGTAAAGCATTGCATCAGCAGATCGCTGGTGCCATGCAAGTCTCCTTCAGATCTGTCAGTGTATCTGTGTGCCCGTACATCCCTTAAGCAGATACACTGACAGGAAGAATCAATGAACAACCACGACGCTCCACAGTGGCTGCAGCATTGGGGACATGTTACATGTTCCACTCTAAAAACTGGTGAAATATGTAACATGTTCCCAAAGGTGAACTTATCCTTTTCTGAAAGCAAATGACTGTGGACTTCAGCACAACCCCAGCCAAAATTTTATAGATTTTTTGGATAGAGTGAGAAAGGTTTAGAACCTCTGCTGGGGTTTCATTGCGGTCTGTGTTTCTCTTAGGGAGATTTTTACTTCACTTCCTGCCTTAACAGAAACAGGAAACCTCCCAAATAGGGACACAGACAAAACAAGCAAGTTTCTAGAGTGAGGAAGGGTAATGACAAAAAAAAAAAAAAATCTAAAACCCAGTAAAGTGAGGAAGTATAATTTCTATGATGTTTTAATGCTGTCCTGGTGACAACAGCTCCTCCTGTTGTCACAAGGACTGGATGTAAAGAAAAATCTCCCCCAATTTGGTCAGGGACAGTAATATGAACTTGACAGGCATTTAAACTCTTCCCCACTCTATCCAAAACAATTATTTGTGCCCTATGGAAAAGGGTATGTACTCTGCAATGCACGGATAACATCTGGCATGGTCACTTCAGCAGCTGGTTTCGTGAATTTTCATAGCTGAACTATGCTGGTAGTTCTGAAAAGAGAAGTATGGGCTATTGGGGGGGGGGGGGGCATTATACTCACCTAGGAGGATGCAGCATCAATCCAAAGCTGCATCTGTCGCCCGCTAGGTCTGCATAGAGAATTGAGCGATTCCAACACCACAATCGCTCAGTTCTCCCCCTCCACTCTGAGCAGAGAGCTGTGACTCTCTCCAGCACTCACTGGAGCACTGTGCTGTGGGGGGCTGACTCAGGCTCTTGGCGGAATGCTGAAAGGCTGAGATCAGTGTTAGTCCAGGCCTCTAAAAGGTTTATCGATCCTGACAGAGCCTGGACCGGCTATTTGATGTCGCTGGCTGAAAATGGACCACAGGGATGTAGAATGAACAGCACTCTATTGGAGCAGTATGTCAAAAATAGCTTTATATACTATAAACTGGCATTTGAGCCAATCCAACCAAGTGGTAAAACAAGCAATTGCATTAGTTGCTGCATTCTACCCACCCCATAAAAAATAGAAATAACATAGGAGGCTATGTCAGTGCTCTAGCCAAAGGTGGGGCAATTATCTAAAACTGGAGTAGCTGTGGATGGCAACCAATCAGCTTCTTCCAGCTTGTTCAGTTTAACCAGAAGTACAGCCCAATACCTTAAATTCTATCCTGCAATCAATGTGAGTCGAGTTCTGCCTTATGTGTCAAAACTGAAAAATCCCAGTTTTTCTCCCTTTATTTTGCAGTTTTCAGTGCTGTCACATGACTTCAATCCCTCTTCCTGCTGAGCAGCACGTGGGTGTGGTTACTGAAATCCAGTGACATCACTTCCAGGGAGGGGCACTGTTCCTGTGTAGCCAGTGGGCACATACAGGATGGGAGAAGCTGATCATAGGTTTCGGCCCAGTGATCTCTCATCAGTAAGGATGCTTTGTACGTCCTAATTCATGAAAAAATGAAGAAACTCCAATCGCAATAGTGGACAATAGACTAAAGCTTCGTTTCCACTAGTGGGACTTGTCATGCGTCTTTGGACACAAGTCGCATGACAAGTCCGAGCCCATTGATTTCAATGGCACCCGTTCCCCTCTATGCGAAAAGGTACCTGCACAACTTTGATGCAACTTTTGATGCGACTTTGATCCAGAGTATGTAAAGTTGGATCAAAGCTGCACTCAAAGTCACACTCTAGCCTAGTGGCTACATTTCCACTAGTGCAACTCTTAAGTACACTCTCTGGATCAAAGTCTCATGGCAAGTCGCACTAGTGGAAACAGGGCCTAAAACTCATTACTCACATGTAATGAGCAATGTATCCTTCTAAACTTTCAAAAATGTTCTTTTGTACCTAATTTTTTTCATATATTGTGCCGGTCCCCCCCTCCCCTCAGGAGAAGCTGCTGGCTGGCCTAAAAAAGGCTATGAAAACAGGAGGAGATCATGGTGAAGGATAGGAGGGATGGCAGGTCTAGGCAGGTCTGTCTAAGAAAGACCACAACCTTATCAGGAAGTGAAAGTCAGCTTAGCAAATTCAGATAAAGGGAGATAGCATTGTCCGTGAAGAATAGGAAGAAGTTGTTTGTCCAGCTTAGATAAGACTTTCTAGGCTACACAAGCCGCTAGCCGTAAAATGAATAATATCAAAGATAAAGATATTTAACATACTATGAATAGGAGAAAAAACATTTTTGACTGGAATTTTACCTTTAAGCTTTGGCTAAAAGCTGATTGGTTACCAAGCACAGTTGCTTCAGTCATAGTAACTTCCCCTCGGCATGTTTGAAAGAACAGCAATAAAAGATGCTTTAAAGTGAAACGACTGAACAGCGGTGTTTGTATAGCAGGAAAATTATCCATACATTTGTCTTGCAAATGTGTCCAAACCTGCAGTCTGGTTCGTATCAGCCTGAAGAAGTTGTCTGTATCAAGTGCATAAAGGAAAACATCCTGTTTTAGACGGGTCTATTTTCTCTTATAAGGAAGAAAGTATGTAGACTTACCCTTGCAGAAAATATGAGATGTTTGCATTATAATTTGTGGGCAGAGTTGTTGAGCCATTAAGAAACCCAGAACACCAAGCTAAACAGTATACACTTTGTCAAACATTTACACAAATATTTATGACTTTAAGAAGCTAAATGTATTTTATTGTATACCTTTAGCTGAGTGACACATTCACTGCTACATTGACTTTCAGAATGTCTTCCCTACTCCCATGTAGCACTAACTATATCAGTAAATTAAAATTCCATCTATCTTTGAGACCTGGAAGCATTTGTGTATGTTTCTTTCAGAGATACCTCAATGATCGATAGGATGTTTAAATTAAACATTCTTTCTGCTATAAACTAGAAGGGTGCTCTTCTAGAAGGAAGAGCCAGATTTCCTGCACAGACTCAGACAACCATCAGTGACTGTTTGCAGATGTCTGTTCATCTCAGTGATGGGACGGTGGTTACTGTCAGCAACACTATGTAAGCTCACGTCTGATGTCAGAGGACCAAACATTTGCAAAAAATTCCATTATTGGTCTCCTGATCTTTGGACTTGGTTGTGCTTTTTGGTAACGGCCCATATAGATCAGGGGCCTCCACACTGCAGCCCGGGGGCCATATGTGGCCCTTTGCCTGCCTTGATCTGGCCCTTGGGGCACACTTCATCCTACTGGTAGACACTATTCTGCCCTCTGACACCAAAAATACGGTGCCATTTCTCCCACTTGACACCAACATTGGGCACTATTCCTCCCCCTAATACCAAAGATAGGACACAGTTTACTCCCACTGATGCCAGCTAAATTTTCTATTTTCCATGGCCACAAGGTGGCCCCGTAAAGTCTGAAGAACTGTAAATGGGCAGTTGGTTCAGAAAGTTTGAAGATCCCTGATATAGGTGAATGAAGCTCTGCAGTCAGCTGTTGAAGGCTTTAAGAAATTCTTTGCAGGTATGAAGATATTGGCTTTTCTTTATATATATATATATATATATATATATATTAGACACAAAGGGGTTAATTGGCTACCATGCAGAGCTGCACCAGATTTTGCACTCTCCATTTTTAGCAAATCAGCTTCCATGTTTTAATTGTCAAAGCCTAATTGAACAAGCTGAAGTTAGAATCTGGTATAGATGTTCATGGCAGCCAATCAGCTTTTGAGTGCTCCAGTTTTAGTAAACCTCCCCCATAAAATTTAAAGTGGAGCTCAAGACTCCTTCAGAAAAACACAAGGAAAAGGCGGGGTAGAACCTCTGGCTGAATTCGCCACCGCAAAGTCAGCTAGAAGTGGGATCAGGTACCTGTCAAAGCCAGGTACCCACTCCCCCCGAAAGGTGCCAAATGTGGCAGTGAAGGGGGGAGGGGCAAACAAGACAAGCGGAGCTCCACTTTAAAGTTTTCACCGCCTTCACACATGGCATTTCTTCTCTAGAACCCCTGCAATTGATGACTGCCATCGATTAGACCTCATGTTAAAAACGCTGCTTCTGAGGGCATCTGGCATTTTTTTCCCTATGCCTCTAAACACCCCTCCATGTTAGCCTGGGTCCATGCACACATAGGTGTTTAGAAGTAGAAAAAAAAAAGCCCACTGCCAGTGTGTTCAGGAGCAGCAATGTTTTTGCAACATCAAGCATTTGAGCGTTAATTAATTTCAATGGCCAGAATTATTGTTTATTATTCTAGCCAATAAAATGAATTCACGCCCAAGTGCTTAATGCACCTAAGCATGTCTAGATGTGTTCATAAGCATCAAGTTTTTTTTTGCCAAAATGCTGCTGCCAGGAGGAAAGGTGTTAAGGAGATCTGAGCAAACACCCATAGGACCTAAGACTATTGAGATAGATTATTAAGCATCATATTTAAACAGATGGACTGCATCAACATACTGGCTTTGATTTAGTAAAGGGATAAGGACATTGTTAATTTAGCAAAGATAGAGTATACGGAGCTTAGAAAATAACATGAAGCTGTGTTCCTTTAACCGCTTGCCGACCGCCGCAAGTACATATACTGCGGCGGTCAGCCCCTCACAGGCAGAGTGACGTATCAGTACGTCACTAGCCTGTGAGGCTCTGGGGAGCGAGCGAGCGCCGCCGGCGGCCTCCCGCGCGGTCACGGACCCCCCCCGCGACCGGCGGACCTGATGTCTGCCGGTCACTCTGCGATCGTCGGGAGAGAGGGAGAAAGTCAGGCGGCTAATGTAAACAAGCCGCCTGTCATTCTCCCCTGTGTAGAAACACTGATCATACGGTTCTACTATGTAGGACCGTTGATCATTGTTCCTACAGCTCAAGCCACAGCCAATCACAGTTAGAATCACGCCCCTAGGGACACACACAGCCCCTCCCTCTCAAATAAAGTTAACCCCTTCACTGCCAGTGTAATTTTACAGTAACAGTGCATATGTATAGCACTGGTTACTGTAGAAATGTCACTGGTAATCCCAAAAGTGTCAAAAATGTCAGTCAAGGGTCCGATCTGTCCGCCCCAATGTCGCAGTACCGCAAAAAAAAAATCGCAGATCGCCGCCATTACGCGTTAAAAAAAAAAAACAACAAAAATGACGAAAATCTTTCCCTTTGTTAGTAAACGCGATAACTTTTGCGCAAACCAATCAAAATACGCTTTTTGCGATTTTTTTTTACCAAACATATGTAGCATAAAACAAATTGGCCGAAAATTTAAAAAAATTTTGATTTTTACTTTTTTTTTTTGGGGAATTTCATATAAAAAAAATGTGAAAAATATTGTTATTTTTGCAAAATTGACGCTCTTTTTTTGTTTATAGCGCATGATCAAAAAATCGCACTGGTGATCAAATACCACCAAAAGAAAGCTCTGTTTGTGGGAAAAAATTAGTTTAGGTACAGCGTCGCACGACCGCGCAATTGTCCGTTAAAGTCACCCAGTTACGAATCGCAAAATACTCCCTGGTCTTTTAGCAGCCAAATCCTCCGGGGCTTAAGTGGTTAATCAAGTACTAAAAGTGAGCTATCAATTTGCAAAGTAACCATAAAATTCTTAAAGCGTAAGTGCACTTATTCTTTTTGCCCTGCCTTAACAGTCCAACCGTTCCCCTCCACAAATGTACACAAGATTCAACACCTGCAGCCTTTGTCTGTTTATATCCAGCAGTGAAGGGCTCCCTCTCCTGGCCTTTCTGCACATTACTGCCCCATAGGCTTCCATGGTGCTCCCACCCAGGAGATGGACCCATAGAGGTCTAGGGGTCTGTACTGCACCAAGAGTGGCCAGAAGAGAGAGCCTTTCACTGCTGGATATAAGCCATCAGCAGAGGCCATGGGCATCAATATGAAAAGTAAAAATGGATTTTTGTAAAATCTTACCGTAAAATCCTTTTCTCTTAGCTCATCGACAGACGTAGTCCTCGGTGATACACCACCTTCGGGTTATGTTACCTCCGCAGGAGCAGGACTAGACAGGAAATTAAAAAGCTCTGGCCACACCCTAGGGGCAGTCCCAGAGGGTATATCCTCTCTCTCTCTGCCTCAGCAAATCAGTTATGTGAAAAAGCAGTGCTTAGAGAATTTAACCCAACCCAACTCCAAAACAGAGGGGCGGGGACTACGTCTGTCGATGAGCTAAGAGAAAAGGATTTTACGGTAAGATTTTACAAAAATCCATTTTTCTCTAGCGCTCATCGACAGACGTAGTCCTCGGTGATACACCACCTTCGGGACGTCCCAGAGCAGTATCACAACTGAGGGGTGGGAAAATGGAAATCAAATCCCAATCTAGAAGGCCCAACCGGTGCCAACTAGAAGTTTACAATGCTCATCCTTAATGATGAGACTCAACAAAAAAATTTTCAAACAGAAAAAAACCCTCGAGGTAGACCACCGGTCTCCTCAAATTGCGGCCTGCAAAACCTTGCGACCAAATGAGGCATCCGCCGATGCCGTCACATCAATTTTATAGAATTTAGTAAAGGTATGTACCGACGACCAAGTGGCCGCCTTACATACCTGGACCACTGACGCCTGATGGCGAAAGGCCCAGGAAGTACTGAGCGCTCGAGTGGAGTGCGCCCTAACAGGGAACGGAGGACTCTGACCCTTAATAGAATAAGCCTGTACCACCGTTTGTCTAATCCATTTGGCAATGGTCGCGGCAGATGCAGGCAAACCCTTTCTGGGGCCATCCGTGATCACAAAAAGTGAATCCGTCTTACGGAATGATTCCGTAGCTTTCAGGTATACCCTGATTGCCCGAACCACATCCAAGGAATGCAACGCATGTTCCCGATGATGCTTGGGCAGAGGACACAAGGAAGGTAGTACAATATCTTCATTCAGATGAAAATCTGAAACCACCTTAGGAAGAAAAGATGGCTTAGGATGAAGTACTACCTTATCCCTATGAATCACTAGGTATGGGGACTGGCATGATAATGCAGCCAGTTCTGACACCCTGCGAGCAGAAGTAATAGCCACCAAGAAGACCACCTTCTGGGATAAAGTAAGCAAGGGAATCTCCCTGATGTTTTCAAAGGGAGGTTTCTGTAGAACCGACAAAACCAAATTAAGATCCCAGGGCGGTAAGGGCGCGCGGACTGGAGGAGCCAGGTGCCGCACCCCCTGGATGAAATTCCGCACCAAGGATTTGGTAGCTAAAGGTTTCTGAAAGAAGATTGCTAATGCTGAAACTTGACCCTTGATGGTGCTCAAGGCTAGCTTCTGCTCAACCCCTTGTTGCAAAAAGGCCAATATTCGAGACACCGAATAGGTACGTGGAGGAAATCCTAAAGATTCGCACCACGCAATATAAGTCTTCCATGTGTGATAATAGACTTTGCTGGAAGTCGCTTTCCTTGCTTTAATAAGGGTAGGAATGACTGAAGTAGACAAACCTCTGTCCTTCAGTACTTGGGTCTCAATGGCCAGGCCATTAAAACCAGCGACTGTAAAGCACGAAGGTAAATAGGTCCTTGAGACTACAGACACTCCCTGAGACAAAGTTCCCACGGAACGTCTGCGACTAACATGTCCAAGTCGGCCAGGCCGGCTTGAAGAGGCCAGCCTAGAATTTCTAGGACCACTGGCGCTGATTGGATCTGAACCAGGCGTCCCTAGAGCTATCTGGCCCCGACCATCCGAGAAAGTCTGGTCGTTTTCTGTTCCCACACATTTATCAGATACCTGATAGTTATCAGGAAAGGTGATCTTTTCTGGTTGAACCTCAGGGACCGAAGTCACCCGACTAGAGGCTACTTGGCCTATCTGGTCAATCAGATCCGATTCCTGTGAGGTATCGGGACTAATCTTAGGAAAAGGTAAAGGAAAAGATCTATACAGGGAACGGTAACTACCGCTTCCTGTACTTAAATGTTGGAAGGGAAGAATCGCACCGGTAGTAGTGGTTGATGCTCGATCTAATGTCCTGAATACCGGTGAAAACGTCCCCCCACCCTGAAATCGGGTGGGGGCGCACCTTCAGGCTGTGTACTCCTTTACTTCGGGTTTGGCTGGGTTGGTCCTCTGCTTGTCCGACCAGCCCTTCTTGAACCCTCCTGGAGGAGTCTTGCCTTTCCCGGGAGTACCAGCCGGGCGCCCTTTATGGGCGGTAAAGAAAGGTCCTCGCTTGTTGCGAGGTCCCTTAGCTTTTGCAGCCTGTGGCAAAAAAGTACTCTTGCCCCCGGTGGCATCCTTAATGATTTCATCTAGGTTGGCTCCAAATAGACGATTCCCCTGGAAAGGGAGATTGGTCAAAGTCTTTTTGGAACCTAGGTCAGCTGACCAGCATTTTAACCACAGCACACGTCTGAGGATCACTGCTAACTTAGATGCATGCCCTAACAAGGGAGTAGTGTCCAAGGCTGCGTCACAGATAAACCGTAGCCCTTGTATGATCTGTTCTATCAAATCAGATGTCTCCTGGGGAATATCTTTTCCCCTAAGATCTTGGCGTACCATTTTCGCCCATTCCGTAAGTGTCTGGGAAACTAGACCAATAACAATTACTGGTCTAAATGCTGACCCTATCAGAGAAAAGATAGTGCGGGACTCCGCTTCTATCTTTCGATCCACCGGATCCTTAAAGGACGAAGTGTCCTCCACTGGAATAACCGTGGCTTTATTCAGCCTGGAAATAGGCGGATCCACGACTGGTGGTACCGTCCATTTCTTAATGATGGATTCCTCAAACGGATAGCGTCTAGCAATACGCTTGGAAATAGTAAAGGTACGTTTAGAATGCTCCCATTCTCCTTTAATCTGATTACCAAAACATTTAGGTACAGGAAAAGCCTTCGCCGTCTTGATGGGCTTATTAGTCCCAAAAGGCCTCTCTGTTTCAGTTGCCTCTGCCGGTAAAGCCTCAAGTTTTAAGGTTTCTTGCACTGCCACAACTAGTGCGTCCACCAATGCTTCTTCCTGAATTATAGCAGGAGAAGAAGCGTCCTCCTCACTGTCTGAGGGGGCTTTACCTGGGATAACAGCCCTTGCAGAGGAACCTGCAACTGCAGTGACCATCTCTGAATCAGAGTCAGAGGTGTCAGATAGTATAGGGGTAGGCGGGGGTCGCTTCCTTGACCCCCGTCCCTGACAGGCCGCCTCCACCCGAGCCACCATAGACTCCAAAATTGCTGTAAATGACTCTATACTCTGTGCACCGGCGGGTCCCGAGGCCCCCTCGAGGGAAACAGGTGGGGGAATATGTGTGGCAGGGTCCATAATAACTCCAGTTACTTCCTGGATGATATAATTCAAAGTAAAGAAAAAAACTTTCTTTTTTTTTTTTTTTTTTTTTTGACCCTCAGCGCCACAAAAAAACCCCTTAGTGTTACCTGCTAGGGATCCCTATCGATCGAGAGAGAGAGAGATAGACCCCCAGGCTCACCACTTGATGTTCAGAGTTGAACTGCAACAGCTTACAGCGCTGTCTTAGACAAACAGGAAGTCTTTTGGCTGGCTGCCCAGGAAGAAAGGAGGCGGCTCCGCCCCTCTGCACGCCTTCCGGCGCCTCCCCCAAGCTCCACGAGGTGTAGAATCACCTCAAACATGGCCGCCCCCATGCTGGAGACACGAGGCTACGCCAAAATGGCGGCTCGTGCGATCCAGCAAAAAAAATGGCGGCGGCCTGTGCTGACTAGCGGTGTGCTGCAGGCACACAACACTCTCTCTGCATGGGGATATGGCGTGGTTGGCGGTACCGGCCCTGGCGGACCGCATGGCCGTTCGGGAGGCCTGCTATTAGCTGGAGATCTGACTAGGAAGGCAGTCTACATGTCCATGGCTTCTGACTGGTAGGTAGCTTATACTTAACCCATAAGATTCCCAGAATGCCACAGATTACATCTTTAAAACATGTATACAATAGATTGTTAGCTCCCAAACCAAGCCTCCTGGCTTTTTGCACACATAAAATCACACTCAAAGTAGGAGGATTTGTGACATGTTATAGGATAGAAAGAACTCTTTCTTACCATACAGAGAGGGGCCCGCGTTCACCACAAAACCCGTCAGGGAAAAAAGGGGGAACATACTACTCACCATACCGGAACCAGGCGGGCACCAACTCCTGACAGTACCCCTCTCCACCGGGGCGGGAGGGCTGTCGACCGATACGGACGCCGTGACTCATGGTCTTTGGCGTTTCAGCGAGACGTTTAACTCGCGGGTTCAGTCCTTTTAATGGGACTTTGTCGCGGCCGACCCAGCGCGGAGCTATGGCCTGCACGCGCTCGTAGGCTGAACTGGGGTGACCACCGGATCTCAACATCTAGCCCGTCGCCCAGTTCAGCTTTCTTGCTTGAAGATCTCACAGGAACACTGGAGAAAAAAAGCTGTCCAAAAATCCTTTTAGAAAAAAATTCTTGCCAGGACCTAAGATCCCAGCAAGGTATCTAGGTCCTTACTCCTAATTAGACAGAAAATAACTGATTTGCTGAGGCAGAGAGAGAGAGGATATACCCTCTGGGACTGCCCCTAGGGTGTGGCCAGAGCTTTTTAATTTCCTGTCTAGTCCTGCTCCTGCGGAGGTAACATAACCCGAAGGTGGTGTATCACCGAGGACTACGTCTGTCGATGAGCGCTAGAGAAATATACTTTTCTATAAGGAGAGTGTGATTGTGTGATTGTTTAGGTCAGGGCAGAAAGAATAAATGCACAGTTTCTGCCCTTCCACTTACACTTTAAGGCCCCTTTCACACTTATGCGACCTAAAAGTCACGCAATTTTACCGCAGTTTTGTTTCCGCAGAATTGAAGCAATGCCTATGTCTTTGGACCTCAAAACGCATTAAAATCGTCCCAAAGTAGTGCAGGGACTACTTTGAAGTCGTTGCAACTTGAAGTCATACAGATATGAATGGTACTCATTAGAAATCATGGAGTACAACTTGTCATGCGACTTTACAGTCCCAATTCTCACGACAAGTCGCACAAGTGTGAAAGGGGCCTAAAGCCCAACTCTGGGCACAATGATTTCACTGCACTGTCATTTATAAGTAACTCTTTACCTTGTTTGATATGTAGCAAGCATTCTGGCTTTCTTCTTAGGCCCCGTTCACATACGAGCGACGCTTCTTCCAGGGGCGACCTCCGAGGTCGCGGTGCGAGCAGCGCGCCGCGACCTCGGAGCGGCCGGCACAGAATTCATAACATTGAAGTCTATGGCGGTCGCCTCCTGGTCGCCCCAAAGAAGCTCCGGACCCTTTTTCTAAGTCGGAGCGACTTGTGTCGCTCCTATTAGAACGGGTCCGCAGCTTCCCTATGGAAGGCGACCTACGGCGACCTGTGAGGCGACCAGGTCGCCTCACAGGTCGCCTTAGTGTGAACGGGGACTAATAGTTTAAACATTTTTCTCTTACTTTTCCTGGATGGAACAGCTCCCGTCTGTCTGTGGAGATCAGCGCTGTGGTCTATTAGACACCAGTATGGCTGTCGTGTCTCTGACCCCCTTCTCCGCACAGCAGATCACAAAAGGCAAGGCCGCAGGACGTGTTTTGTGCATAAAAGTAAGGAGCTACTTATAAATAACAAAGCAGTGAAAACACCATGCTTGAAGATAGGCTTTAATGTAGGCATTCACTTTATTAGGTTATCCTCTGTTCCTTTAGAAAATTAACCCCACTGACACAGTGTAAACACAAGGTCTTGCTGTCGCTTTAGGAGGAGAATTTTATTTTCTGATTTGGATAGGACTATAAATTAGTATTTGGGGCCCTTTCATCCATTCAGAGATCCTCTGCTGAATCCAGTGAGATTGCAATGGATGCCACATCCCTTCATTTTTGAGCTTGTAACGGATCCATGTTAGCGTATGGGCCGGAGGATGTGAATGGACATGCATTTATTCACATTGTTGTACCTAAAGCCAGTTACATTTAAATCTAAAACACTGAAAAAAGGACTCAAACCTTTTCGCTTTTGGTTTTGTTTTTTTCGGACCTGAAGGTACACTATTTGAAGGTAAATGGACACATCTCTATTTAAATCCGAATGCCCATAGACGTGTCTGTTTTTACGACTGTGTACGATGTCCTAACCTTGTATTGTAGAGTGATTGTTCCTTTTTCTGGTTTTGAAAACGCTAAATAAAATACATATTCAACCCAAATCCACCTGCCCATAGACTAACATGGTTTCGATTCAAATCCACCTGAAAAAACATATAGCCGATCTGATCTGAAAGGACCCTTATGATTGCACATATAATACAGACTGACCTTATTTAATAGAAATGAGGTCTAACGTGCTAATAGTGCGATGCAGAACCAACTGAAATTTACTTTGCTGAAGTCGGTATAGAAGGAATTCCAATTGGTTGCAATGACTGACGGCGCTTTAGAATAAGGCCCCTTTTACACACGGAGTCTGTCAGGCGGACTCCGTTTTTCTCAGCAGGGGATTGATCCGCTGGTCCCCCGCTTAGCAGGCGGATACGCAGAGACACAGCTGTCAGGTCCCCATTCCTCTCTGTGGGGGAATCGGACGGGAACGGACCGTCTGTTCATTCTCATCCGATCCACCAGATGGATGGAAAATAAGGTTTCCATCCATCCGGTTTTGACGGATCGGATGTCAGCGGACATGTCTCCGCTGACATCCGCTGCCCCATAGAGATGCATGGGGCGTCCGTTCAGATCCGCCAAAAAAACTGACAGGCAGATCTGAATGGACCCCCTGTGTGAAAGGGGCCTTAGAAGGCTTTATTGAGTAAGTCCAGCTGTTTTTGGTTTCTGCTTTACCCTGCTTGATGTGTATATATAGATTGAATTTTTGAAGGCTAAATAGAATTGGATTTTTCTCATTTCCAGACATCGACAAATAAATTCATATTAGTAACATTTGCTAAACAAAGCCACATGAACACAGAATTCTTTTTGCTCATGCAGTAAGCATTAAATATTGGCAAGTTATAGCAGGCTGTGAAGAGAATGACCGATCGCTAACTGCATTAGACTCTGGGGATAAGCGGTATAAAATAGTGTTTGTGTTCATAATAATAATGTTTGACCACATTTAACACACTAAAAATTAACCCTCAGCATTCAGCTATGGCAAGGAAATAATAGTAATTTGTGACTGAGCAGCTATGGTTTCCAAATGATGTAGGATCACATCATTTAGCAGGAAACCGTGGAATACATTTCCTCAAACGGCAAGTTTAAATTCCTGTTTAAACCTCCAGTTGCTGTTTACTTATCGCTGTCCATGAACAGCTGCTTTTTATTTCACTAGAAAAAGAAGTGTTGCTGAAAAGTCTTGAATCCTTTGTAGAGCAGCAAGAGTGACCTCTGCAGGTTGTAGAACACCACAACTTGGAGATACTTGGTGCTCGGTCTAAATTGCATTTCACTTTTTATCCCATGATACACAGAATTGGGGAATTGGAAATATTTATTTGCTCTTTTTACATACTTATTTGACTGCCCTGTAGCCCGAGACTAGCCAAAATGGCATATACTTCAAATGGCAAGCTTGACTGGTAGTGGTACTTGTCAAACCCGAGGTGGGGAGTCAAAGTGCTGCACTATGAAGTATCGCTGATGCAGCAATGTGAACTCATCCCTCTGGATGCCATGTCAATTTGGAGCAGGGTGGTACCTCCCCCTCCACGGCCAGTAATAAACTAATATAACAAGGGGTTAGGTTGGCTGTATTTCTAGTCATATTGTATAGCTGTAAAGGTTCCCCTAAATATTTAGTAAAGTAGAACTATAGGCAAAACTTTTATTTTCATTTTGGATAGAGTAGGTCAGGGTCCAACCCCTCCAAGATTTAATAATGCCATCTGTGTCCAATTGGGGAGATTTACCTTCACTTACTGTCCCATAGACTAACACAGTGATGGTGAACCTTGGCACCCCAGATGTTCTGTAACAACATTTCCCATGATACTCAACTACACAGCAAAGTGTATAAGCATCATGGGAAATGTCGTTTCAAAACATCTGGGGTGCCAAGGTTTGCCATCATTGGCCTAACAGGAAATGAGAGGAAACCCCTGAAAACTAAGGGAATCTTTCAGGGCCCCCCAGGTCATCAGTGTCCCCATTGGAAGATTTTCCCTCTATTACGTTTCTGGGGACAACCCAAGATTTTCTTTTACTTTCAAAGACTTTCAAATAGAGAGAGTGAATTTCCTAAGGCAGGCCCGGTTCACACTGCTGCGGCTTTGAAACTGACAACCCAGCGTGACTTCTGTACGACTTCTTTAGCAGAAGTTAATACAAGTCGTGCCGAAGTCAGAACAAAAGTAGTGCAGGAACCTTTTTCTAAGTCGGAGCGACTCAAGTCGCTCCTATTAGAATGGTTCCATTGCATTTATTGGGGTGCAATTTGTGATGCGACGTGCTCTCAAAGTTGGAGCACATGTCGCGCCAGTGTGAACCAGGCTTTAATGGGGGGCACAGACAGCAATAAAAACTGACTGATATTCTAATCCATCCCCTGCCTATCCAAAACTAAAAAGTTTTGACTTTAGTTATACTTTAACCTCTTTACACCAGCAGTACACATATATGCGGCCTCTTGGCAGGTGGGCCCTAACGCCAAGTGGCAGCATATATGGGTACTAGAATGTAAACAAAGCTGTTCTGAGAGTGCGCGTCCTGCAAGCTCCTGGAACAGTTAGCGGCGGTTAATGGAAAGCTTCCAATCCCTACTTGCGTTTGGGAGCATTCTGATCATGTGACCATGATGACAACCAATCACAGTGGTAACTTTATCAGAAACCTCGCCCCGCGTCCCAGCATCAGAAATCTCCTAAAGTGCCAGGAGTTGCCAACATTAAGGAGTTAAGCTAAAATAGGATTACATAGGTAGCTGTGAGGGACTGGTTACTTACCCTATCTTTGCCTTTGTGTGATGATCTGTACTGTTGGTAGGACATGAGGACCATTTTGGGAAACACTGTATTGGAAAATCAAATGGAAAGATCTTTGTACACAAGTCGTTAGCTTCCCCTCTCCTATTGTGGCTACCCTGAGGGAGTCATTTGGAGTGTTCACTACTTACACATTAAAGTGTATATAAACCCAAGAACAAAAATGTAATATTTTTTCATTTTATTTGTCCTTAGATGTAGTGACTGCATTTGTTTTCTTTTTTCCTTTTTCCAATATCACCTGGTGAACCTCCTTGTAACACACTTCCTGCCATAAGGTGACACCATTCACTCACTGCACTGCATCTTTGATGAAGCAGGTTTCACCCCAGGACAGGAAGTATGTTGGGATTCCAGAACGTCTCCCCTCCTATTTCTATAACCTATGAGGGAGGTGTTTTGTAGTTTACAGAGGTGAAGTGGGCAGAGTTGATAATTGTGCTTGAGAGAACACTGCGGTGCGTGCAGACTCTGGCCCTGAAGTACTGGCAGGATGAATAGGATCAACAAGTTTTGCACTTCTTAAAAAGATATACAACTCTATCAGTGGTATCATGAACAAGAGAGAGAAAGGAGGCGCAAACACCTAGTGCATTACCCGTGGTCACTGTTTGCAAAATCTTAATAAAATGCCAAATGCATACTCACAGACATGAAGATAATAGAATCGTGTTACAAGAATCCACCATGTGTGAACTGGAATTCATCAGGACCGCTAACGCGTTTCGGGGGTCAAGCCCCCTTCCTCAGAGCTCGATTTTATTATCTTCATGTCTGTGAGTATGCATTTGGCATTTTATTAAAATTTTGCAAACAGAGACCACGGGTAATGCACTAGGTGTTTGCGCCTCCTTTCTCTCTTTTTCTATGTACCCATGTTGGAGTTCCATGCCTGAGGAGAGCAGCGCGCCAGTCTTCCCCTTTGGAGTGAGCGCTAGGCTGAATTTTGTACTTTGGATCTATCAGTGGTATATATAAAAGTAAAAGGGAGAAAAGAAGAGAAGTTCTTTGATAGGTTTTATGTTTACATTAAGGTAACTGCAGTAGTAGAGTGGAAATTGGCATTATTAGAGCAGTAGTAGAGAGACCCCATGATGTAGGGGATGAAATAGGACAGTAAAAGCTTGCAGTTGGGGTCCAAGAGGAAACTAGAATTACAATTTAAATGTTGTTGACTGACCTTCTAAAAAGACCATATATCTTTACATTGTTATTATTTAATGCATCAGTGAGCTGGAGGCCTTGATTGCTTTATATCCCAAAGAAAAATCTGTGCTTCACATAGCAACCTGATGCACAAAAGAATAGAAGGTCAAAGCTCACTGGCTTTGCGCCAGGTAGTGTTTAAAATACTTTGATAAATAAGGCCTAATGATTTGGAAACGCAATTCTTAAATGAATGTTTTCATTTTAAGGGTATGAGAATGTATACATACCACATCAGTTTTAGATTTCACAAAGCTCTGCCACTGATCACTTTTCCACTTTTCCAAAAGATCCAGATTATTATGGTGAAGGATTGGGGAACAAATAGACATTGGGGTCAACGTAGCTATGGGCAACCTTCCATGGTTGCCCTAAACTTGAAACATATGGGGAACGTTAGGCTATCCAAAGCAATTCTGGATTCATCTAGAAGAGTTTACGACGACAACCATATAAATCAATCTGGATCCCCTAAAGATCAAATACATTGAGTGGAAGACAAACAAAAATGGCCATATATATTGGCAGATGTATATCATGTGGTCAGTTTTTACTTTCTCGCATAGAAATGAGGCCTGTATTTTTTTTTGTCCAAACTTTGGGTATTTTACACTGAACCTGTCCCATACACTCATTTGATGAATTCATCTGTAAATTGGAATGTATTTTCTAGTGAACAGTGTTTTGTGAATGGAAGAAAGGACTTGAATACTGGACAGGACAGGGCTGCCACCTTACAGTAACGGCTGTCTTCTCTAAGACACAGAAAAAACCTAACACTGACAGCACAAGTAGTGTAGCCCCACAGAAGTCAGAATACAAATGACAAAAGAAAAAAATGATTTTCGTTTTCTGTCTGAGGGACAGTATTTTTTTATTTTAATGGACCATAGGACTGGCAACTGTGACCAAATTAGGTTAAATACACAGGTGAACTGCACCTTAATGTATAAATTAATCACTGCATTATTTTAGTACTTTCTACACTATGATGAATAAGTAAAATAGACTTTCTGCAGATATTCTGTCCATATGGTTATGTACTGTACCCGTAACTTATTTTTTTTTAAATAGTGTCTTGCTACAATGTACAGATCTGATATTAAAAGACTTAACTTGCTTTCTCTGCAAAGTATTTTTGGTATCTGTATAGAAAATAAACTATATATAATACATGTGTTGTATTTTATCTACACATTTGAGAACATGAGACAATATTTTAAACCTATAAAAGCCACATGTAATAATTTAACTTCAATATAATAAAGCTTTTTTTGGGGGGGGGTTAGACATGCTTAATACTCCTTTTTTTCAAATGGTAATCATATAAATTGTGCACTGTCCTACGATTACTACATTTGCTTACATCAGAGACCCTCACAGAGGCCCCCTTACATCATAGACCCCACACACAGAGCCCCCATACATGAAAGACCCCCCACACAGCGCCCCCTTAGATCAGAGACCCCCCACACAGAGCCCCCTTACATCAAAGACCCCCCCACACAGCGCCCCCTTACATTAAAGACCCCCCACACAGAGCCCCCTTACATCACAGACCCCCCCCCCCACAGAGCCCCCTAACATCAGAGACCCCCCACACAGATCCCCCTTACATCAAATACCCCAAACAATGCGCCCCCTTACATCAGAGACCCCCACACAGAGCCCCCTTACATCAGAAACCCTCACAGAGCCCCCTTACGTCAGAGACCCCCCCCCCCCACATACACACACAAAGCCCCCCTTACAGAGACCCCCCACACAGAGCCCCTCTTACATCAGAGACCCCCTTACATGAGACCCCCCACACAGAGCCCCCCTTACATAAGACCCCACACACAGAGCCCCCCTTACATAAGAGGTCCCCCCTTACATGAGACCCCCCACACACAGAGCCCCCCCTTACATGAGACCCCCACACACAGAGCCCCCCCTTACATGAGACCCCCAACACAGAGCCCCCCCTTACATGAGACCCCAAACACAGAGCCCCCCCCTTACATTTGATGCAGGAGAGAGCGTACCTTAGTATGGAGGCTCACCACGAGGAGAAGGGCGGGAGGAGGAGGAGAAGGGGCGGGAGGAGGAGGAGCTGACGATCTCTCCTCTGGCGTCCCTAGAGAGGAGGGATCTGTCAGTGGCTTTGAATTGGAGGGCGGCTGAGCTGTGTGTAATACACAGCTCAGACTGCAGCTATAGAAGACACAGGCACAGCCGCATAGCAGGAGGTAAGCGGCCAGTAAAAGAGAAGAGAAGACCAAGCGCCAGTCTAAGTGTAGCAATGCAGTTATTTTAATAGCAATTAAAAGAGTGTTACTCACAAAGGTGCGTAAAAAACAGGCATCTCAAAGCATATGGGGCATCTGGGCAATGTTCATCCAGGGTGTCATCCCGAATCCCTTGTGGAGCTGGCGCTGTGGGGGATGAGCGGCGATCTCCTGTTATGAGGCAGGGGATGTGCTGATCCTCGGCGGTGGTATAGCAGAGTGGGTCCTTGGGTCGGAGGGCTATGACATCACTTCCTGGAGATGCTGGTGTGTGTAGAACGGCGACGCGTTGCGGAGCATGCGCTCCTTCTTCAGGCCGTGCAGGGGCCATTTTGGATGTGGGTATTTATGCCAATAGATCGTGAAATAAGTTACGGAGGCTCAACAGGGACAAATTAAAACAAAGCAAAGCTGCAAAAAGACATAGGGAAGACGGAAAAGTGGTATAAAGCTGGGGATGGACTGATACTGCTTTCAGGAATATGTGGGGGGGGGAGAGGGAGGGAAAAAGGGGGGGATGAGGGAGGGAAAGAGGCGGGGGGAAGGGGAGGGAAAGAGAGGGGGGAGGGAAAGAGAGAGGGGGGAGGGAAAGAGGGGGGGAGGGAAAGAGGGGGGGAGGGAAAGAGGGGGGGGGAAACAAGAGGCTGAGGGGGATGAACCTAAAACAATATATATTGGGAATAGTAAGTGGTAAGCGGCCAGTGTTAACCCTCTCCAGGCCGCGGTCGTCGCTTACCTCCCGCTGTGCGGCCTGATCATGTGCGAGCTGTGATGGCCGCACGGCGCCCCTGTTGCCCATGGCGCCCCGTGCGGCCACACAGCTCGCACACCCTAAAGGCCGGTCCTGTTTGGGATTTTCTTTTACTTTCAAAGATAATGGTAAACTGGACAAATAGAGAGGGTGAATCTTTCTATTTGGGACATAGCAAACAATGACAGGTTCTGATTCATCTTCACTCTATCCAAAACTAAAACAAAAGTTTTTCCTTTAGATATACTTTTAGTGTTACTAAACCCAGAACCTGCATTTACTATATCTGGTTTCCCACAGTACAGAGAATATGGAAATGCAATAGTATTAGTAAATATAAAGTGCTTTATACCTTTTCTCATCAACAGTATATAGCAGTCTTGTGACTTCCATCAGTGTTTGGTTAACCACTTAAGCCCCGGAAGATTTTACCCCCTTCCTGACCAGGGCCTGTTTTGTGATTCGGCACTGCGTGATTTTAACGGACAATTGCGCGGTTGTGCGACGCTGTACCTAAACGAATTTGACGTCATTTTTTTCCCACAAACAGAGCTTTCTTTTGGTGGTATTTGATCACCTGTGCGATTTTTTGATCATGCGCTATAAACAAAAAAAGAGCGTAAAATTTGCAAAAATAATATTTTTCACATTTTTTTTTTTATATGAAATTCCCCAAAAATCTAAATTTTTTAACATTTTAGGCCAATTTGTTTTATGCTACATTTTTTTTTTTTTTACCAAAAATATCGCAAAAAGCGTATTTTGATTGGTTTGTGCAAAAGTTATTGCGTTTACTAAGGGAAAGATTTTTGTTGTTTTTTTTTTTTTAACGTGTAATGGCGGCGATCTGCAATTTTTTTGCGGGACTGCGACATTGCGGCGGACAGATCGGACCCTTGACTGACAGTTTTGACACTTTTGGGGTTACCAGTGACATTACTACAGTAATCAGTGCTATACAAATGCACTGTTACTGTAAAATGACACTGGCAGTGAAGGGGTTAACTTTTGAGAGGGAGGGGTTGTGTGTGTCCCTAGGGGCGTGTTTCAAACTGTGATTGGCTGTGGCTTGAGGTGTAGGAACAGTGATCAACGGTCCTACATAGTAGAACCGTATGATCACTATTCTTACACAGGGAGAATGACAGGCGGCTTGTTTACATCAGCCGCCTGCCTTTCTCCCGCTCTAACGGACGATCGCAAGTGCCCCGCGGGCACACGTGCGGGGGGGGGGTCCGTGACCGAGCAGGAGCGCGCCTCCGGCGGCGCGCACTCGCTCCCCAGAGCCTCACAGGCTAGTGACGTACCGGCAAGTGGTTAAAGCTTGTAAGAGGAGTTTTCATTCTACTCTGACTGTCCTATGAGGCTGCAGGACGACTGCCAAAACAACTCTCCAGCAATACACACCAAACTGAGCATGTACAGAGTGACTCCAAAGGCTCCATCTTATCAGGAGATGGATTGGGGACAGTGGACGAAGGAGAGGATCATAGAAGACCGGTTCAAACAGCCTTTCTACACAATGCGGAGGATTAACCCCTTAGGACCCAAAGAGTATAACAAGCCCTACTGGTAGGTGGAATGGGGAAAGATGGGGGGGGGGGGGGAATATGACAGGTGATAAGAAGGTTCCCAGGTTACAAACAACCTTTGGAAATGGTACTATTTGTACTAAAATAAAAAATTTGCAAAATACGTGTGCAATATGTGACAAGGAGTTAAAGCATGCCAAGAAAAATTGGTAAGTTGGAAGCTTTGGTGCATGAAGAGCATTAGGATTTAATCGCTATTGCTGAATCTTGGTCCATTCTTCACATGACTGGGCTATTAATATTCCTGGCTATGCTCTCCTTTGAAGTGACAGGGTAAAAACGAAAGGTGGTGGGGTTTGTCTCAATATGTATGAGAAGTGATCGCAACATTTTTTTTGATCACTTTTATTGCTGTCACAAGTGCTGTGAATGTAAAGATCCATGTGACCGCAATAGGCACTTGACAGGTACTCTTTATGGAGGGATCTGGGATCTATAAGATCGGGTTACCATATCAGAGACCTGATCAAAGCTGATCCCGGCTTTCTTTGGGTCTCAGACCTTCTGTGGCTCTCCCTGGGACGGGAGAGCCGAGTGAGCCACAGAAGGTGGCTGGAGGGGGTGGAGACATCCACTCCTGCTGCATGTATCATTAACCAATCTGCTTAGCTGCTCCAGTTATTACAAGAGAGCCGACCTTTGGCTCTAAAAAAACAGTACCGGGGTGATGCCAGCAGCTGCCTGATTCGGTGGCAACTAGTTACGTGATTTGGCGGCAAGTGGTTAACCACTTTAAGACCGGAGGATTTTGCTGCTCAATTACTAGGCCACTTTTTTCAACTTGGCACTGCGTGACTTTAACTGACAATTGTGAGGTCATGCAATGCTGTACCCAAACAAAATTCATGTCCTTTTTTTCCCCACAAACAGAGCTTTCTTTTGGTGGCATTTGATCACCTCTGCTCTTTTAATTTTTTGCAATATTAATTAAAAAAAAGCAAAAAAATTGACATTTTCTACTTTGACAGTTAAAAAATATTCAATATATTCAATTTTTGTCATATATTTAGGCCAAAATGTATTTAGCTACATGTTTTTGACAAAAAAAATTCTCAAGGAGCGTATTTTTATACACTTTAAGACCGGAAGATTTTACCCCCTTCCTAACCAGGCCATATTTTGCGATTCTGCACTGCGTTACTTTAATGGACAATTGCGCAGTCGTGCGACGCTGTACCAAAACTAAATGTATGTCCTTCTTTTCCCCACAAATAGAGCTTTCTTTTGGTGGTATTTACCCTCCTGTGTGATTTTTAATTTTTGAAAAAAAGAGCGACAATTTTGAAAACAAAAAAACAATATTTTTCACATTCTGATATAGAACATTCCCAAAACAAATTTTAAAAATCAAAATTTAACATTTTAGGCCAATTTGTTATCTTTTTTTTTTTCACAATAAAAAGCTTTATTCAAGAATAATGTAAAACAGAAGTTACAACATGGTGTTGAAATATAAAACACGTAACAGATAAGTTGTTTTCTGCTACATATTTTTGGTAAAAAAAAAAAAAAAAAAAAAATTGCAATAAGCGTATTTTGATTGGTTTGCGCAAAAGGTATCGCGTTTACTGACTACGGGAAAGATTTCTCATTTTTATTTTATTTTTTTTACTAGTAATGGCGGTGATCTGTGATTTTTTTTTTGCGGGACCGACATTGCAGTGGATAGATCAGACCCCTGCCATTTTTGGGGGGACCAGTGACATTACTACAGTAATCAGTGCTACAAATATGCACTGTTACTGTAATTATGACACTGGCAGGGAAGGGGTTAACACTGTTGGTGATCAAGGGGTTAAATGTATGCCTCATGTAGCGCCACCTTTTGCTGCGATTACAGCTGTAAGTCGCTTGGGGTATGTCTCTATCAGTTTTGCACATCGAGAGACTGAAATTTTTGCCCATTGCTCCTTGCAAAACAGCTTGAGCTCAGTGAGGTTCGATGGAGAGGGTTTGTGAACAGCAGTTTTCAGTTCTTTCCACAGATTCTCGATTGGATTCAGGTCTGGACTTTGACTTGGCCATTCTAACACCTGGATATGTTTATTTGTGAACCATTCCATTGTAGATTTTGCTTTATGTTTTGGATCATTGTCTTGTTGGAAGACAAATCTCCGTCCCAGTCTCAGGTCTTTTGCAGACTCCATCAAGTTTTCTTCCAGAATGGTCCTATAATTTTGCTCCATCCATCTACCCATCAATTTTAACCATCTTCCCTGTCCCTGCTGAAGAAAAGCAGGCAAAACCATGATGCTGCCACCACCATGTTTGACAGTGGGGATGGTGTGTTCAGGGTGATGAGATGTGTTGCTTTTACGCCAAACTCAACGTTTTGCATTGTTGCCAAAAAGTTTGATTTTGGTTTCATCTGACCAGAGCACCTTCTTCCACATGTTTGGTGTGTCTCCCAGGTGGCTTGTGGCAGACTTTAAAACACTTTTTATGGATATCTTTAAGAAATTGCTTTCTTCTTGCCACTCTTCCATAAAGGCCAGATTTGTGCAGTATACGACTGATTGTTGTCCTATGGACAGAGTCTCCCACCTCAGCTGTAGATCTCTGCAGTTCATCCAGAGTGATCATGGGCCTCTTGGCTGCATCTCTGATCAGTCTTCTCCTTGTAGGAGCTGAAAGTTTAGAGGGACGGCCAGGTCTTCGTAGATTTGCAGTGGTCTGATACTCCTTCCATTTCAATATTATCGCTTGCACAGTGCTCCTTGGGATGTTTAAAGCTTGGGAAATCTTTTTGTATCCAAATCCGGCTTAAAACTTCTCCACAACAGTATCTCGGACCTGCCTGGTGTGTTCCTTGTTCTTCATGATGCTCTCTGCGCTTTAAACAGACCTTTGAGACTATCACAGTGCAGGTGCATTTATACGGAGACTTGATTACACACAGGTGGATTCTATTTATCATCATTAGTCATTTAGGTCAACATTGGATCATTCAGAGATCCTCACTGAACTTCTGGAGAGAGTTTGCTGCACTGAAAGTAAAGGGGCTGAATAATTTTGCATGCCCAATTTTTCAGTTTTTTATTTGTTCACAAAGTTTGAAATATCCAATAAATGTCATTCCACTTCATGATTGTGTCCCACTTGTTGTTGATTCTTCACAAAAAATTACAGTTTTATATCTTTATGTTTGAAGCCTGAAATGTGGCAAAAGGTCGAAAAGTTCAAGGGGGCCGAATACTTTCGCAAGGCACTGTATGTATATAGGACTTAAAAGGTAGCCACCATTATTCACATAAGGTAAAAAGTCAGTGCTCAACATTTATTTAAAAATACAAAATGTTATAATAAAGTTTTTAAAACCAACACATCAATAATGTATACAAAAAGTGCTGTAAGACATATTCCTAAACCACAAGAACCTGTTACATGCCCATAGCTTGCCAGGATCTGGTGTATGTGAAAACACAGAAACTGTGACGACCTTCCGTGTTCTGGCTAAACTGAATTCTGGTGTGTGGGTACCAATGGATTGCTACGCATTTCGCTTTGCAGCTTCCTCACAAGATCCTATTGGTGCCAGACTCAAGGGGGGGAGGGGGGAGAACAAAAGGCACCAAAAACAATGAGATGGAGCGGAGGGAGGGCACCCAAAAGAGCCGTACTAAAAGGAACATGCACCAAGCATTAGGCAACCATATTATGGGGGTCTTGCCCAGGAGCCACATAGACTTCGAACGATAGCCACAGAAAGATGAAAGTCTTCCCATTTTCTGTGCAAAAGAGGACTAATGATGGTAACAGGGTTATCCCTGCATCAGAAATGTCCACCATACACCAACTTCTTTCTTCGGCTCCTCTCCATGCTGATCTGCACCGTGGGAAAAGCCCGTCTAATAGAGAGATAACGGAGATGTCCACTCGCAAGAAGAAAGAAGTTGGTGTAACCATGTTACCATCATTACTCCTCTTTTGCACAGAAAGTAGGAAGACTTTCGTCTCTCTGTGGCCATCATCATCAAGTCTATGTGGCCCCTGGACAAGACTCCCATAATATGGCTGCCTAATGCTTGGTTCATGTTCCTCTTAGTATGGCTCTTGTGGGTGCCCTCCCTCCATCTCGTTGTTTTTGGTGCCTTTTGTCCTCCCCTTTGAGTCTGGCACTAATAGGATCTCCTGAGGAAGCTGCAAAGTGAAACAGGTATCGATCCATTGGTACCCACACACCAGAATCCAGTTTGGCGTGAACAAGGGAGGTCATTGCCGGTTTTGTGTTTTCACATATACCAGATCATGGCACGCTATGGTCATGTAACGGGTTCTTGCGGTCTAGGAATATGCCTTACAGCTTTTTTTGTATACACAATTGATGTGCTGGTTTTAAAAACACTTAATATGATGTTATTAATAAATGTTGTATTTTTAGAACGTCCTATATACATATACAGTTCATTTTACATACATACCTATATGGTGTTAATCCTTGGAACTATGTGGCTAAAGATGTGAATTGTTGTCAAAGATGTTAAAGCGGAGTTCCAGCGGTTTTGTGTTTATTAAAAGTCAGCAGCTACAAAAAATGGATTTTTGTAAAATCTTACCGTAAAATCCTTTTCTCTTAGCTCATTGACAGACGTAGTCCTCGGCGATACACCACCTTCGGGTTATGTTGCCTCCACAGGAGCAGGACTAGACAGGAAATTAAAAAGCTCTGGCCACACCCTAGGGGCAGTCCCAGAGGGTATATCCTCTCTCTCTCTGCCTCAGCAAATCAGTTATGTGAAAAAGCAGTCTTTAGAGATTTTAACCCAACTCAAAAAAACAGAGGGGCGGGGACTACGTCTGTCAATGAGCTAAGAGAAAAGGATTTTACGGTAAGATTTTACAAAAATCCATTTTTCTCTAGCGCTCATTGACAGACGTAGTCCTCGGTGATACACCACCTTCGGGACGTCCCAGAGCAGTATCACAACTGAGGGGTGGGAAAATGAAATCAAATCCCAATCTAGAAGGCCCAACCGGTGCCAACTAGAAGTTTACAATGCTCATCCTTAATGATGAGACTCAACAAAAGAGAGAAAAAATTTTTCTTTTTTTTTTTTTTTTTTTCAAACAGAAAAAACCCTCGAGGTAGACCACCGGTCTCCTCAAATTGCGGCCTGCAAAACCTTGCGGCCAAATGAGGCATCCGCCGATGCCGTCACATCAATTTTATAGAATTTTGTAAAGGTATGTACCGACGACCAAGTGGCCGCCTTACATACCTGGACCACTGACGCCTGATGGCGAAAGGCCCAGGAAGTACTGAGCGCTCGAGTGGAGTGCGCCCTAACAGGGAACGGAGGACTCTGACCCTTAATAGAATAAGCCTGTACCACCGTTTGTCTAATCCATTTGGCAATGGTCGCGGCAGATGCAGGCAAACCCTTTCTGGGGCCATCCGTGATCACAAAAAGTGAATCCGTCTTACGGAATGATTCCGTAGCTTTCAGGTATACCCTGATTGCCCGAACCACATCTAAGGAATGCAACGCATGTTCTCGATGATGCTTGGGCTGAGGACACAAGGAAGGTAGTACAATATCTTCATTCAGATGAAAATCTGAAACCACCTTAGGAAGAAAAGATGGCTTAGGATGAAGTACTACCTTATCCCTATGAATCACTAGGTATGGGGACTGGCATGATAATGCAGCCAGTTCTGACACCCTGCGAGCAGAAGTAATAGCCACCAAGAAGGCCACCTTCTGGGATAAAGTAAGCAAGGGAATCTCCCTGATGTTTTCAAAGGGAGGTTTCTGTAGAACCGACAAAACCAAATTAAGATCCCAGGGCGGTAAGGGCGCGCGGACTGGAGGAGCCAGGTGCCGCACCCCCTGGATGAAATTCCGCACCAAGGATTTGGTAGCTAAAGGCTTCTGAAAGAAGATTGCTAATGCTGAAACTTAACCCTTGATGGTGCTCAAGGCTAGCTTCTGCTCAACCCCTTGTTGCAAAAAGGCCAATATTCGAGACACCGAATAGGTACGTGGAGGAAATCCTAAAGATTCGCACCACGCAATATAAGTCTTCCATGTGTGATAATAGACTTTGCTGGAAGTCGCTTTCCTTGCTTTAATAAGGGTAGGAATGACTGAAGTAGACAAACCTCTGTCCTTCAGTACTTGGGTCTCAATGGCCAGGCCATTAAAACCAGCGACTGTAAAGCACGAAGGTAAATTGGTCCTTGAGACCACAGACACTCCCTGAGACAAAGTTCCCACGGAACGTCTGCGACTAACATGTCCAAGTCGGCCAGGCCGGCTTGAGGAGGCCAGCCTAGAATTTCTAGGACCACTGGCGCTGATTGGATCTGAACCAGGCGTCCCTAGAGCTATCTGGCCCCGACCATCCGAGAAAGTCTGGTAGTTTTCTGTTCCCACACATTTATCAGATACCTGATAGTTATCAGGAAAGGTGATCTTTTCTGGTTGAACCTCAGGGACCGAAGTCACCCGACTAGAGGCTACTTGGCCTATCTGGTCAACCAGATCCGATTCCTGTGAGGTATCGGGACTAATCTTAGGAAAAGGTAAAGGAAAAGATCTATTCAGGGAACGGTAACTACCGCTTCCTGTAGTACTTAAATGTTGGAAGGGAAGAATCGCACTGGTAGTAGTGGTTGATGCTCGATCTAATGTCCTGAATACCGGTGAAAACGTCCCCCCACCCTGAAACCGGGTGGGGGCGCACCTTCAGGCTGTGTACTCCTTTACTTCGGGTTTGGCTGGGTTGGTCCTCTGCTTGTCCGACCAGCCCTTCTTGAACCCTCCTGGAGGAGTCTTGCCTTTCCCGCTAGTACCAGCCGGGCGCCCTTTACGGGCGGTAAAGAAAGGTCCTCGCTTGTTGCGAGGTCCCTTAGCTTTTGCAGCCTGTGGCAAAAAAGTGCTCTTGCCCCCAGTGGCATCCTTAATGATTTCATCTAGGTTGGCCCCAAATAGACGATTCCCCTGAAAAGGGAGATTGGTCAAGGTCTTTTTGGAACCTAGGTCAGCTGACCAGCATTTTAACCACAGCACACGTCTGAGGATTACTGCTAACTTAGATGCATGCCCTAATAAGGGAGTAGTGTCCAAGGCTGCGTCACAGATAAACCGTAGCCCTTGTATGATCTGTTCCATCAAATCAGATGTCTCGTGGGGAATATCTTTTCCCCTAAGATCTTGGCGTACCATTTTCGCCCATTCCGTAAGTGTCTGGGAAACTAGACCAATAACAATTACTGGTCTAAATGCTGACCCTATCAGAGAGAAGATAGTGCGGGACTCTGCTTCTATCTTTCGATCCACCGGATCCTTAAAGGACGAAGTGTCCTCCACTGGAATAACCGTGGCTTTATTCAGCCTGGAAATAGGCGGATCCACGACTGGTGGTACCGTCCATTTCTTAATGATGGATTCCTCAAACGGATAGCGTCTAGCAATACGCTTGGAAATAGTAAAGGTACGTTTAGAATGCTCCCATTCTCCTTTAATCTGATTACCAAAACATTTAGGTACAGGAAAAGCCTTCGCCGTCTTGATGGGCTTATTAGTACCAAAAGGCATCTCTGTTTCAGTTGCCTCTGCCGGTAAAGCCTCAAGTTTTAAGGTTTCCTGCACTGCCACAACTAGTGCCTCCACCAATGCTTCTTCCTGAATTATAGCAAGAGAAGAAGCGTCCTCCTCACTGTCTGAGGGGGCTTTACCTGGGATAACAGCCCTTGCAGAGGAACCTGCAACTGCCGTGACCATCTCTGAATCTGAGTCAGAGGTGTCAGATGGTATAGGGGTAGGCGGGGGTCGCTTCCTTGACCCCCGTCCCTGACAGGCCGCCTCCACCCGAGCCACCATAGACTCCAAAATTGCTGTAAATGACTCTATACTCTGTGCACCGGCAGGTCCCGAGGCCCCCTCGAGGGAAACAGGTGGGGGAATATGTGTGGCAGGGTCCATGATAACTCCAGTTACTTCCTGGATAATATAATTCAAAAGTAAAGAAAAAAACTTTTTTTTTTTTTTTTTTTCTTTTTCTGACCCCCAGCGCCACAAAAAGCCCCTTAGTGTTACCTGCTAGGGATCCCTATCGATCGAGAGAGAGATAGACCCCCAGGCTCACCACTTGATGCTCAGAGTTTAACTGCAACAGGTTACAGCGCTGTCTTGACAAACAGGAAGTCTTTTGGCTGGCTGCCCAGGAAGAAAGGAGGCGGCTCCGCCCCTCTGCACGCCTTCCGGCGCCTCCCCCAAGCTCCACGAGGTGTAGGATCACCTCAAACATGGCCGCCCCCATGCTGGAGACACGAGGCTACGCCAAAATGGCGGCTCGTGTGATCCAGCAAAAAAAAATGGCGGCGGCCTGTACTGAATAGCGGTGTGCTGCAGGGCACACAACACTCTCTCTGCATGGGGATATGGCGTGGTTGGCGGTACCGGCCCTGGCGGACCGCATGGCCGTTCGGGAGGCCTGCTAATAGCTGGAGATCTGATTTGGAAGGCAGTCTACATGTCCGTGGCTTCTGACTGGTAGGTAGCTTATACTTAACCCATAAGATTCCCAGAATGCCACAGATTACATCTTTTAAACATGTATACAATAGATTGTTAGCTCCCAAACCAAGCCTCCTGGCTTTTTGCACACATAAAATCACACTCAAAGTAGGAGGATCTGTGACATGTTATAGGATAGAAAGGACTCTTTCTTACCATACAGAGAGGGGCCCGCGTTCACCACAAAACCCGTCAGGGAAAAAGGGGGAACATACTACTCACCATACCGGAACCAGGCGGGCACCAACTCCTGACAGTACCCCTCTCCACCGGGGCGGGAGGGCTGTCGACCGATACGAACGCCGTGACTCATGGTCTTTGGCGTTTCAGCGAGACGTTTAACTCGCGGGTTCAGTCCTTTTAATGGGACTTTGTCGCGGCCGACCCAGCGCGGAGCTATGGCCTGCACGCGCTCGTAGGCTGAACTGGGGTGACCACCGGATCTCAACATCCAGCCCGTCGCCCAGTTCAGCTTTCTTGCTTGAAGATCTCACAGGAACACTGGAGAAAAAAAGCTGTCTAAAAAATCCTTTAAGAAAAAAATTCTTGCCAGGACCTAAGATCCCAGCAAGGTATCTAGGTCCTTACTCCTAACTAGACAGAAAATAACTGATTTGCTGAGGCAGAGAGAGAGAGGATATACCCTCTGGGACTGCCCCTAGGGTGTGGCCAGAGCTTTTTAATTTCCTGTCTAGTCCTGCTCCTGTGGAGGCAACATAACCCGAAGGTGGTGTATCACCGAGGACTACGTCTGTCAATGAGCGCTAGAGAAAAGTGTAGTTGCTGACTTTTAACACACACTTACCTGTCCCACGATCAAGCGATGCGGCCGATGGGTGCCTTGATTCTTTCTCTCTTCTCCCCTCGGTGCCGGCATCACAAGTGTGGGCACCCGGCTGTGACAGCTTGCGGCTCACAGTCCTTAGTGGCCGGGCAATCTTCTGGGACCTGTGATGTGTCCCAGAAGATTGCAGGGAGGGAGGAGAGGAGAACTTCTGCCCGAGCCGCCGAGGCAATCCTAGTGGAAGTGGGGACCTGTAAAAACTAGGTATCCCCCTCCACAAAAAAAAATTACATGCCAAATGTGGCATGTCAGGGGCCTTAAAGCAGACGTTTCACTTTTGGGTGGAATTCCGCTTTAAAATGGCATCATGTGTGGAAGAAAGGTGTCATCTAAAGATTTTTACCAAACAAATCCCGGGGGCTTTTAAGCTCAGCAAGACATAAAAGATTGTACATCCAAAAGAGAAAAACACCCACAATCAAGTGAAGTAGCTTGGTTAAGGCAGAGCAGTTTAGTGAAGGATGCAAAGACCTGTACAATCGGGAGAAACAAAAGAGTATCTTCAAAAAGAGTGGGATTTTCTAGGCAACTACAATATCCAATAAAGTTATAGAAATCATATAAATATTGATACATGTTAACCACTTGCCGACCGCTCACATGGGTGCTACTGCAGCAAAGTGGCTCGATTCCGTCCAGCGACGTAGACCTACGTCGCTGGACTCCTACCCTTGTGGGCGGCGCGTGCGCGCCGCCGGAGGCTCGCTCCCGCTGTATTCAGTTACAGCGGGAGTCGGGCCAGGGGAGGAGCGGCGGTGATCACCGCTGCTCTTCCCCGATTGTCGGGGATCAAGTGTGGAGATCCGCCCGCTTGTGTAAACAAAGCGGGCGGATCTCCTAAGTGACAGACAGGGTCAGATTGCAGGATTCAGCATAGCTGTCCCTGTGTCACACAGTCCCCTACCCCCCACACACGTCAGTAAGCACCAGGCATACATTAACCCCTTGATCACCAATAAAAACTAACCCCTTCTCTGCCAGTGTCATTTTTACAGTAACAGTGCATATTTATAGCACCGATTACTGTAGTAATGTCACTGGTACCCCCAAAAGTGTCAAATGTCAGTCAAGGGTCCGATCTGTCCGCCGCAATGTCGCAGTCCAGAAAAAAAAAAAAAAAATTGCAGATCCCCGCCATTACTATTTAAAAAAAAAAAAAAAAATAATAAAAATGACAAACTTCCCGTAGTTAGTAGCTGCGATAACTTTTGCGCAAACCAATCAAAATACGCTTATTGCTTTTTTTACCAAAAATATGTAGCAGAAAACAAATTGGCAAAAAAAGTTAAAAAATTTAGATTTTTACATTTTTTTGGGGAATTTCATATAAAAAAAATGTGAAATATATTGTTATTTTTTCAAAATTGTCGCTCTTTTTTTGTATATAGCGCAAAAAGTAAAAATCGCACGGGTGATCAAATACCACCAAAAGAAAGCTCCATTTGTGAGGAAAAAAAGGACAAATTTAATTTGGGTACAGCATCACACGACCGTGCAATTGTCCGTTAAAGTAACACAGTGCCAAATTGCAAAATATGGCCTGGTCAGGAAGGCGGTAAAATCTTCCGGTCTTAAAGCGGTTAAAAATACGCTCGTTGACCATTTTTTTTGTCAAAGACATGTAGCTAAATACATTTTGGCCTAAATATATGACAAAAATTGAATATATTGGATATTTTTTAACTGTCAAAGTAGAAAAATATTGTTATTTTTTCAAAATTTTCGCATTTTTTTCTTCGCACCAAGGGATTGGATTATGTCATAACAACATGGTGATTCCACAGCTTTCATCCTGTTCCTGAACAATCAACTATTGCCTGTGACAATTGAGTAATGTCCGTGATACTTTTTTTTATTATTTTCACCAACATACAATTTTTCAGGACAAGCTTTCGGGGTATGTCCCCTTCTTCAAGATCCAAGCAGTACTGATTCACAAAATGTTTAGCAGAATGGTAAAAAAAAAAAAAAAAAAAAACAAAATCTCTAAGCCAAAGGAAAAAAAAAGAGAAAACCAAACAAACAAATTCAACTGGCAATGGTAATAAAACTAGCATAGTAATGCCCTGTACACACTATCAGATTATCTGAAGACTTTTGTCTGCAGACTTACCAAAACCATATAATATGAGGTCAAACCTAAACACTTTCAATTTGTATGCAATCCGGCAGGCCCTTGCACTACATAGAAAAGGTAAATCTGAAGACAAAAGTCTTCAGATAATCTGATAGTGTGTACGGGGCATTAGTGAGATAAGACAGAGGTAGAGCTGAAGGTGGAGGGGATAGTCACAGAGGGGGCCGTAAAACTGTGGGAGAATGAGTAAGGAAACCCATATCTAAATTTAAGCCGTTATTTTTTGTGTCAAAAAGTAGTATCATTCTTAATTCAAAAGTTTTCCTTTCCTGGATAGTTCTGAAATTCCCTTTAAGAACTGAAACATTGAGGTCTTCTATAGTGTGGTCTGGTTGTGAAAAATGATGTCCCACAGGTGTGCAGAACTATCTTCTTTATGTTCCTTGATGGTATGTCTGTGCAAATTTATCCTCGCATGCAACTTCTGTCCTGTTTCGCCTACATAAGATCCTTTGCTACATCTTTTGCATGGGATGAGGTACACAACATTATTGGAGGTGCAGTTGTATGATCCTGTTATAATTTGTTTGTGTGACACTTTTAGACAGATTGATCTGGTTGCATAGTTTGCAGCGTTTTTTGTGGCAGGGTTTGCTCCCATTAGTTGTGACTTCAGAATCAGAATGAAGTTTTCTGCTGATTAGTTTATGTCTGAGGTTGGGTGGTTGTCTGAAAGCCAGTATTGGAGGTTGTTGGAATATTCCTTTCAGAGTTTCATCTTCTGTTATGATGGGTTGTAAATCTTTGATCATCTTTCTTATCCCTTCTAGTGCTGGATTGTATGTGGTGACTAGAGGTACACGGTTATTTGTTTTTTTTTTTCTTTGTATTGGAGAAGATTTTCTCTTTGGGTTTTTCAAGGTTTAACAGGTATTTTCCAAGAAACGGGTTTCCTGGCATTAATTAATGTGGCCAGAACCAAAGCCGAGACCCCCCTGGTCTTTTAATATTCTGGTTTCAATAGCCAGACCATCAAATTCAATGACCGTAAAGCAGGGTGGAATATGGGACCTTGAGAAAGCAGATCCGGACAGCATGGCAGCAACCATGGCTTCCCCACTGCTAACCTTGCGATTTCTGCAAACCAAGACCTCCTTGGCCACCAGGATTATCGGTTTCCCCTCCACCTGGATCCTGTTCAGCAGTCGAGGTAGAAGCTGAACAGGTGAACCATCTCCCTGTGGCTCCGGAGAGTGAAGTGGATCAATGACTTGGAGGACCTGGTACTCACTGCACAGGGCAGAAAGGAGCAGTATTCTAAAACCTGGGCCTGCTGGAACGCATTCATTTTCTCCGACGAAGGTCAGGCTCTCGGCACTCCCCCGGCTTGATTGATAGGGTGATTGGGCGAGGGGTCACTCGCGCAGGATACTCCTGCTCCCCCTCTTCTTTCACCCCTTATCCTATCCTTTCCTACTTCCCCCCCCTGCTTTTAGCCTTTCTCCCTCCTCCCCCTATCCGGTTGCTCTCATCACCTGGAGTCTCTTCCCCTTCCTTTCCTTTGTCGGTAGTTTTGTCTCATCCTCTGCGGCTCTTTTCGCCTCTCCCTCTGTTACTTCCTTGAAAAAACCTGGAACGAATTAAATATGGCGATGTGCGTGCCTCACGTATTGGTTTGGTTACCACACATTCTCCTTTCAATGTTGCCCGACGGTGCTGCTCTTCATGACACCTAGATATGATTAGTCTCTCGGGGCTGTCCTTGCCCGCACTTGGGGGTGGGGAGAGCTCACGGGAGGCGTTACTCCTTTCTCATGGGCTTGATGCCCTGTATGGTCAAGTTCACGTTCTGTATTATTGTGTCCAATTTGCCAAATCTTGATGTACACCTATTTTGTCCGTACGCACTTTGTATTTATTGTTCTGTTTAATAAAGAATTTGAAAAAAAAAAAAGAAGCTGAACAGGTGGAAATGCATAAATCAGGTTGAACCGTGACCAAGGAGTCACCAGACCATCTATTCCAATCGCGATCGGATCCTTGGATCTGGAAACAAAGTTGTCCAGCTTGTTGTTGAACCTGGGCGCCAATAGATCTACATCAGGAGTACCCAAACATTGATAGAGCAGCCGAAACACTTGAGGTCCAGGGACCATTCCCCTGGACACAGCTGTTGGCGACTTAAAAAGTCCACCTGCCAGTTGTCCACCCCTGGAATCAATACTGCCTACAAGACATGGAACATACCTCTCTGCCCATGATAGGATATGGTTCAACTCTTTCTGAACTGACTGGCTTCTGGTGCTGCCCTGATGGTTGATATAAGCCACTAGGGTCGAGTTGTCGGACTGAATCCTGACAGGACATCCCTGTAGTCTGAATGTCCAATAATTCAGTGCCAAAATAGGCAGCTTGGTTTTCCAAAATGTTGATAGGTAAAATCTTTTCCGTCCGAGACCACGTTCCCTGGGCAGACAGAATCCTCCAGGACAGCACCCCAGCCCAGCAGGCTGGCATCTGTAGTTACCACCTTCCAGGCTACCAGAAGAAAAGATTTCCCCTTGATTAAGTTGGTGGGAACCAACCACCAAACCAGATCCCGCCTCACTCTTGGGGGGGGGGGGGGGAAGGAGCATTGGGCAATCCAAGGCTTGGACTTTCTTGTTCCAAGCCAAAAGAATAGTGTTCTGAAACAGTCTGTAGTGGAACTGCGCATAAGGAATCGCCTCCAAGGAGGACACCATTTTGCCTAGCTTCATGCACAGCCGAATGGAGGGAAACTTTTTTACCCCCTTACGAACCAAACTAGCTTCTTTAGAGCCAGAACCTTCTCTGATGGCAAGAAAATCTTCGCCTGGGCGGTGTCTAAAACCAGACCTAGATATTCCAGGACCTGAACAGGCCTTAAGGCCGACTTCTCTCTGTTGATAATCCAACCCAGACTTTCTAAGAACTGGATTGTAAGAGACACATCTTGTGTCAGACCTGGGTTTGAATGATTCTTGAGCAGCAGGTCGTCCAGGTATCCTATTACTGAGATGCCTTTAGCCCTAAAGGAGGCCAATACTGGTGCCAAAACCTTTGTGAACACTCGAGGGGCTGTGGCAAGGCCGAAGGGCAGAGCCACAAACTGCAAATGGCACTGCCCCACTGCGAAACGCAGAAACCTTTGATGGGGCCTGAAAATTGGCAAATGAAGGCATGCATCCCTGATATCTATGGAGGCCATAAAGTTTCCTCTTCCTAGAGAGGCTACTAGCGAGTGGATTGATTCCATGTGAAATGACTGAACGGTCAAATATTGATTGAGATCCAGAATGGGTCCCACCTTGCCATTTGGTTTTGGCACTGTAAAGAGGTTTGAATAAAATCCTGTGAACCTTTCGCTTACTGGAACCCCCACAATTACACCCTGGATCCACAGGTGCTCTAGGGCAGTGTTTCTCAACCTTTTTTAGTCAAAGCACCCTGTAAAAACGGACAATCTCGAGGTACTCCATAAAAATGGACAGTCTCAAGGAACGCCATTCTAAAATGTAAAACTTATTCTAGTAGTTTTACATAATGCAGCAACATCCACACAAGCAGGACACCCAACGTTAGAGGTGATTTATTCCTCCAAAGCAAATACACTTTTGCAAACTGGTATTGACTAGTATTCCAAGGTTTCTCTTCTCCCTCAGTTTTTCTCCATCACTCAGCTAATGTAGACCCCCAACGTTGATGGAGAGGGGCAAACAAGAATGCTATGCAGGCGGCTGACATCCTCTATATCAACTGATGATGCCATCGCTGGCAGCTAGATGGTTATATAGGTGCACAATGAAAACCTGTGGCTTTGTGTAACTAAAAGGCAGGCTATATCCACACACCAGTTTGTATACAATTTGTATACAATTTGTGGGCAATTTTTAGGCACCCCTGAAGAAACCTCAAGGCACACCAGGGTGCCTGGGCACCCTGGTTGAAAAAGGCTGCTCTAGGGCCTGGAACACGTACCTCCTTTTTTTCTGGGCATGTAGGAACATTTAAGCCCAGAAATTGATAGGGAGGAAACTCTCAAAACTATCATGTAGCCCCGAGCTACAGTGGATAAGACCCATTTGTCTTAAACCACTTGATCCCATGTTTTTGAAAACTGTAAAAGTCTTCCCCCCCACCAGAGTGTGGGCCCCCCTTAATAAGGCGGACTTAGAACCCGCTTAATCAGGTTTTTGGACACAAGGCTTCTTTTGACTTTGAGGCTTTCTGAAACCTGATGGCTGAGGCCGTCGAAACTGCTTCGATGATGCTACATTGGCAGGGACAGTGACACTCGGAGCCTTAAAAGATGGGTTTTTATTCCTTCTTTTAACAGGCAATAATGCACTCTTCCTCCCCTAGATTTTCTGGAAATATTTACCTGGATCCTCTCCAAAAAGACGTTCCCCCATTAAAGGGGAAAGCTGTCACAATTTTTTATAAAAGACATTTCTGCCAGCGTATATAAACAGAGAGGAGGGCCACCCGGGATACTTATTGGATAGAATCCTTAAGGGCATCAATTGAAACAGCAAAGCATGAGAAATCTCTGCAAAATAATCCGCAGATTCACTACGAATAGGTAGATGCTAAGATAGCCTCTTAAAATGGCCCTTCAAGGACTGACAGACCCCTATAGCTGCAATAGCTTATTAAACAGCAGAGATAGCTGCGTCAACATACGGCATAGCCCACTTTTTCTTGAAACTCTCCTCCATGGGATATAGCAAATAAAATCTCTTTGGAGGCATTAACAACCTGTCAGGATAATCCCAATTCGCATACTGAAAAGGAAAGGCCTGAACCCAGTGGCGGCTGGTGCTCAAAATTTTATGGGGAGCGCAAACAGAAAAAATCGAATAGGCATTGCTTTGTGGCAAAAAACGCGGAAAAAAATTGCATGCCTTTGAGGTCACAAAAGTATAGTGTGCCCCCTTTCAATGCAGAGTGACCACAGCGTGCCACCATCAATGCAGAGTTACTACAGCATGCATGCCACCATCAATGCAGAGTTACTACAGCATGCCACCATCAATGCAGAGTTACCACAGCATGCATGCCACCATCAATGCAGAGTTACCACAGCATGCATGCCACCATCAATGCAGAGTTACTACAGCATGCCACCATCAATGCAGAGTTACTACAGCATGCCACCATCAATGCAGAGTTACTACAGCATGCATGCCACCATCAATGCAGAGTTACTACAGCGTGCCACCATCAATGCAGAGTTACTACAGCATGCCACGATCAATGCAGAGTTACTACAGCATGCCACCATCAATGCAGAGCTACTACAGCATGCCACCATCAATGCAGTGACCAGTGTGCGTGCCCCCATCAATGCAGTGTGGGACCCCCCCCCCCAGACCGGCGGGCGGCTTCTCCTCACTCGGCGATGGCTTCTGTCTTCTGTCCCGGCGGGCGGCTTCTCCTCACTCGGCGACGGCTTCCGTCTTCTGTCCCGACGGGCGGCTTCTTCTCACTCGGCGACGGCTTCGGCGGGCAGCTTCTTCTCACTCCGGGGGCGCGACTTCGAGTCCTCCTCCCGCTTCCTCCTCGGCCAATGGCATGGGGTTTGCCATGCGGACAATCAGGAAGCCGGTATTAGACCGGCTTTCTGATTGGCCAGGAGGAGGATCGGTGTGACAATAGCAAATTTTAATTCGCTATTGTAACACAATGGGTGGGCTCTGGGCGCACTGCTCTGCGCCCCGGGACCACCCTTTGCATCACCCTATTAGAGCATCTGGCTCTAATCAGGTGGTTGAAAAAAATAAAAAAAACCCATTGAGATCCATGCGTCCGGTGCCCTGCATGCAGATTAGGGGGCCGGACGCATGGATGGGGGGCGGCGCCCCTGCACCCTCAATAGACCGGCCGCCGCTGCCTGAACCCCTTGTTGAGGGTGTAAAGAGCCTATCGAGGAATAAGATACCTCCAAAGGCAATTTAAACCCAACCCGCACAATTTCAGTGAGGGATTGAGTCAGCATTCTCTGGGAGTGAGATGCTGTAAATGGCTCCTCAGACTCAGAATCCTCTGAAGAGGAAATGTGATCAGCCTGTGACTCCTCCAAGTCACCAATGGCTACCTCCCCATCATCTTCAACTGCCCAATCAGGTTCTGGACCAGAAGCCTCCATAGGACCTTCTGCTATAGGCCCCACCTCTTTGCTGGGCCCAGGTGCAGGAGAAGGGGATCTAACCCTTTTTCTTCCCACCCTGAGAAACAGAAGAAATCATCCCGGATATTTTACCCTCTAGGCTAGCCAGGGCAGATGCCAAGTCATCCTTAGTAACATAGGGAGAAACAGTAGCAACAATACCTGAAAGACGTAAAGGCTCAGATTGGCCAGTAGCTTCAGATGTCTCTGGGGAAGAAAAGGCTGTGGGAACCAGATTAGTAAAATGTAATCCAGGTGCAGGGGTACTTGACCCTTTCCCTGCTGTGCCCCCACTTTTTTCTGGAAGACATTGCTTTAAACATAAAGACGACCCAGAATTAAAAGTTTGCACCAAGGTAGATCTACTGCGATCCAGCATTAACACCTGCACCGATTCCCCCGATCAGCCGACCTTCCAGCCAGAGATCCTGAGCTTCCCTGCTTTAGCAGCGTTCAGATTAAACAGCCGGCGTTTCCCCGTGTCTTGGCCTAGGACGTCATTCAAGTGTGCTGCTCTGCCTGGATTTAAGCTGACCGAGATCTGCATGCAGACAACAAACCTGGTGAACAGCGCCATCTTGTTGCAGAAAAACAGTATTGCGGCCAAGAAAATTTTTTGTGCTATTCCTTTCTCTTAAAGCGGAGTTCCGGCCACAAAATCGACATAGTCGATTTTTGGGCCATCCGCTTGCTTTTGGTTACCTGAAAAATAAATGGATAGTTATGATTTTTTTTTTTGTTTACTTACCTCGTTATTGAAGAAAAATATACTCACCTTTCTTCCACTTCCTCCCTCTGCGGCCGCGGCCCGCACCGTCACTTCCTCTTTGCATTGATTCCTGGGAGCTGAACGTCATCGCTCCCAGGAATCAATGCACCTGCACCGGCCCCGTTCGTCAGTTCCGGTGCGGGCGCGTGATTCCCTGCTAAACAGCTTCTGGGCATGCCCACAACCTGTGGAGGGATGACACGCTCGCACCGGAAGTGATGAGCGGGGCCGGTGCAGGCGCAATCTGGGAGAAGAGGACACGGAAGAGGACGCAGAAGAGGACGTGCTGGCTTCAGCTGCCCACATCCGAGATGGCAGCGCTGGAGAAGAACTTTTCAAGGTAAGTATTTCTTCTAAAAAGGTAAGTGCGACCCGGGACAGTACAGATGCTATCCATTGTGGAATGCACTAGCCCTGACTGTCCAGGGGGTATTTTTAGTGAAAAAACATTTTTGTGGCCGGAACTCCGCTTTAATTACCAGTCTCGCTGCAGGATCCTGAATAGGAACCAAACTTCCTCCATCACGGCGGGCTTCGTCTATGATCATCAAGGACTGGGTCCCCGTTATACCAGGTCCACTCCCTTGGACCTGTAGAGCACCCTGCTGGAATCACCTTGGGTAAGAAATTTAACCAGGGTTCCATTTCCCAGGGTCCAGCGCCCAGAGGGTCACATTACAGGCTGAACCTCAGGTTCAGCTGCCGAGGCTCGGGTACCATCCTTTTAGCGTTTAGCCATTTGAATGGATCCGATTAGATCACCCCCTTTTTCTGGGACAACACAAATTTGTAGAGCCTTAACAGCCGTGACCACCACCGTCAAGACACTGGCGAAAAAATTGGATTTTTGACTTACCGTAAAATCCTTTTCTCTTAAGTTCATTGACGGACGCAGTTCTCTCTGATACATATCAGTAGGCTTATACTACCCCCTACAGGAGTAGGACACTAGGCAGAAAAAAAGTTCTTGTAACGCCTATGGTCAGTCCCGGAGGGTACACCCTCTCTCTTCCTGCATAGGATGTCAGTTTTTTAGCAAAGCAGTGTCAGAAAGTAACACAACCCAATGCAAAATAGAGGGTACTGCGTCCTTTAATGAACTTAAGAGAAAAGGATTTTACGGTAAGTAAAAAATCCAATTTTCTCTATCGTTCATTGACGGACGCAGTTCTCTCTGATATACATCAGTAGGGATGTCCCAAAGCAGTGCCATAAAATGAGGGGTGGGAACAGCAGAAAAAAACAAGTCCCCAAGACTAAACATAGCCAACCAGGCAACAAAGGACAAACAGTAAAACACCCTCAATGAAGGCCAAAAGCCCTCCAGACTGCAGCCAGCAAAAACATTGCGGCCAAAAAAGGCATCTGCAGATGCCAGCACACCTACCTTATAAAATTTGGTAAAGGTGTGAACAGACTACCAGGTAGTCGTCTTGCAACCTGGAACACAGAATCCAGCATGGCGAAAAAGCCCAGGAAGCGCTAGGCGCCCGAGTAGAATGTGCTGAAAACAGGGAAAGGTAGGACCTGACCCTTAATTGAATAAGCCTGCACCACAGTCTGTCCAAACCATCTGGAAACAGTCGCAGCAGACACAGGCAGTCCTGTTCATGGGACATCCGTAAGTACAGAGAGCGAGCCTGACTTAAGAAAAAGACACAGTAGTCGCCAAGTACACCTGAGTGCCCAAACTCTATCCAGAGTATGCAATGCACATTCCCGAGGATTCCGAGGACACAAGATGGTAATACAAAGGCCTCGTTCAAGTGAACACTAGAAACCACCTTCGGAGGGAAGGACGGATCTGGATGAAGTACCACATGTCTCCATGAACAAACATATAGGGAGAACAACAGGACAACGTCGCCAGTGCCGACATCCTGCGCGCAGAGTGACAGCAACCGAGAATGCCACCTTCTGTAATAAGGTAGGCAGGGGATACCCCTGAATATTTGCAAAAGGAGGTTCTTGAAGAACCCGACTGCACCAAATCAAGGTCCCCAGTTGGTGATAGCGGTTGCACCAGAAGGACCAAGTGTCGCACCCCCTGGAAGAAGACACACCCCAGGGAAGGGCCTTTGGAAGAAAATTGCCAAAGCCGAAACCTGACCCTTGACCATACACAAGGCCAACTTTTGATCAACTCCTTGTTGAAGGAAGCCAAGATCCGGGCTACCGAGTAAGAGCGAGGGGGAACCCAAAGAGACTCACACCACACAATACACGACTTTCTTGTATGATGAAAAAATCATCCTGGAAGTCGATTCCCACGCCTTAAGCAGGGTGGGAAGCACAAGAAGACAATCCCCTGTCCTTCAGCACCCGGCTTTCAACAGCCAAACCGGCAAAGCCAGCGACCGTAAAGGATGGAAGATCGGCCCTGGAGACAATAAATCCTCCCTGAGAGGAATTCTCCAAGGAGCGGCCGCGGGTAGCCTGACCAGGTCATCGTACCAAACTCGGCGAGGCCAGTCCGAACCCACGAGAATGACCGGAATCCCTTCCGCCTTGATCCTGTGAAGAATTCTTGGCAGCAATCCGAGAGGAGGAAAGGCAGCTGATACTGACCTTGGCTTATCCGTGATCACGCTCACACGGCCATGCCAGCATCAGCCTTGCGCAAACGCCCATGCTAAACTTTGCAGGATCGTTCATGGTGAACTTAGCGAGAGGGTCCCGGGAGCGGGCCACAAAACTCTGCACTATCCTGTAGATGTGACGCCAACAGGTCCACGCCTGGAGTGCCCCCAACAAAGGCACAACTACTGGAACACCTCTGGATGAAGGGTCCATTCCCCTGCATTCAAGGCCTGTTGACTGAGGCAAGCCGCCGTCCATGTTTCACACCTGGAAAAGGAACAACGGAGAGAGCCGGAACAAGGCGCTCTGCCCAATGAAGAATGCCTGTCACTTCCAAGGCTGCAAGGACACCCTTGGTGCCCCCTCGGCGAATGACATAAGCCACGGTCAAGGCGTAGTCGATTGAATGTGCACCGGACAGCTGCAGGTGTCCGATCCAGTGAACTAGGCAAAGCCGAATTGCTCCCAGCTCCAGGACATTGATCTGCAATCTGGAACCTCCAGGGACCATACTCTCAAAGCAGAGAACCTGCTGAGGACCTTCCCCACCCAGACAGGCTTGCATCCGCGGTGACAATTGTCCAGTAAAAAGGGGAGGAAGGATTCCAGATCAAGACTCCCCAGTCACCCGGCTCAGCTGGATCCGAAAGTACAGAGAGTTTGGATTCTGGTCCCATTCGAGAAGGATTGCCTTCTGGGGGATCCTCGAGAGGGATCGAGGGGAAGAGACCGTCTGTAAAGATGACACTATCAGTCCCAGAACTCGCATGCAGGTCCGAAGGGATGACCATGTGTTGGACAGTAACACTTGAACCGATGGAAGGGACCAGGGATGACTTCTGAAGGTTCAGAACCCACTTGAACACCTCCAGAGTTCTCATGGTGACTTCCCAAAATCGTTGTCCGCACCGTAGGGGACTCCACACGGTGAAGCAGATCAGCCAGGAAACCAGGACCAATACGCCCCGCAGCAGCAACAGCAACAGGCTTGGAGTCAACACCCTTGTGAAGACCCAAGTAGCATAAGCGAGACCAAAGGGTAACGCCACAAACCGATAGAGAACCTTCCCCATGGCAAAAACGGAGAACCCGTTAGGCTCCTGAACATAACGGGACGTGAAGGTAGGCATCTCGATGTCCATGGAGGCCAGGAAACCCCCAGACGTAGGGAAGCCACCATCGGTGAACCGATACCGCACGGAACCATCAAAGGGCCAGAAGGTCCAGCTTGTGGAACCAGAGCCTGAACTGCCCCACAGAGTGCCTGCAAGCGATCCCGGGACAGCGGTACATTGGAACAGAAAAACGTACCGGGAAAAAAACTATCGAAACTCGATCTTGCAACCAGACCCCATGACCCCCTGAACCCAGCCGCCTGGGATCCGGGCCAGCCGCAGGTCCGAGAACCGGCAAGGACGTCCCCCCACCCCATAGAGGGGTGAAGATGCACCTTCAGGCCGAGCAGGCCTTGTCCGCAGGCCTGGAAACAAAAACGATCTCCAGTTCTCTAGACCAGGGTCATTTTGAACCATCCGAGGAAGTCTTGAGGGACTTTGCCACATCGACAGAAACTGTTGTGAGCTGAAAGTGAGGGACCCCGCCCGAGACGAAAGTCCTCACCCCTGATAGCCTGTGGAAGAAAACACTCTTCCCCCCGTGAGACCCTTGTATAATGTTATCCAGGGCAGCGCCAAACAGGCAATCCCCCTGAAAGGGGAGACCCGTTAAGGCCTTCTCAGCGTGATCCGCAGACCAACACTCCAGCCAAGCATCCGCCGAATAATCACCGCCGAATTCGACAGATGACCCCAGGAAAAACGTAGCCGAGTCCAGCGCGGCACCGCAAACAAAGTGCAGCCCCTGCGCCAACAGATCCCCCAAGGCGGGGGGGACTTGCCCATCTCCAGGAACTCTGCCCATCAGGCAGAGTCAGCGTAGCAAGGGCAATCATGAACACTGTTCCCAGTGCAGACCCCGCCAGGGAGTACAGATCACGGGCCACAGCCTGCGCCATCCTATCCCCCAAGGCCTTAAAGGACGGGGATTCCTCCACCTGAACAACGGTATTCCTATTCAGCCTAGAGACCGTACGTCCGCCATAGGCGGAACAGTCCACAGTACCAGAGACTCCACAAAAGGGTAACGTCTAGCAGCCACCTAGACACCCCAGGGAAACGTCTCAGACGGTCCCATCCTACACGAGCCTGCCAGCAAAATAAGCTGCTCCAGATGGCATGTGAATGCCAGATGCTACCTGCGCCCAATGTGCAGCCGCCGCTGCGGCCTCCAAACTGCAGGGTATCACGCACCAAAACAACCAGTGCATCCACCAGCATCTTTATCATGTGCGGCAGGGGAGGCAAAATGTTGTCCTCATCGGAGGAGACCGGGCGCGAGGTACCAGTCCCAACAGGGAAGCCCACGTCTGCGGCAGGAACCCGCCAGCAAAATTTGCATAAAAATGAAAAAAAAAATCAATTTTTTTTTAAAAAGAAGTGGCCCCACGGCGCCCCCCGGAGGTCAGGCACACTCTATTTAACCCCTCCCAAAGAGAGAGAAACTACCCTCAGTAACTCACTGTCCCCAGATGGCAATCTGATTAGAAGGGTCCCAGCGGTGGCTCAGAGCAAAGAGTGAGCCAGGAAACAGCCCGGGATGCAAGGGAGGGGCTCCACCACCAAAAGAACGCCTCCAGACACTCCCACCGGCCTATACAGCAAAAAATTCACCAAAAATGGCTGAACCAAGATGGCCGCAGTCATAACTGCAGACAAGGCTATAACAAAATGGTGGCCAGCGTGGCAACAGGACCCACAAGGGAGACCCCCTACCAGCCCTACTACCTCATCCAGCCCTGGAGGGCCCGACCAAGGCCCCCCCGCATCATCTACCGGGCGCCACGAACAGGGCACCCCCGGTCCCCCATGTGGCCTGCACACCAGGCTCCAGCCTCAGATAGGCCCAAAACAGTCCCCCACGCGGGAGGAGGGGGGTGACAACATGACAGAGGTAAACCCAGGAGTGTGAGGGTCCGACCATCCCAGAAAGAGGGCCCGCGTCCACCCCAAAATCCGCCAGAGAAGGGGGGGGGTTTACTCACCATACTGGGAACGCAAGCGGGCGCCGTCTCGTGACAAGACCCCACGCTACAGGAGTAGGGGGGCTGTCAGCAAAATAGGAACAATGAGACATAAGCCCAGACCCTGTTGTGTGCATCCTGGCAAGACGTTTAACTCGCGGGCCAGTCCCCATCCAATGGGACTATGTCGCGGCCGACCTAGCGTGGAGCGAAGGCCTGCATGCGCTCGCTGGACAGACTGGGGTAACCACTTGATATGGGGGTCCAGTTTGTTGCCCAGCCCGGTATAATTGCTTGAAGATCTCACAGGAAAAAACATTCCGGAGAAAAAAAGACTAGATAAAAAACATCTACAGAAAAAAATTACTTCCATGCCAGGACCAAAGATCCCAGCAGGGAACTAGGTCCTTACTCCTGACTAGGCAGATTAAAACTGACATCCTATGCAGTAAGAGAGAGGGAGTACTCTCCGGCACTGCCCATAGACGTAGCCAGAACTTTTTTCTGCCTAGTGTCCTACTCCTGTAGGGGGCAGTATAACCCTACTGATATGTATCAGAGAGAACTGCGTCCGTCAATGAACGATAGAGAAAAATGATGTTCTTCCTGTATGGGAGGGGTTGTATAGGAGGAGCTTCCTGACGATTGGTTGCCAGTGTCCATTCACTTGTAGGTGGCGTATAACCAAAATAGGTATTACCAGCTCTGTGTCCCATGATGTACGATAAAGAAATTTAGTTGGTCCACCCTTTGCAGCTAGAACAGCTTCAACTCTTCTGGGAAGGCTGTCCACAAGGTTTAGGAGTGTGTCTATGGAAATGTTTGACCATTCTTCCAGAAGCGCATTTGTGAGGTCAGGCACTGATGTTGGACGAGAAGGCCTGGCTTGCAGTCTCTGCTTTAATTCATCCCAAAGGTGTTCTATCAAGTTGAGGTCAGGACTCTGTGCAGGCCAGTCAAGTTCCTCCGCCCCAAACTTACTCATCCATGTCTTTATAGACATGGCTTTGTGCATTGGTCAAAATCATTTGGTGGTGTGGGGGGGGGGGGGGCAGATGATGTGGGGTTGTTTTTCAGGGGATGGGCTTAGACCCTTCGTTCCAGTGAAGAGAACTCTTAAAGCGTCAGCATACCAAGACATTTTGGACGATTTCGTGCTCCAAACTTTGTGGGGACAGCTTGGGGTTGGCCCCTTCCTGTTCCAAAATGACTGCACACCAGTGCACAAAGCAAGGTCCATAAAGACATGGATGAGCGAGTTTGGGATGGAGGAACTTTACTGACCTGCACAGAGTCCTTATCTCAACCCAATAGAATACCTTTGGGATTAATTAGAGCAGAGACTGCGAGTCAGGTCTTCTCTCCAACATCAGTGCCTGACCGCACAAATGCACTTCTGGAAGAATGGTCAAACATTCACAAAGACACACTCCTAAACCTTGTGGACAGCCTTCCCAGAAGAGCTGAAGCTGTTATAGCTATAAAGGGTGGGCCAACTCAATATTGAACCCTACAGACTAAGACTGGGATGACATTTAAGTTCATGTAAAGCAGGTGTCCCAATACTTTTGGTAATAAAGTGTGTATGTACGCAAAGTCGGCGTTGCACTGAATGGAGCCATTGCCGGCAATAGGCTGCGACTTGTCATGTGAGTATCATGTGATAACATGTAAGTAGATTGTATATTAAACGTCAGTTTAATTGAACAATACATGAAAATCTCAAATTAAATCAAGCTGATTAGTTATATCCAGCATACATCAGCCCAGGGCAGCGGTCTCTAAACCTTTCCAACAAAGGGCCATTTCACGGTTCTTCAGATTTTTAGGAGGACTGGACTGCGGTCAGTGGGAGTAGAATAATTTGCCCTGGTCTTGGCGGTCACTGAGAGTAAACAATGCCTGTGGTCAGTAGAAGGAGAAATAGTGCCCCATCATTGGTGACAGTGGGAGATATAATGCCACATCATTGGTGTCAGTGGAAGGAATGATGCCATATCAGTGTTGTCAATTAGAGGAATAGTGCCCCAAGGGCAGGATACAGATAAGCAAAGGACCACATCTGGTCCATGGGCTGCACTTTCGAGACCACTGACCTAGGGAGCACATTTTATTGATAGGATTAGTCCTTACGGAAATGAATATATATCCAAATTACTTAAAAATAAAAAAAGAGTGCATCCTAAAATTCTATGCATTTGTGAATATTTCTTCACTTCTTCGGGAGTTGATGCCACCAGTATAAAAAAAAAAAAAAAAAAAAAGGAGGGGGGGGGGGCACACTGTTGCTCAACTGCTGCCATTGATTGATGGAAAAAGTACTTACAAACCACTTGGTTTGCAACCATTTTTCTTCAATGACAGCAGTTACGCAACATTGTAAATACCCTCCCCCCCCTTTTTTTTTTTTTAGGGAGTGCTCAGATATATTTTGAAACCATGTTTTAAACTAGTTTAAAGATTGTGGTGGCATTCGCTCCCGAAGAATTGAAGATACATTCACAAAACAAAGTTTTTAGGATGCACTCCTTTTTAGAAATTTGGCTATATGGGAAGCTCTCTAAGGATTAAATTATTTCAATACAAATTTGTACCCTAGGAAGATGTATGCTGGATGTTACTAATTAACTTATTTTAAATTGATATTTTCATGTATTGCTCAATAAACTGACATTTTTATATATAATCTACTTACCTGTTATGCCTCATTTAAAGTCCTATGGGCAATTGACTTGGTTTGTGTACTTACAATGCCGTACCTTCATCCCTTTTCAATAAGTACCTGATCCCAATTTTATAAAAAAAATGTTATGTGCACTCTTGCATTCCTCACATTAAAGGGGAAAGATACATGCAAAGATGCAAATATGAATCAACATTAGCATTTCATCCAAAATTAGGGAATCAAACATCTAAAATCACAGAATTATATCCAGCTACCCAAAATACTGCCGTTCAACCATATCTTGCAAAAACAAAAATAATCATATTTCAATCCCCTAAGTGTACATGTACCAAAGTTGATCTAAAATACCCGGTTGCTTTCAATTATCTGTTATTTCAAAAGCAAGAGATCATGTCCTACAAAATGTGCACAAATATGCTGCTTTTCTACCAAACTTCCCTGTAGTGACAGAGCTAGGATCATTGTTTTTTTTCACCCTGGGCTACATTATTGGATTGCATGTTGGCACCATTATGAGGGGTTTAAATGAAATACAAGTAAACACCCACTGTGCTGAGATTGTGAAAAATGTTAAAAAAAATATAGAAAATGTATATAAAACAATGGCAATTTTTTATATAATGAACCTTCCTACACTTTAAAATGAAGTATATTTTATTTATTTGAAATATATATATATATATATATATCTATATCTCAACACACATAAGCACTAAGAAACCATTTCACTGCAACTAAAGGAACACCAATGTGTCCCATCGACTGCTGGAAAATTTGCAACAACTTGTAATAAGTGGCAGAATTACCAACCCCAATAAACAGAATATCATCTAAATGTACCATGGCTCCTTCTGGGTATACCCCTTGTTGGGCAACAAAGACTACTTAAGTAGAAGAATTTTTTTTGCAGAATTAGGGTGGATACTTTATTAATCCTCGGAATTTCACTTGGATATTCTACTAGTTCTTGGTGTGTTTTATGGACATGACATTGTTATATGCCTCTTTTGTACTGTATGTGGATTTTTCACTATTGCTGTGTGTATGATAAGTTTGATATATTGCACACATTAATTAGCACATTGTTTTAGACTTAATGATGTGGGTATAGAATTAGAATAGATTAATACTTGCACTGTTCTATATGAGGGATTCTTCAACTTTATATTTTGATGTTGGCGCCATCGATGAGACAAACCTGGCTTTTTTACAAAAAATGATCTGTCCTCCTTTTATAGAGAATGTAACCTTGAATGTATCAAATCTCTACGCATCTATTACCCATAATGCAGGTGTTAATGCAGCAGTTTCTCCTATTAGGGATAGTGGGATCTACAATGATAAAGAAATCAATCTTTTTCAGGAGTCATAGTTTGTTGTTGTTGAATAATTACAATAAGTTCAGGTACAAATCTTACTTACAAAAGAGAGGCACAGCAATGGGCTTGAATGTCGCCATGTCATATGCAGGTGCGTTCACGAATGCTTTTGAACATAAACGTATCTACTCTGATGTGGCATTCACCAGCCATTGAGGTATGACAGAGTTACATTCAAGTCCCTATTGTCATTTCACTAAGGGATCAATATGGCAGATGAGAGGATACAATTTAATTACGCATATGATTCTTAAGAAGTACCAATTCTAGACACTTTAGTAAAAGCTTAAAATCAATTTAGATGCAAAACCAACAGTTTGGAATTAGCTGCTGTTACATGGTAGATTTTATCCTCTTGTCGTGTTTAAGTCTATTATAAAAAGTTAATATCTTAAGTGGAGAGGATTGTAAGTGATAGGGATCTATTATAGACACACAAGCAAGAAATGAATCCACAGTTTAAAACCAAGGGGTTATCCATATATTGTAGTCACAAAAGTGTCAACAACTCGTAGGTCTGGGAGACCAGTTAAAATTAAAAGGATGTCTTTTTTGTGTCAATACCATTCTTTTTCTAAACTGATTTATTTCAAAGTATGTCATAATTGCCATTTATTGAGAGAAGCCTATCTGCAGATTCCAGAGTTTCAGGTTCTTGCTTTGCAGTCTTTGCGAAAAAAAATCAAACCTTGAGAGAGATGTTGGTTAAAACTGATCTTCCAGCACCGTCTTCACGATAAATAACTGTAAGTGGTACCATGAGACTGGGACTGGATTGCCACTGTTCACAATGTTCAAATCTTAAGGGTTCTTGCTTTAAGAATTTTGCTGAAAAATACAAAATTTCACAATTGTGGACATTAAAGTCAATACAAGTAACTCATTAAATTATTTGCCCATGTAGACTAGTATATTGGCGAGAACATACAAAAAACATGACTGCAATTTATGGCACAAGTACTCCAAAAGATCTAGTCAGAAAGAACCCATCATTTGACATTTTTTAAAAGCAGAACATAACCCCTTACAGTTTAAATATCAAATAATTGATTTTGTTCCTAAACCGAAGCGTGGAGGTGAAAAACTGAATTTTTTGTAAAATCTTACCGTAAAATTCCTTTCTCTGAGTCCTCCGAAGTCGCCGCCCACTCATACAGTCTTCACCAATGGGTATTGACCTCTTATCCACAGGAGCAAGCTAGGCATAAGACTTGTTAAAACAAAGCAATTTACACACCTGTAGGGGGCTGTCCCTTTGGTCCAATACCCCCCTGCTCTCAGCCTTCCCAACTCAGTTTGGTAGCAAGCAGTTAGAGTCCATGAAACCCCCAAAGAGGGGCGGGGGCGGCGACTGTCAGAGGACTCAGAGAAAGGAATTTTACAAAAAATTCAGTTTACTCTTACGTCCTCTGACAGTCGCCGCCGACTCATACAGTCTTCACCAATGGGATGTCCTAAAGCAGTGTAGACATGAGGGGTGGGAAGCGCAACCGTCACAAAGGCAATGCAGCACCCAGGTCAGAGAAAGGAACCTTATCTGAACAGAAAGGTAAACCCTCTGGTTAACCAAAAAAGCTCAACTGGAGCAACAACCCAGGAAAGCAAAGAAACCAGGGGAAAACCACCCAATCAGTCAGGGACCGGCAAAGCCAGGGCCCCCTCAAGGTACTGCCGCACACAGAACTTTGCGGCCAAAGGAGGCATCTGCAGATGCCAGAACATCAAGTTTGTAAAATTTTGAGAAGGTGTGCACGGACGACCAAGTCGCAGCCTTGCACACCTGGGCAACCGAAGCCTGATGCCGGAAAGCCCATGACAAGCCTACCGCTCTGGTAGAGTGCGCCTTGACAGTGAAGGGCGGTACCCGTTCCTTAATCGAATAGGCCTGTACAATCTTCTGTCTGATCCATCTTGAAATGGTTGCCGCAGACACAGCCGTACCCTTCTGAGGTCACTCAGGAAGGACAAAAAGAGAATCTGACTTCTGAAAGGATTCAGTGGACGACAGGTAAACCCTGATCGCCCGGACAACATCCAAGGAATGCAAGGCAAACTCCTTAGGATGCTTAGGATTCGCACACAGCGAAGGCAAAACAATATCCTCATTAAAGGTGAAAATCAGAAACCACCTTAGGAAGGAAAGATTGGTTAGGTCGCAAGACCACCTTATCCCTATGAACCACCAGGTAAGGGGAGCGGCAAGACAGGGCCGCCAACTCCAACACTCTGCGGGCTGAAGTGATCCCCACCAGAAAGGCAACCTTTCGTGACAGCAGAGGCAAAGAAATTTCCCTGATGTTTTCGAAGGGAGGACATTGCAAAAACGGACAGAACCAAGTTCAAGTCCCAAGGAGGTAAAGGCGCCCTCCGAGGAGGAGCCAAATGACGCACTCCTTGAATAAAGGTGCGTATCAAAGAATTAGACGTCAAGGGGCGCTGGAAAAGGATAGCCAGTGCAGATAACTGGCCCTTAATTGTGGTCAACGCAAGGCGCTGGTCCACACCAGTTTGCAGGAAGGTCAACACCCTCGCCACCGAAAAAGAGCGAGGAGGGATGCCCCTGGATTCACACCAGGCAAAATAAGCCTTCCAGGTACGGTAATAGATCTTACCGGACGAGGCCTTCCTAGCCTTGAGCAGGGTAGGAATGACCTCCCATGCGAGACCCCTGTCTCTCAGGACCTGGCTTTCAAACAGCCATGCCATTAAAGCCAACGACTGTAAAGCAGGATGGAAGATCGGCCCCTGAGACAGCAGATCGTCCCGTAATGGGAGCCGCCATGGAGGCTCGACGACCAGTTGTATGATGTCCACGTACCAAGACCGGCGCGGCCAGTTAGGGGCCACCAGAATCACCAACTTCGGTTCCGAGACCAACCTGCGAAGGAACCTGGACAACAACTGAATCGGGGGAAAGGCATAAATCAGGTGATACTGATGCCAAGGCACCACCAGCACATCCGAGACGGCTGCCAGAGGATCGCGCGTTCTTGCCACAAACTTTCCCACCTTGTTGTTTAGCCGAGAAGCGAACACATCCACATCTGGTGTTCCCCATCTCGCACACAGCATCTGAAACATTCTCCCTGGTCCAGGGTCTGGCGGCTCAGATAGTCGGCCTGCCAATTCTCCACACCTGGAATGTGAACTGCCGAAATCACCGGGACGTGCGTCTCGGCCCAAGACAGAATGGTGGTCACTTCCCGGGCCGCCCGGGCACTCCCGATGCCCCCTTGGTGATTGATGTAAGCCACCGCAGTCGCGTTGACCGTCTGCACCCGCACAGGGCGGCCCCGCAGTTGATCCGACCAACGGAGCAAGCACAGTCTGATTGCTCGCAGTTCCAATATGTTGATCGGTAGGGAGGATTCCTCCTCCGACCAAGTGCCCTGGGCAGACAGAATGCCCAGAACGCCACCCCAGCCCGACAGGCTGGCATCCGTGGTGATCACCGTCCACAATAAAGGGCGGAAGGACTTGTCTTCCGTCAGAGCCGAGGACTGAAGCCACCAGAGAAAATTCTCCCTGACGTGGCGACTGAGATATCCTCCTTTACAAGGACTGAGGATGCCTGTCCCATCTGGCCAGGATCTCCGCTTGAAGAGATCGCGTGTGGAAATGTGCAAATGGAATTGCCTCGAAGGCTGACACCATCAACCCCAGGGACCGCATGCAGGCCCGGAGTGACGAGGAATCCTTGTCCCAGAGGGACCGGACCTCATCCTGCAGAGTCCGGAGCTTGTCCTCCAGTAGAAAAACCTTTGCTTGGGCAGAGTCCAGGATCATTCCCCTGGAGCGTCTGAACGGTAGTTGACAGATCGCACAATAGGCTCAGACTGGCGCTCGATCTTAACAGGAGATCGTCCAGATATCCCAAGATCGCAATCCCCTGTGCCCGCAACAGGGCCAGAACAGGAGCCAGCACCTTTGTAAAACACCCTTGGAGCCGAAGCAAGACCGAAAGGTAACGCCACAAACTGATAGTGATCCTCCGCGATTGCGAATCGGAGGAACCTCTGATGACCCTCGAATATGGGGGTGTGTAAATACGCATCCTTGAGGTCGATGGAAGCCAGGAAATCTCCCAGACTCAAAGAGGCCACCACCGAACGGAGGGATTCCATGCGGAACTTCTGAACCCGCGCAAAGCGGTTTAGAGCTTTCAAGTCCAGAATTGGACGTACCTTGCCCTCCTTCCTGGGCACAGTGAACAGATTTGGAGTAAAACCCCCGAAACCTGTCCCGATGAGGCACCGGGACGACCACCCCTTGGGCGAGGAGATCCTGAACCGCCCGATGAAGATCGTGCAAACCGGTCTGGGGTCAATGAAGATTTGAGGGAAAAAAATCTGTCCGCTGGCCGTGAAAGGAATTTGATCTTGCATCCCGATCGAATGATTTCCTGAACCCACCCTGTCCGGAACCCGGAGCAGCCAAGGTTCTAGGAAACCGCGCAGACGTCCCCCCACCCCTTTAACGGGTGAGGGCGTCCCTTCAGGTGGAGGCGGAAGGACCCGCCGGGCCGGCATGGTTGGATTTTTGCTTGGCCGTCCAGGGCTTCCTCTGACCACCCTGGCCTTTAAAGGGTTTGCCCTTGTCCTGTGTCTTAAAGGCACGAAATGACCCCTGATTTGGTTTAAAGGAAGGGCCCCGCTTACTGCAGAAAAAAACTTACCCTTGGGCTGCTGGGGCAGCAGAGTGCTCTTACCTGCAGTGACCCCTTTAACCAACTCGTCCAGGGATTCCCCAAAAAGACGATTCCCCACATAAGGGATGTCAGATACCGTCTTCCTGGAAGACTGGTCAGCCGACCAGCTCTTCAGCCACATCAAACGACGGAGCAGCACCGTGACACCAGACAGCCGTGCTGCTAGAGGAGCCTCATCCAAGGCCGCGTGACCGCGTCACACAGGTACAAAACCGCCAGACGCATCTGCTCCACCATTTCCACAGTAGCTGGATGGGCGGAATCCGCCTCCAGAGTGCGTTTGAGCACCTGGGCCCAATCGGCCACAGCCTGAGAGACCATAACAGAGGCGAAGATGGGCTTCAGTAAGGAACCCGCCACCATATATGCGTGGCGAGTAAGAGATTCCACCCGCCTATCCGTAGGGTCCCTGAACACCGGAGAATCCTCTGAGGGCATGAGAGTGGCCTTGTTTAACCTGGACACCATGTGATCCACTTTAAGGGACACGGTCCATCGCGAATCCGTATTTTTTAATAAAATAATAAAACGGAAGTAAGGCTGAGACATGTAGCCCCAGCACAGGGATAGCCCATCTTACTCCTAACTAGGCAGAAGACAAACTGAGTTGGGAAGGCTGATAGCAGGGGGGTATTGGACCAAAGGGACAGCCCCCTACAGGTGTGTCTATGTAAATTGCTTTGTTTTAACATGTCTTATGCCTAGCTTGCTCCTGTGGATAAGAGGTCAATACCCATTGGTGAAGACTGTATGAGTGGGTGGCAATTGTCAGAGGACGTAAGAAAGATACACTTATTGAAGAAACCAGAGGTATTTTGGATAAAGACCCTTGGTACACATACACACAAGGGTTGGAACCAGGATTAGGATTTATTTTTGTTCCTGTAAGATAGGTTTGGTATATTTAACAACCATGTTCTGGGTAGTTGTATACTGTACAATTAATACTAAGTTAATATGGTTTTATCCTGTCCGTTTAAGATTCCCCAGTTTTAGATAGAATGCCAATGTTGATTTATCTTTGCATACTTTCCTACTGGACACTTTTACCCCCTTCCTGCCCAGGCAAATTTTCAGCGCTGTCACATTTTGAACGACAATTGCGCGGTCATGCAACACTGTACCCATATGAAATTTCTATACATTTTTTTTTTCACACAAATAGAGCTTTTTTTTGGTGGTATTTAATTACCACTGGATTTTTTATCTTTGCTAAACAAACAAAAAAAAACTAAAATATTTGATAAAAAAAAAAAAAAAGAAATACTTTCATAGTTTGTTATGATATTTTGCAAACAGGTCATTTTTTTCCTTCACTGGATGTTCGCTGATGAGGCTGCACTGATAGGCAACAATGATAGGCAGCACTTATTGGCAGCACTGGTGGGCAGTGTTGGGACTGCACTGATTATCAGTGTAAATGCTCCTTTAACATAAGCCAGTTATCGCTCTATAACTGCGTGAGGAAAGAAAAGCCTGGCTTGAGTTTACATCTGTGATAAGCTGTTATTGGACACAGCTGATCACATGGTAAAGGGCCCCTGTGATTATCCCTTTACCCAGATCTGCGATCAGCTAAGTTCAAAGGACTCAGCGAACACAGAGCACAATCACGAAAGGATGCCATATGACATCCTCCTGGCAAAATAAGCCTACGCTGTAGCAATCTTTCGGCTATAGAGCGGGCGGAAAGTGGGTATGTTTAAGTTCTTAAATCAGAAAAGTTTTTATTGAACATATAAAAAAAAAAAAAAAAACACTTTCCAATGTACAGACATTGCATTAGCCCACATCAAACAATGCATAATACAGTCATCCCAGTGTCCCCATCATCTGGTAAAACAGTCTGAACCCTATATCACAGGTCCCACATCTACCCTCCAACATTGCTGAAGATGGTGAACAGCGCATTGTCCAGACAGTAAAAACATTGCATCGCCCACCCCTCCCGACGCTATTGCAGTAGTCTAGACATTACAAGTTCCCCGAGACTCACCCCAGGCGTGTCCAGCCAGGATGACCACAATCTTTCAAATCTTGTCAGGCTGCCTCTAGGTTGATAGATATACCTTTCCGTAATTAAAGTATTTCCCATATGTGAAATCCAAGAGGCCACTGAGGGTGGCGTGGAGAATATCCAACCCAGGAGGAGGAGCGTACGAGCTTGAAACAGAGCCCTAGAAAATGCCACAGGAGCCAGTTCTTCCGGGACAACATCCTCCAGAGCTCCCAGTATACAGTAAATTGGATCAAGTGGAACAGTAGTCTGGAACACCCGGTTAAGGGTGCCCAGCACTTCGCTCCAATACCTATGGAGCTTCGGGCATCACCACAACAGGTGAATGAGATCCCCCTGTTGGTGGCCACACCGAGCACATGAGGGGTCTGACTGCCCTCCCATCCTATGCAATCTAACCGGGGTGTAGTGCACCCGAAGGACTATGTACAGCTGTGAGACCCATTGGGCAAGATTAAGGGAACATGTGGTAATAGAAAATAGGATGCCCTCCCATTGGTCATCGGTCTATGGACCTACATCCACCTCACAAAGAGAGCACGCCCTCGTGGGGTAAGACTTGAGGTGATGCCCTAGTAACATTTGATAGCATTGCGAGATTATTCCCTTAGTTTTCATAGACTTCTGCAACAGATGAAAGATAGGAGTGCTAGACAAAGTCCAGCCGCCCCCTCCCCCTGTGTGCCCTCTGCATGCCTAAGCTGGAGATAGGAATAATACATGGAGGGGGGCAAGTTGAACCTGCTCTGCAGCTCCGGGAAAGACAGTAATCTGCCATCCCTGAAAATATGTGCCAACAAAGTCACACCAAAAATTCTCCACCTAGGGCCTTGCTGCAACTTTGCCAGCTCGGCATAGGAGTTGTCCCATATCGGGCTGTATGCAGTGAATCCCGTCACACCCTGCATCTGCCTGCTTTTATTCCAGATCTTTTGAATCAAGTTAAAAGTGGGTAGCTGTTTGATTTGTGGAATTTCTGGGCCTCCAGGCCCATAGGAACAGTGTCAAAACCGGAACCCAGCAGCATCAGCCGCACTGAGGAGCCCGCCAAATCATGGGAAAAGGAGCCCATCAGCTGCTGCAGCTGAGACGCTATATAGTATATCCAGGGGTTCAGCACCACCAACCCCTCCGTCTTTAGGGCACTGTAATTGTTCTATTTTAATTCTAGGATGGCCCGATTTCCACAAAAAGGGTCAAAAGTAAAAGGAGCTGTGGCATCAATATTTTTTTAAGATTGGCTCTTTCCGCTAGTGACAGCTTAAGCATGTTCCACGTATTAATTTTATCCCAAAATCGGGGAAGCAGGGGGTGTATATTTAATGGACAGTAATCTGCCAGTCGGGACAATAATTGCACTCCTAAGTATTTAAATGAGGGCACCACCGCTATTGGGCAAGAGGGAGGAAGATCCTCCCCCTAATCCCGTCCAGCAGCAACAGGGCCGATTTGGACCAGTTGATAGTTAGACCAGAGTAATGTCCAAAGCGCAAAAGCACTGACATCACCTTAGTGACAGAGGAGCTTGTGTCCCCCAAGAAAATGAGCATGTCATCGGCATACAACACGATCTTCTCATGGAGGGCCCCTTATTCAATTCCCGAGATCCCCAGGTTAGCCCTAACCAGGGCCTCTAGGGGCTTTATGGCAATGGCGAAGAGCAGCGGAGACAGGGGACAACCCTGCCAGGTACCTCTGCCCAACGCGAACGCCTGGGACATCCTACCAGACATCGGGATGGTTGCCTGTGGGGATGAATAAAGCAAGCTAACCCATGCAATAAATTGGTCACCAAACCCAGATTTAGACAGGACCGCCCATAAATATCGCCAACCACGCTATCAAAGGCTTTGTTGGCATCCAAAGATAGTAGAGCTCTGTGTCCCCCATTGTCTGCCAGTAGTTGCATGTTTAGATAAAGGCGTCTAAGGTTTGTGGCAGTAGACTTGTGCGGCATGAAACCAGTCTGGTCAGGGTGTATGATTAATGAGATAATACCATTGACCCAGAATGCCAGGATCTTTGCCAGGATCTTAACATCACTTTGAAGAAGAGAAATGGGCCTGTACGATCCCAGGTCAAGCCGATCCTTCCCGGGCTTAAGCAACAGTATCACATTGGCCCAAGCCATCGAGGATGCTCCTCCTCGATAGATGCATTAAATACCTCTAGTAACCATGGCAAGAGCTGCTCGCCATACTGAGTATATACCTCCATGGGTAGACCATCCTCCCCCGGGGCCTTGCACATAGGGAATGAGCGCGCTGCCACCTGTAATTCCTCCAGGGTCAGAGGAGTATCCAACGCTCTCTTGTCCCCCTCGGACAGGGAGGGCAGGTCAATTCCAGAGAGGTATGTCAAAAGATCCTGATCAGCGTAAGCATCCCGTGACCCATAAAGGTCACCATAGAAGGCAGCCAATTCAGATATAATTTGTGTTGGTTCATTAACCACCCTGCCAGTAGAGGAACAAATGGCACCTATGGCCGGGGACTGCTGTTGAGATCTGGCAATTTTTGCTAACAGAACGTCCTGTCTTTTCCCCCTCCTCATAAAAAGCTAGCTTAGTGAAAAAGATCTTGCGTTCCGCAGAGGAGAATCGCAGACGGTCCAATGAGTCTTGGGCCGACAGCCAAGCCCCCCTCGCAGACTCTGTGGGATCAGTAACATATGCCAATTCCAGCTGTTGCACCTGGTCACCCACCTTCTCCAATATTTTTTTTTATTATGTTAATTTCAGCAATAAACACCCCTCTAAGGTACGATTCCCATGTTAGGTTGAGATTGGTGTTCTGTCCCTGGGATTGGAAGAAGTAGGCAATTTGAGTCTCAATGCATTCCGGTGAGGTAAATAGCTTGAGCCAGAAAGCATTGATTTTCCAGGGGGCCCTAGGTAGGGAGGTGGGAGGCTGTACAAGCAGCCATAAAGCTACAGGGGAATGATCTGAAATGCCCCGTGGGAAATACTCCACCCTAGAGGTGTAATCAGCCAAGGTAGGAGTGCCTATGCACATATCAATGTGGGATAAGGTGCCATGGGTTTTGGAGAAGCATGAAAACTGCTTCACCACAGGATTGCAGATGCGCCAGATGTCGGTCCATCCCACCTCCACAAGAAGGAGACGAAGGGCCATGCCCCTGCCTCCCCCAGGGGGAGAGATCGGGGGATGCCTATCCAGGCCCAAGTAACAATTTAAAGTCTCCCATGATCAGCAGGGGAACATCAGGTTGGTTTGCCAGGTATGACAGCAGCAACTGCAGCACATACCGTGAAAATGGGGGCGGGAAGTACACAAAAGCTAACAGCAGAGTCACAGTATACAGTGTACAGTACAAAAATACAAATCTACCCGAGACATCAACTAGCGAGTCAAGCTCCTGAAAGGCCAAAGCCCTATATATCAGGACACTCGCCCCACGAAAATAAATGACTGGAATGATACGCCCTACCCATCTAGTGGTACTGAAGGAGACCCACGTTGGTCCCCAGGAGATGCGTCTCCTGCAGACTGATAGCAGGGTTGATTTTCGCAGACAGGTGGACATCATAGTTTGTTTCGGGGGGTCAGTCACTCCGCAGATATTCCAAGACACAATAGGTGTGGAAGACATTGCATAATACTAAAACAAACTGAGGGTAAAATCCATCAAGGGCCGGCCGACCCTTCACCGTCCAACGAGATTGGGCACAACAGTCATTTGGAACAGGCCAGATGGTGTATGGGAAGCAAGACATGCCCCTCAAGAAGGCTGCACATTGGAAAGACAAGGAAAGTGCAAAAAAAGTCAAGTCAGTCTTGCGTAACTCCACGGTAAACAGATTAAGGCAAAAATAGGAGTTGAAGGAGAAGTGTCCCAGGTACAGGGCCATTATCAACCGGACATGGCTCCCCAGGCCCAGGAGCAGCATAAAACAAGTGTTGAGCAAAGGCTTCGCGCCAACCGAGCACCAAGCCTTAGGCCATGGATCCCATGACCCCAGGAAATACACAAATAACCATCTTGCCAGTAGCAAATGCATATGGTGAGGTTAATACGCACTGTGACAGAGATAAGATGGCGGTGTCACATGCTGAATAGAAGATCATAGTAAAGTTTCCTCATCAAGTGAATATTGTAAAAGAGGAACGTATTGCCCAAGAATCCTGTGGTATCATCAAATATTGTTAGGGTTCAGCCTGCCCCATGTGACGGAGATCTTGCTCATTGACGTCTAGCCAGGCAGTCGCAACCTGTGGGCTTCCAAAAAAGTGGTTTTGGTCCCTGGCAGTCACCCGAAGCCGAGCTGGAAATAACATAGCATAGGATAGGTGTAGCCTCTTGACTTCCGCAAACTTGATCTCCTGCCTTGCACTTCTGCAGAGAAGTCAGGATAGAATGAAACTTTAGCACTATTACAGTGAATTGGCCCCGTTTCCCTGGCCAGGCGAAGCACCACCTCACGGTCCTTATAATTCAGGAGCCTGGCCAGAATTGAGCGAGGAGGGTTGCTGGGCGGGAGGGGTCTGGGGAGTACCCTTTCTACAGTGTACAGGGAAGAAAAGGCTTCCTTGCCAAAGACTTCTTGCAGCCATTCTTCAACAAATGCCGTGGGGTCCCTGCCCTCCACCTTCTCAGGGAGCCCCACTATGCGCACAATGTTGCGCCGCAGGCAGTTTTCAGAGTCATCCATTTTGTTATAGGCAAGAGATGCTTGTTGGGAAGCCACCATGACATCACGAAGCAAGGGGGGCAGTTGGTCAGCCACATCACTCACCCCACCCTCAACTGCAGTGGTCTGCTCCCTAATTTTCTGGAGGTCTTGATGTAAAAGGGACACTGTTTCCTGCAGCCCCGCAAATTTCTCCTCAAGGTCATCCACGGATGCAGTGCACTTGTGCATAGCTTAAGGATCTCACTGTGAGGGCTGGGCAGTGTCTTCCAGGGTTCATCAAATATGTCTGGCATAGATTCAGTCTGTAGGTCTAATGGCTCTGTGTCATCCAGCAAGCCCACTTCCTCCCCGCCAGCAAGGTCAGGGGAGAGCGCAGGGCCCTGTGTGGCGTGCAAGAGAGGGTCAGTAGACCTAGAGAGCTTTTGAGTATAGTACAGAATGTCTCTGGATTGTTCTTTGTGTTTCAGGGGCTTAGAGGACTTACCCCCCAGCTCAGGTTTCTTCTCCAGGTCTCGTGGCGTCTTAGGAGGATGAGACTACCCGGCGCCATCTTGGCCAGCATGGGACGCCGTGGCTTCTCCGGGTCATCATCCGCTCGGTTTCACTCCCCAGCAAGTCCAGGCAGGGCAGGCCACCGATTGCAGCGAATTCCAGGCAAAATCATATTTGAGGACAGAATACTTGTCAGGATCAGCAGCGGGAGCTCCGTGTAGCACGTCTGCTCACATGCCTCATCAGGCCACGCCCCTAGCTGCTGACTTTTAATAAACAAAAACAACTGGGGCTCCTCTAAGTTCGATAGTGCCACTCCGCAATTGCGAGCCCAACGCTTAGCTTGGCATGGTCACAAAATGTGAAACTGCCATGCAGAAATTAAGTATAAAAAAAAAAAAAAAAGACCTCCAGAATGGTTGTCAGCCTCTGCTTTACCAGTGCAATGAAATAAATGTATGCTATACTTTTTCACAGCGCACGCCACTGCAACACGGTGGTGTTAACTAAAATAGAACACAAAGCCTTTGCCTTGTCTGTGCGTTGGATCTGCCGTGGGCAAGACTGCCTGGTGTGATTGAGTCCTAAACAATGTCTACAGATAAAGGTATTAAACTTGATTAACCACTAGACGAACGCCCGCCGCAGATATACTGCGGCAGACAGCCGCTCCTGGGCAAAACCCCATACATGTACGGAGCTCGCTCTGGAGAGTGTAGGGGGTGAGCGCACGCTGCCGCCCCACTAGTCAGCGGGGAAGCTGGCGCGTGTGTAAGGCGACTCCGATCCACCTGACATTCTCGATCTTTGCCTGCTGAGAGAAAAGGATGGACGGCTGATGTAAACACAGCCATCCATCCTTCTGCCTGCAATGATCACAGAGACCATGTGATCCTGCTATATGGGATCGCATGTCTCTGATCATTTCAAAAGCCCAACACCTCCACAGTTAGAATCACTCCCCTAGGGTCACATTTAACCCCTTGATCACCAATACTGATAACCCCTTCCCTGCCAATGTCATTATTACAGTAACAGTGCATATTTTTAGCACGGATTACTGTAGTAATGTCACTGGTACCCTCAAAAGTGTCAAAAAGGTCAGTTAGGTGTCCGATCTGTCCGCCGCAATGTCCCAGTCAATAAAAATGACAAATCTTTTGCCGTAGTTAGTAAACGCAATAACTTTTGTGCAAACCAATCAAAATACGCTTATTGTGATTTTTTTTACCAAAAATATGTAGCAGAAAACAAATTGGCCTAAAATGTTAAAACATTTTGATTTTTTTAAATTTTTTTTTTTGGGAACGTCATAGCAGAATGTGAAAAATATTTTTTTTTTTTTCAAAAATTGTTGCTCTTTTTTTGTTTATATAGCAAAAAAAAAAAAAAAAAAAAAAAAAAAAAAAAAAAAAAATCGCACAGGTGATCAAATACCACCAAAAGAAAGTTCTTTTGGTGGGGAAAGAAAAGGACGTCAATTTTTGTTTGGGTACAGCTTCGCACGACTGCGCAATTGTCCGTTAAAGTCACGCAGTGCCGAATCGCAAAATTCTGCCTGGTCATTAAGCAGGAAAATCTTCCGTTGCACAAATGGTTTATAGTATTCGTATTATGTGTTTTTTTTTCTAGATTTTTGGTTGATATTCTGTCTATCATTTAAAATACACCTATGATAAAAATAATAGACACTTTATTGCTTTTTAAGCGAGCAAACGTACAAAATCTGAAGGGGATCAAATAATGATTTTCCCCACTGTATAGAAAAGTTTTCCTCTATTGGTGGGATTTTTTAGGCACTCACATCTACACAAATTAATTGAAAATGTTTAAATATTTTATTGAAAAAACAAAATTAACAAGGTAATAAAAGGCAAGTAAGTAGAGATACATCACATATGCACTTGAATATTACACCAAATCAGGGTGAAGACTCCAGACCCGACTAGTTTCGGAGTTATACAACTACTCCTTCTTCAGGGGGAAAAACAGGAGACCCTGGGTGGTGGTCTGTAGATAATTGATCAAACAAAAATCAATCAAATACAAATAATAATACAGATATTCATACAGTACATAAGTTTGTATAGAGAGACTCAAAAATATGGTCATGACTTACATTCTGTGCGATGATAGATAAAACTATATACCTGCCGGTATATGTTAAAAACAGGTGCTCTATGCGCTCTGCCGGAAGCACGGGTTCACTGTGTAGTTGGTATAATTCATCTAATGAGGCCCTCACAGACTTGTATTGTGGGGAGGAGAAATTGTGCCCATATATGTGGATAGTCCCAGGAAAACATCAAGTCAGAACAACTGGATCCCAGAAATTGGCCGATCAGCTAAAGAGGAGAGATATAAAGTCATGGAAACTTGTTGGTCCAATGGTATAGGCTGGCCATATTGTTTAAAAAGGGGAGGATGAGAGAGACTCAAAGGTAAGATGATAAATTCCATCTCAGTGCCAATATAATGACATGTGTTTCAAATAGATGGCTATCAATCCCGCTCCTATGTATATGGAGGGGAGAGAGAGCCATTTGATTGTAAGGGATTGGTAAATGTACATAGCCATCCCTTAAAATGATTATATCTTGGTTTCTCCCAATCAAAAGTAATAGCCAAAATAGAAAACATTCACCTCCATCACCTATGAGGAGATTTAGTGAGGTGTCACAAGAAAAAGGGAAATGTAAGTTATTACCTTTTACAAGATGTTCAGAAGCCTGGGTCAGGTCAGGTCCTCACAGTGTTCTCAGCAAGCGAATAATGAGTTCACTGCTGGGAAGAGGGTTTATGTGTGGAGTCAATTGGACTTCACAGCTGCATATACTTAACTGACTTAGTTCAACTTCCTCCTGTGCTGATTGCCTGATGGAGTCCCTGGTGCGAAGGGGCCGGGCGTTCCCTCGTTCCATTAGCCCGAAGAGCGACATGGCGGAAGTTCGGCCGGCTCCTGCGTTCCACCGGCACGTCACCTGACCCGTCAGCCTGGAACGCAGGCGGGGCATGGTGTGCGTCAACGTCTGTGGGTCTCGCGATGCAAGACCTTAACATGACAGAAGACTCAAAGTGCGGCTCGCCACTAGGTGGCGGCCGCCTCCCGTGCCGGGTTGTCTGCTTGATAGGGTTCACTGGTGACAGATACCACATTCTTCCGTCCTGTGCGGACAGGAAGTGACAGGCAGTATATAGGAGTTGAAAATTGTCTTATTCTAAATAAGAAGAAGTAGGATTTAAAAAGAAATTATATATTGTAGCCCCATTGAGGCTACCAATGCCGATCTTTAACTATCCTTGTAAGTATGCAAAGGAAGAACGGAAGGCACAAATAAGAAAAGACAAGATCAAGGGAGTTTTTCCTGTCATTTTAGTTGCAACCCTCAGAGGCTTCAGATGAGCGCAGGAGCACCTGTTGGGAGATCAGAAACCAGAGATGGAATTATATGCAAGCATCAAAAATAAAATATACATTTAATAATGATAATGTTGCCATCACTGACCCCTACTGGTGACAAATTAGAGCGACAGGATGGTTCTTATTCAGAGATAATGTGAAAGTTATCAGCAAAGGGGAAGGAGAACTCATTTCTCCATTCCTCCCGAGCTGAAACCCTCTAAAAATGGTTTAAAAGATACCATCCTGGGGGTTCAGTGGCTTTGAGGAGATAGATCCACCGTAGTTCCATTTGCAGGAGGACCTTGTTCCAGTCTCCTCCTCTGGAACTAGGGTGGATTCTATCCAAAATTTAATTTTAGGAAATTTCCCTGGGTGAACAAGTGCCGCATGTCGCCCGAGGGGGAGATCAGGGTCACAGGTCTTAATACTTTTTATGTGCCTGTTGGCACGTTTAAAGAAGTCTAATTTAGTCTTGCCGACGTAAAAACAGCCGCACTCACAGAGCAGTAGATATACCACTCCGTGAGTGCGGCAGTTGGCAAAGTGTTTGGGCCTAAATACCTGGCCATTCGGCAAGATGGGGTTTTTGGATGTCAGCATAAAACCACAGTATCTGCAGCTGCCGCATATATAAGTGCCCTTATATTTGCACGGGTCGTGTTTTTCTTGGTTTTTAAATTCGCTCTGAACAAGTTTATCTTTTAGCGCCGGTACCTTACGATAGGTAAAATGAGGTTGTTCTGGAACATATTTGCCCACGGTGGGGTCCAGAGCAAGCACATGCCAGTATTTGGATACTATTTTTTTGATTGTTGCATGTTGTTCCGAGTATGTTGTTATTATCCTTAGAACTAAATCATCCTCTTTGTTCTCTTTAGGGGATAATAATTTACTCCTTTCACTGGAAATTGCTTTTTTGTAAGCTTTTTTTAGGATTGTTTTTGTATAACCTCTGGCAAGGAGTCTAGTTCTCAGGTCATCCGCTGCTTTGCGGAAGCCTTCTAGATCCTTGCAATTGCGTCTGGCTCTCAGATACTCTCCATATGGTATGGAGTGTACCAGAGACCGAGGGTGAAAGCTAGATGCATGGAGGATGGTGTTCCCCGCAGTGGGCTTCCGAAAAAAGTCACTGCGGAGAGCACCATCCTCCCCCCTCACCACTTCCACATCCAAAAATGTGACCACATCCTTGCTTGAATTCATGGTAAAAGTTAAGTTGAAATCATTTCGATTCATCCTGTCTATACAATTGGTAAGAAGTTCGGGTGAACCCTGCCAAATCATGAAAATATCATCTATGTATCGCACCCACATGCTGATGTGGTCCGTATACATAGAAGTAGTTTCACTGGTGAGAAAGGATTTCTCCCACTCCCCCAGATACCCAAAATGCACCTCTCCACAGTCCCCACTACTAATCCGTTACAAACGGACTTATCGGTCATCAATCTGTCCAACTATGAGTTATCCCCAGATGAAATTGAGGTTTTGTCTAAAGGTCTCAGTTTTTGTCCAAACACCTCCCTTAAAAAATTTTACTTTATCAAAGATCTTCACCTTTTCGCTCGAAAGTTGAACTTCAAGGCCGCATATGATAAAACTAACACATCCAATATACCTAAGACTAAAAAGGATTCCATTTTAGATACATTGATATCTCTATTGGAAGAGAACGATGATCTGATTGATAAAATTGACTTGCCATCACTCCTGGAGGGTATAAACCCCAAACAACCAAATCCGATTCACAAGACTGAATCTTTGAGGAAAAAAATCTGATAAGTTTCCCAATTCTACCAATGCCAACGTTTCCGCCTTTGTAAAGCTTGTAACAAAAGAGGTCGAAAAAAATAAATATTCGGCCGTCTAGAACACCAAATATTACGACCAGCCAAAGATTGGCTGTCAATAAATTATCACAAAATCATCTAATTACAATAAAACAGGCTGACAAAGGCGGAAACGTTGTCATTATGAATAATTCACAATATACAGCTATGCGTTATAAAATTCTCAGAAATCCGAATTGGTATCGCAAAATTACACCAAATATAGTTATGAAGTATCAACAAGAATTCTATCAATTAATCGATACAGCATATTTGAATAACGCGATCCCAAAGCACACATGGGAATTTATTCGTATACCATTCCCTGTCACTCCAACATTTTACTCACTCCCAAAAATTCATAAAAACGCTACTGACCCACCCGGACGGCCAATTATATCAGGTCGGGGGTCCATCTCCGATAGCGCCAGCAAATTGGTAGATGCTTTCCTCAAACCCTTTGTTACGGCCCTACCCTCACACATCCGTGACACTATACATTTTCTGCAACGAATTGAGGATGTAAAAATCCCACAAGATAGCCTACTCGTCACCATCGACGTCGAGGCCTTGTACAGCTCTATCCCCCATGAACGGGGGATAGCAGCTGTACAACATGCCATAAAATCTAGCCACAACCTCGACGCCTATGGTGAATTCATCCTGTCTATCTTACAATATATTTTACATCATAATGTATTCACATTTAATGGCTCCCACTACCTCCAGATACAGGGCGTAGCGATGGGCACTTGTTGTGCCCCATCCTACGCCAATCTGTATCTGGGGGAGTGGGAGAAATCCTTTCTCACCGGTGAAACTACTTCTATATATACGGACCACATCAGCATGTGGGTGCGATACATAGATGATATTTTCATGATTTGGCAGGGTTCACCCGAACTTCTTACCAATTGTATAGACAGGATGAATCGAAATGATTTCAACTTAACTTTTACCATGAATTCAAGCAAGGATGTGGTCACATTTTTGGATGTGGAAGTGGTGAGGGGGGGGAGGATGGTGCTTTCCGCAGTGACCTTTTTCGGAAGCCCACTGTGGGGAACACCATCCTCCATGCATCTAGCTTTCACCCTCGGTCTCTGGTACACTCCATACCATATGGAGAGTATCTGAGAGCCAGACGCAATTGCAAGGATCTAGAAGGCTTCCGCAAAGCAGCGGATGACCTGAGAACTAGACTCCTTGCCAGAGGTTATACAAAAACAATCCTAAAAAAAGCTTACAAAAAAGCAATTTCCAGTGAAAGGAGTAAATTATTATCCCCTAAAGAGAACAAAGAGGATGATTTAGTTCTAAGGATAACAACAACATACTCGGAACAACATGCAACAATCAAAAAAATAGTATCCAAATACTGGCATGTGCTTGCTCTGGACCCCACCGTGGGCAAATATGTTCCAGAACAACCTCATTTTACCTATCGTAAGGTACCGGCGCTAAAAGATAAACTTGTTCAGAGCGAATTTAAAAACCAAGAAAAAAACACGACCCGTGCAAATATAAGGGCACTTATATATGCGGCAGCTGCAGATACTGTGGTTTTATGCTGACATCCAAAAACCCCATCTTGCCGAATGGCCAGGTATTTAGGCCCAAACACTTTGCCAACTGCCGCACTCACGGAGTGGTATATCTACTGCTCTGTGAGTGCGGCTGTTTTTACGTCGGCAAGACTAAATTAGACTTCTTTAAACGTGCCAACAGGCACATAAAAAGTATTAAGACCTGTGACCCTGATCTCCCCCTCGGGCGACATGCGGCACTTGTTCACCCAGGGAAATTTCCTAAAATTAAATTTTTGATTTTGGATAGAATCCACCCTAGTTCCAGAGGAGGAGACTGGAACAAGGTCCTCCTGCAAATGGAACTACGGTGGATCTATCTCCTCAAAGCCACTGAACCCCCAGGATTAAACGAGATGGTATCTTTTAAACCATTTTTAGAGGGTTTCAGCTCGGGAGGAATGGAGAAATGAGTTCTCCTTCCCCTTTGCTGATAACTTTCACATTATCTCTGAATAAGAACCATCCTGTCGCTCTAATTTGTCACCAGTAGGGGTCAGTGATGGCAACATTATCATTATTAAATGTATATTTTATTTTTGATGCTTGCATATAATTCCATCTCTGGTTTCTGATCTCCCAACAGGTGCTCCTGCGCTCATCTGAAGCCTCTGAGGGTTGCAACTAAAATGACAGGAAAAACTCCCTTGATCTTGTCTTTTCTTATTTGTGCCTTCCGTTCTTCCTTTGCATACTTACAAGGATAGTTAAAGATCGGCATTGGTAGCCTCAATGGGGCTACAATATATAATTTCTTTTTAAATCATACTTCTTCTTCTTATTTAGAATAAGACAATTTTCAACTCATATATACTGCCTGTCACTTCCTGTCCGCACAGGACGGAAGAATGTGGTATCTGTCACCAGTGAACCCTATCAAGCAGACAACCCGGCACGGGAGGCGGCCGCCACCTAGTGGCGAGCCGCACTTTGAGTCTTCTGTCATGTTAAGGTCTTGCATCGCGAGACCCACAGACGTTGACGCACACCATGCCCCGCCTGCGTTCCACGCTGACGGGTCAGGTGACGTGCCGGTGGAACGCAGGAGCCGGCCGAACTTCCGCCATGTCGCTCTTCGGGCTAATGGAACGAGGGAACGCCCGGCCCCTTCGCACCAGGGACTCCATCAGGCAATCAGCACAGGAGGAAGTTGAACTAAGTCAGTTAAGTATATGCAGCTGTGAAGTCCAATTGACTCCACACATAAACCCTCTTCCCAGCAGTGAACTCATTATTCGCTTGCTGAGAACACTGTGAGGACCTGACCTGACCCAGGCTTCTGAACATCTTGTAAAAGGTAATAACTTACATTTCCCTTTTTCTTGTGACACCTCACTAAATCTCCTCATAGGTGATGGAGGTGACTGTTTTCTATTTTGGCTATTACTTTTGATTAGGAGAAACCAAGATATAATCATTTTAAGGGATGGCTATGTACATTTACCAATCCCTTACAATCAAATGGCTCTCTCTCCCCTCCATATACATAGGAGCGGGATTGATAGCTATCTATTTGAAACACATGTCATTATATTGGCACTGAGATGGAATTTATCATCTTACCTTTGAGTCTCTCTCATCCTCCCCTTCTTAAACAATATGGCCAGCCTATACCATTGGACCAACAAGTTTCCATGACTTTATATCTCTCCTCTTTAGCTGATCGGCCAATTTCTGGGATCCAGTTGTTCTGACTTGATGTTTTCCTGGGACTATCCACATATATGGGCACAATTTCTCCTCCCCACAATACAAGTCTGTGAGGGCCTCATTAGATGAATTATACCAACTACACAGTCAACCCGTGCTTCCGGCAGAGCGCATAGAGCACCTGTTTTTAACATATACCGGCAGGTATATTGTTTTATCTATCATCGCACAGAATGTAAATCATGACCATATTTTTGAGTCTCTATACAAACTTATGTACTGTATGAATATCTGTATTATTATTTGTATTTGATTGATTTTTGCTTGATCAATTATCTACAGACCACCACCCAGGGTCTCCTATTTTTCCCCCTGAAGAAGGAGTAGTTGTATAACTCCGAAACTAGTCGGGTCTGGAGTCTTCACCCTGAATTGGTGTAATATTCAAGTGCATATGTGATGTATCTCTACTTACTTGCCTTTTATTACCTTGTTAATTCTGTTTTTTCAATAAAATATTAAACATTTTCAATTAATTTGTGTAGATGTGAGTGCCTAAAAAATCCCACCAATAGGGGAAAACTTTTCTTTCTTGGGATTACATTGGGATGTGGCACCACCACTAGTACCCAACACAGGTAACCCCCCATTCCCCACTGTATATGGTCTGGAGTAATGTTTGACTGCCAAGCATATTATCCTGTTTCATAGGTTTCCTTACAGTCTCAATAGCCTCTGCCGTTCGCATACAAGTGAAAAGGGATACAACATCATAGGACGCAATTGTTTCTTCTGGCTCTAACTTTATGTTCCATGTTGACAAATTCTTCAGCATTCTGAATATTATGTACTGCATTGCCAACTAAGAGTGATAGGATAATGGGCTAGGATAGATAGATAGATGACAGAGTTGATGCTGCTATTTGGTCTTCCAGGAGTTACCTTCCTTGTGTACCTTTAGGAGTCAGTACAGGCATGGTGTAGCTTCCCCTGTAAAGAGACCATGGTACAAGGTACAATCAATTGCTTTTACCTTTTCAAGCTGGTCAAGTTTATCTTTTGTCTGTTAGTAGGCAGCTAAAAGCTAGGATGGTCCCTCTTAAGTGGCAAATATGTATTCGCATCACTGTGAAGGGTGGTCACCTTAGAATGTTAATTAGATATATTCATAACCACAATGCACCCCCCCCCCCCCTGTGTTTGTTGGCCAGACGGTAACGCTTGGACCCTTGCTAAGCAATGCCTTTCTTTATTGTGGTCAAGTTGAAAGGAAGTGCACTGGACAGAACTGCCCAGATTCTTAGAGTTGTTCAGCCCTTTCTACCGGTATGCGATTGTTATGGATGAAGCATTTTGTAGCTGTGATAATATCCAGTAAAGGGACACAGTGGAGCACCACAGCAAATTTCAGTCCCATTAGCTCAGACTTTCTTCTCTGGCTAAGTAAGCTCTAAAGAATTGCTTGGGGGGTGTTCCACTATCATTTTTTCCTCCAGGTTATCCCCACTGTTATTTTGTTATGCTGGTTAATAAGAAGCAAGTTGGTGTATTTATTTTCTTACTCTTATGGAATTCAACCACTCGGGTCTGAGCAGGTCATTTTGATGCCAAACTCTGTTTAATTTCATCAGCTTTGGATCTCAAAGCATCAGTGGTGAAATGGATGTGTTTCACCAATGAATTTGTCAGTTGTTTTTGAGCTTTTTGTAAAATCATATTGGACCTGTGACCTTTTACTGTGGAACCCAAGAGCAGACTGCTAGGGGTAGGCTCCCTTTGACATCAGAGGTTGAAGTATAGGTGGTTCTTGTAATACGCAAGTTTTTGCTGCATTTAGTAGGAGTAGGATTGTGAAGGTTATCATTTCTCCAGGTCTTGGTATAGTTCGTAATAGTTAGCCACATTCCAATATGATTTTTTTTCTGTAACGTTGAAGACATTTTACAGAACTTTTTCAAGGGCGTGGCTTGGACATTGAAGTTTGCAGGAAACCTACCCACACATACCGGTATCTGCATTTTGACTCCGAGCACCTGCTGGAACACAGACTGGAGGTTATGAAGACTTTGGAACATCAGGTTGCAATTCTAACAATGAAGTCTAAAAGACAAAGAACAAACATCTCGGGAGTGCCTTGAAAATACCTGAGCTGGGCTCTTGTTGAAACAACCACAAGGGCAAGCAAATACTCTGGCCCATTTAAAAGAAGGGGAGAAGCAGAACACCCAGATTAATATAGTCCTTCTCTATGTAGCTGAACTGTGAGGGAAAAACTCAGAAGGCTCTTTTAAGAAATATTGCATTCCTGTGTCCTTCAAGCCCAGCAATACACAGACTGAAGAAGGGAGGAGGAGCAGCGCCATCTAAGTCTAGTAATTAGTAATTTTAATAAGATAAAAAAAGACACTCACAAGATAGATAAATTGTAATAGCGCTCTGTGTATAAAGGATCATCCTCTCTGTACCAGGTGCAGTGGTTACTTCAGGAGCAGAGACTGATGGGTGTCACTACCGCGTGCAAGGTCAGCGGGTGGGGCACGCATACAGAGCATGCATATGCTCCTTCCTCACGCTTAGCTGGGAGCCATCTTAGTGTGGGTAGAGGAGGCAAAATTATGGATATCAATACTCCTAACACAAAGATACACTCTAAATAGCAATTATGACAATAAAAATAAAATGGTAACTACAGTGGAAGTTAATCGATATAAAAAAAAAAAAAAAAAAAAAAAGACCTTAAGGGTTCTCCCTAAGTAAGAAACAAAAAGTATACAGTTGAATATCTGTGAAAAAATGGAAAACTAAAATACAATATATATATATATATATATATATATATATATATACACATATACACACACACACACACGTCCTTCTCAAAAAATTAGCATATTGTGATAAAGTTCATTATTTTCTGTAATGTACTGATAAACATTAGACTTTCATATATTTTAGATTCATTACACACAACTGAAGTAGTGCAAGCCTTTTATTGTTTTAATATTGATGATTTTGGCATACAGCTCATGAAAAACCAAAATTCCTATCTCAAAAAATTAGCATATTTCATCCGACCAATAAAAAAAAAATGGATTTTTGTAAAATCTTACCGTAAAATCCTTTTCTCTTAAGCTCATTGACAGACGTAGTCCTCCTTGATTAATATCAACTCGGGTTATACTGCCCTCTACAGGAGGACTAGACAGGAAAGAAAATGTTCTGGCCACACCCTAGGGGCAGTCCCAGAGGGTATATCCTCTCACTTCCTGCTACAGCAAATCAGTTATGTCAGAAAGCAGTGTTTAGAGAATTTAACCCAAACCCAAAAACAGAGGGGCGGGTACTACGTCTGTCAATGAGCTTAAGAGAAAAGGATTTTACAGTAAGATTTTACAAAAATCCATTTTTCTCTGTCACTCATTGACAGACGTAGTCCTCCTTGATTAATATCAACTCGGGACGTCCCAAAGCAGTGCCACAAATGAGGGGTGGGAAAATGGAAATCAAAATCCAATCTAGAAGGCCCAACCGGTGCCAACTAGAAGTTTTAAAGGCTCATCAATCACACGATGAGACTCAACTGAAATCCCAACGGAAAAAAACCCTCGAGGTAGACCACCGGTCTCCTCAAATTGCGGCCTGCAAAACCTTGCGGCCAAATGAGGCATTCGCCGATGCCATCAGATCAACTTTATAAAATTTTGTAAAGGTATGAACCGACGACCAGGTAGCCGCCTTGCACACCTGGACCACTGACGCCTGATGGCGGTAGGCCCAGGAAGTACTGAGCGCTCGAGTGGAGTGCGCCTTAACAGGGAACGGAGGATTCCGACCCTTAATAGAATAAGCCTGTACCACCGTCTGTCTAATCCATTTGGAGATAGTCGCGGCAGATGCAGGCAACCCCTTTCTGGGGTCATCCGTGATCACAAAAAGTGAATCCGTCTCACGGAACGATTCCGTAGTCTTCAGGTATACCCTGATTGCCTGAACCACATCCAAGGAATGCAACGCATATTCCTGAGGATGATTGGGGCAAGGAAGGTAGCACAATATCTTCATTCAGATGAAAATCTGAAACCACCTTAGGAAGAAAGGATGGCTTCGGATGAAGAACTACCTTATCCCTATGAACCACTAGATATGGGGAATGACATGATAATGCAGCCAGTTCTGACACCCTGCGTGCAGAAGTGATAGCCACCAAGAAGGCCACCTTCTGGGTTAATGTAAGCAAGGGAATCTCCCTGATATTTTCAAAGGGAGGTTTCTGAAGAACCGACAAACACCAAATTAAGATCCCATGGCGGTAAGGGCGCGCGCACTGGCGGAGCCAAGTGCCGCACCCCCTGGACACCAAGGAATGAGTAGCCCAAGGCTTCTGAAAGAAGATTGCTAATGCTGAAACCTGACCCTTGATAGTGCTCAAGGATAGTTTCTGCTCAACCCCCTTTTGCAGAAAAGCCAAGATTCAGGTCACCGAATAGGTACGTGGGGGAAATTCCAAAGATTCACACCATGCGATATAAATCTTCCATGTGCGATAATAGACTTTGCTGGAAGTCGCTTTCCTTGCTTTAATTAGAGTAGGAATAACTGAAGCTGACAACCCTCTGTCCTTCAGTACCTGGGTCTCAATAGCCAGGCCATTAAAACCAGCGACTGTAAAGCACGATGGAAGATCGGTCCTTGAGACCGCAGATCCTCCCTGAGAGGAAGTCTCCAAGGAGCGTCCGCGACTAGCCTGTCCAAGTCGGCGTACCCGGCTTGACGAGGCCAGCTCGGAATTTCCAGGATAACTGGAGTTCCCTCCACCTCTATCCTGCGGAGAAATCTCAGCAGCAATTTGAGAGGGGGGGGGGGGGAAGACATATAGTAGCTGATACTGCCTTTACAGGCCGTTCAGCGCGTCTGCTGCGTCCGCTAGAGGATCGCGGGTGCGAACCCTGTTGAGCCAACCTACCAACAGATCCATATCCGGGACAGCTGGTGAAATACCTCTGGATGAAGAGACTATTCCTCTTGATCCAGAATCTGACGGCTGAAATAATCTGCCTGTCCACACCCGTGATAAATATCGTGGAGAGAACTGGAACAACTGTTCCCCCAATAAGAATGTTGGCCACTTCTATGGCCGCCAGGGCACTCTTGGTGCCCCTTGGTGATCGACCTAAGTCATGACCGTGGCATAGTCCGATTGGATCCGAACCGGGCTGCCCTGGAGCTGCTCGGTCCAGTAAATCAGACAAAGTCTGATCGCTCTCAGTTCCAACACATTTATCGGTAACCTGGAATTTATCAGAAGAAATGACTTCCCCTGGCTGAGCATCGGAGACCGAAGCCACCAGACCAGAGCCTCCCTGGTCCGCTCACTCAATCGGATCCGATTGTCCAGGGAATCGGGATTCCGATTCCATATGAGAAGAATCTCCTCTTTGGAGAATTCGGGTATGAGACTGGGCAAACGGTACTGCCTCTAAGGAGGCGACCATCAATCCCAGCCAGTTGACGGACAGCAACATCCGAATCATTGACTGAATCTTCTGGAGTTTCTCCGCATGGAGAAACCCTCTTGCCAAGGATGTATCCAAAATTAGGCCCAGATAGTTCAGTCTCCTGGTGGGAAACAGGGATGATCTTTGGGAAAAGCAACGAAAACGCTGATGTCCTGCGAAGATGGGGATATAAGGATAGGCATCCTAAATGTCTATGGACGCCAGGAAATCCCCCTGATGCAGGGAGGCCATCACTGTATGGATGGACTCCATCTCTTCCAAGACCAGAATTGGACGCACCTAGCCCTTTTTCCTGGGCATTGTGAACAAGTTCGACTAGGACTCCTCCAAGGAATGGGAACTACCACTGCTTGTTGTATCAAGCTGTCCCCCGCAAAGCTTTTAAGAGACCCGGGGATGTCGACTATTGGAAGGGAAGAATCGCACCGGTGGAAGTGATCGAAACTCGATCTTGTATCCCGACCATATGACCTTGCGAACCCCTTTATCCGGGATTCTGGAAAGCCCTGGATCCGGAAACCGGTGAAGACGTCCCCCCACCCTAGAGATGGGTGGGGCCCATTCTGTCAATCCAACGGGATAACAGTGGCTTTATTTAGTCTGGAAATCGGTGAGTCCACTATTGGTGGTACCGTCCATCTTTGTAATGAGGGATTCCTCAAAATGATAAAGCCTAGCCATGCGTTTGGAAATAGCAGGGCTCATTTACGGACGACCCTATTTGGGCAAGGGAAACCCTTCACCATTTTGGTAGGCTTGCTAGTACCAAAAAAGGAATACGAGTCTCAGCTACCTCTGCCGGTGTAACCTCAAGATTTAAGGTTTCCCAGACAGACACAACTAGTGCTTCCACCAACGCTTCTTGTGCTATGGCGGAGGCAGAAGCGTCCTCCTTACTGTCTGAGGAGACCGTACCTGAGACAACAACCCCAGAAAAGGGACTGCAATGACCAGCTCAGAATCCGTATCTGAGGTATCAGATGACATAGGGGTAGGCGGGGGTCACTCTTCTTGACCCCCGTCCCTGACAGGCTACCTCCACCCGGGATACCAAAGACTCCAAAACTGCTGATAATGCATCATCACAAGTGGGGTACTGGAGGGTCCTGCGGCCACCCTGAGGGGATCAGGTGGGGATACATGTGTGGCAGGGTTTATGTAACAAGACACTTGCCAGCAAACACAAAAAAATTAATTGCAAGAAAAAAACATTTTTTTCTTTTTTTTTTAACTTAGTCCCCCAGCGCAGTAGCGCCCCTCAGTCTACCTGCTTGGACCCCTCAGAAAGAGAGAGAGAGAGAGAGAGAGAGAGAGAGAGAGAGAGAGAGAGAGAGAGAGAGACCCCAAGGCTCACCTGATGCACAGAAGTTTCTTATCAACCTGCTTCCAGCACTGTCTGTTACAGACAGGAAGTCTTTGGCTTGCTTTCCCTGGGCCAAGGAGGCGGCTCCACCCCTTTACACGCCTTCCGGCGCCTCCCAATTACTCCACGAGGTGTTTGGTCACCTCAAACATGGCCGCCCCCATGCTGGAGACACGAGGCTACGCCAATATGGCGGCCTCGTGCGATCTGCAGGAAAATGGTGGCGGCCTGTGTAGGATAGCGGCGGCTTGCAAGTTAGCAGCGGCCTGCGGGATGTGTGCATTCGGCCTGTGCGGCCTGCGGAAGTGCCTCGGCCTGCGGGAGGCTGTGCGGCCTGTGGAAGTGACCGGCTTTCTGGAGGGATGGCGATCTGTGGCTGCAGTAACTCAGGCATAGGCATCGGCCTGTGTACACACTAGACAGGTAGGATACCTCAATAGTAATGCCTTTTAGTAGTCTGCCACTGACTTCAGTCACCCTTACAGTCATATAGTGACTTTAGATAGTCAGCTCCCAAACCAAGCCTCCTGGTTTCTATTCACAAAAATCACACTCAAATTGGGGGATCTGTGACCTGTTATAGGATAGAGGGGAGACCGAGAAACTGAGTGTCCGACCATCCCAGAGAGGGGCCCGCGTCCACCAACAAACCCGACAGGGGGAGAGGGGGAACATTCTACTCACCATACCGGAACCAGGCGGGCGCCAACTCCTGACAGAACCCCTCTCCACCGGGGTGGGGGGGCTGTCGACCAATACGGACGCCGTGACTCTGTTGGTCATTGGCGTCCAGGCGAGACGTTTAACTCGCAGGGTCAGTCCCCGTCCAGTGGGACTATGTCGCGGCCGACCCAGCGCGGAGCTATGGCCTGCACGCGCTCGTAGGCTGAACTGGGGTGACCACTGGATCTCAACATCCAGCCCGTCGCCCAGTTTCAGCGTACTTGCTTGAAGATCTCCCAGGAACACTGGAGAAAAAAAGCGGTCTAAAAAAAGTATTTCTAAAAAAATCCTGCCAGGACCGAAGATCCTAGCAAGGAATCTAGGTCCTTACTCCTAACTAGACAGAAAAAAATGGATTTTTGTAAAATCTTACCGTAAAATCCTTTTCTCTTAGCTCATTGACAGACGTAGTCCTCTGTGATTCAACACCCTCGGGTTATGCTGCCCTCCACAGGAGTAGGACTAGACAGGAAAGAAAATGCTCTGGCCACACCCTAGGGGCAGTCCCCGAGGGTATATCCTCTCTCTCTCTGCTACAGCAAATCAGTTATGTCACAAAGCAGTGTCTAGAGAATTTAACCCAACCCAACTCCAAAACAGAGGGGCGGGTACTACGTCTGTCAATGAGCTAAGAGAAAAGGATTTTAAGGTAAGATTTTACAAAAATCCATTTTTCTCTATCGCTCATTGACAGACGTAGTCCTCGGTGATTCAACACCCTCGGGACGTCCCAAAGCAGTACCACAAATGAGGGGTGGGAAAATGGAAATCAAATCCAATCTAGAAGGCCCAACCGGTGCCAACTAGAAGTTTACAATGCTCATCCTCAGTGATGAGACTCAACAGAAATTTTTCAACAGAAAAAAACCCTCGAGGTAGACCACCGGTCTCCTCAAATTGCGGCCTGCAAAACCTTGCGGCCAAATGAGGCATCCGCCGATGCCATCACATCAATCTTATAAAATTTTGTAAAGGTATGTACCGACGACCAGGTGGCCGCCTTACATACCTGGACCACTGACGCCTGATGGCGGAAGGCCCAGGAAGCACTGAGCGCTCGAGTGGAGGACTCCGACCCTTAATAGAATAAGCCTGTACCACCGTCTGTCTGATCCATTTGGAGATAGTCGCGGCAGATGCAGGCAACCCCTTTCTGGGGCCATGCGGGATCACAAAAAGTGAATCCGTCTTACGGAACGATTCCGTCGCCTTCAGGTATACCCTGATTGCCTGAACCACATCCAAGGAATGCAACGCATGTTCCCGATGATTGGGCTGAGGACACCAGGAAGGTAGTACAATATCTTCATTCAGATGAAAATCTGAAACCACATTTGGAAGAAAGGATGGCTTAGGATGAAGAACTACCTTATCCCTATGAATCACTAAGTATGGGGACTGGCATGATAATGCAGCCAGTTCTGACACCCTGCGTGCAGAAGTGATAGCCACCAAGAAGGCTATCTTCTGGGATAAAGTAAGCAAGGGAATCTCCCTGATGTTTTCAAATGGAGGTTTCTGTAGAACCGACAAAACCAAATTAAGATCCCAGGGCGGTAAGGGCGCGCGGACTGGTGGAGCCAGGTGCCGCACCCCCTGGATGAAATTCCGCACCAAGGACTTGGTAGCTAAAGGTTTCTGAAAGAAGATCGCTAATGCTGAAACTTGACCTTTGATGGTGCTCAAGGCTAGTTTCTGCTCAACCCCTTTTTGCAGAAAGGCCAATATTCAAGTCACCGAATAGGTACGTGGAGGAATCCCTAAAGATTCGCACCACGCGATATAAGTCTTCCATGTGCGATAATAGACCTTGCTGGAAGTCGCTTTCCTTGCTTTAATAAGGGTAGGAATAACTGAAGCTGACAACCCTCTGTCCTTCAGTACCTGGGTCTCAATGGCCAGGCCATTAAAACCAGCGACTGTAAAGCACGATGGAAGATTGGTCCTTGAGACCGCAGACACTCCCTGAGACGAAGTTCCCAAGGACGTCCGCGACTAGCATGTCCAAGTCGGCCAGACTGGCTTGACGAGGCCAGCCTAGAATTTCTAGGACCACTGGCGCTGACTGGATCTGAACCAGGCGACCCTAGAGCTATCTGGCCCCGACCATCCGACAAAGTCTGCTCGTTCTCTGTTCCCACACATTTATCAGACACCTGATTCCTATCAGGAACGGTGATCTCTCCTGGTTGAACCTCAGGGACCGAAGTCACCTGGCTAGAGGCTTCTTGGTCTTTCTGTTCAACCGGATCCGATTCTTGTGGGGAACAGACTAATCTTTGGAAAAGGTAAAGAAAAAGATCTGTTCAGGGAACGGTAACTGCCGCTCCCTGTAGTACTTAAATGTTGGAAGGGAAGAATCGCACCGGTAGCAGTGATCGATGCTCGATCTAATGCCCTGAATACCGGTGAAGACGTCCCCCCACCCTCAAACCAGGTGGGGGCGCACCTTCAGGCTGTGTAATCCTTTGCTTCAGGTTTGGCTGAGTCGGTCTTTTGTTTGTCCGACCAGCCCTTCTTGAACCCTCCTGGAGGAGCCTTGCCTTTCCCGCTTGTTCCAGCCGGGCGTACGAACCCTTTATGGGCGGTAAAGAAAGGTCCTCGCTTGTTACGAGGTCCCTTAGATTTAGCAGCCTGTGGCAAGAAAGTGCTCTTGCCCCCAGTGGCATCCTTAATGATCTCATCTAGGGTGGCCCCAAATAGGCGATTCCCCTGAAAGGGGAGATTCGTCAAGGTCTTTTTGGAACCTAGGTCCGCTGACCAGCATTTTAACCACAGCACACGTCTGAGGATAACCGCTGACATAGATGCATGCCCTAATAAAAGAAACTGTAGCCCTTGTATAATCTGTTCCATCAATTCAGATGTTCCCTGGGGGATATCTTTCCCCTTCAGGTCCTGGCGCACCAATCTCGCCCATTCCGTTAGTGTCTGGGAAACTAGACCAATGACAATTACTGGTCTAAATGCTGACCCTATCAGGGAAAAGATAGTGCGGGACTCCGCTTCCACCTTCCGATCCACCGGATCCTTAAAGGACGAAGTGTCCTCTACTGGAATAACCGTGGCTTTATTCAGTCTGGAAATAGGTAGGTCTACCACTGGTGGTACCGTCCATTTCTTAATGAGGGATTCCTCAAACGGATAGCGTCTAGCAATACGTTTGGAAATAGTAAAGGTACGCTTAGAATGCTCCCATTCTTCTTTAATTTTATTACCAAAACACTTGGGTACAGGAAAAACCTTCACCGTTTTGGTGGGTTTGTTAGTACCAAAGGGAATCTCTGTTTCAGTTGCCTCTGCCGGTGAAACCTCAAGTCTTAAGGTTTCCCGAACCGCCACAACTAGTGCGTCCACCAATGCTTCTTCCCGAATTATGGCGGAAGTATGAACGTCCTCCTCACTGTCTGAAGGAACTTTACCTGAGACAACAGCCCTTGCAGAGGGACCTGCAGCTGCAATGACCATCTCAGACTCTGAGTCTGAAGTGTCAGATGATATAGGGGTAGGCGGAGGTCGCTTTCTTGACCCCCGTTCCTGACAGGCCGCCTCCACCCGAGCCACCATAGACTCCAAAACTGCTGTAAATGCATCCATACTCTGTGCACCGGCAGGTCCCGTGGCCCCCTCGAGGGAAACCGGTGGGGGTACTTGTGTGGCAGGGTCCATGATAATTCCAGTTACTACCCAGAAAATTCAATCCAAAAATAAAACTTTTTTTTTTTTTTTTTCAGACCCCCAGCGCCACAAAGCCGCTCAGTGTTACCTGCTAGGGATCCCTATCGAGCGAGAGAGAGAGAGAGAGAGAGAGATAGACCCCCAGGCTCACCACTTGATGCTCAGAGTTCACTGCAACTAGTCTCAGCACTCTCGAACAGACAGGAAGTCTCTTGGCTGGCTGCCCGGGAAGAAAGGAGGCGGCTCCGCCCCTCTGTACGCCTTCCGGCGCCTCCCCTAGCTCCACGAGGTGTTTGGGTCACCTCAAACTTGGCCGCCCCCATGCTGAAGACACGAGGCTACGCCAAAATGGTGGCCTCGTGCGATCTACGGCGGTCTGTTACAGAATAGCGGCGTGACTGCAGAGTATCTCGGCATCACAAAACCTTTCTCTTCATGGAGATCAACTTGGCCGGCAGTACCGGACCCTGGCGGACCGCGTGGCCGTCGGGAGGCATGCTTTAGCTGGAGGAATGACCTGGAAAAGCCGCATACATGTCCTGTGGCTTCTGACAGGTAGGATACTTTCTCTTATCACAGTAAGATTCCAGTACTGCCACTGATTACAATCATTTAAACATACTTGCAATTAGATTGTCAGCTCCCAAACCAAGCCTCCTGGCTTTTTGTACACAACAATCACACTCAAAATAGAGGGATCTGTGCCATGTTATAGGATAGAGGGGAACCCATCCTTACCATACAGAGAGGGGCCCGCGTTCACCACAGGACCCGTCAGGGGAAATGGGGGAACATACTACTCACCGTACCGGAACCAGGCGGGCGCCAACTCCTGACAGTACCCCTCTCCACCGAAGTTGGAGGGCTGTCGACCAATACGGGCGCCGTGACTCATGGTCTTTGGCGTTTCAGCGAGACGTTTAACTCGCAGGGTCAGTCCCCGTCCAGTGGGACTATGTCGCGGCCGACCCAGCGCGGAGCTATGGCCTGCACGAGCTCGTAGGCTGAACTGGGGTGACCACTGGATCTCAACATCCCGCCCGTCGCCCAGTTCAGCTTTCTTGCTTGAAGATCTCACAGGAACACTGGAGAAAAAAAGCTGTCTAAAAATCTTTTTAAGAAAAAAAAAAAAATCCTGCCAGGACCGAAGATCCCAGCAAGGTATCTAGGTCCTTACTCCTGACTAGACAGAAAAAAACTGATTTGCTGTAGCAGAGAGAGAGAGAGAGAGAGGATATACCCTCGGGGACTGCCCCTAGGGTGTGGCCAGAGCATTTCCTGTCTAGTCCTACTCCTGTGGAGGGCAGCATAACCCGAGGGTGTTGAATCACCGAGGACTACGTCTGTCAATGAGCGATAGAGAAAAACTGATTTGCTGTAGCAGGAAGTGAGAGGATATACCCTCTGGGACTGCCCCTAGGGTGTGGCCAGAACGTTTTCTTTCCTGTCTAGTCCTACTCCTGTAGAGGGCAGTATAACTCGAGTTGATATTAATCAAGGAGGACTACGTCTGTCAATGAGCGACAGAGAAAAGTGTTTTTAATACAAAAAAAGTCAACCTTCAAATAATTATGTTCAGTTATGCACTCAATACTTGGTCGGGAATCCTTTTGCAGAAATGACTGCTTCAATGCGGCGTGGCATGGAGGCAATCAGCCTGTGGCACTGCTGAGGTGTTATGGAGGCCCAGGATGCTTCAATAGCGGCCTTGAGCTTATCCAGAGTGTTGGGTCTTGCGTCTCTCAACTTTCTCTTCACAACATCCCACAGATTCTCTATGGGGTTCAGGTCAGGAGAGTTGGCAGGCCAATTGAGCACAGTAATACCATGGTCAGTAAACCATTTACCAGTGGTTTTGGCACTGTGAGCAGGTGCCAGGTCGTGCTGAAAAATTAAACATTCATCTCCATAAAGCTTTTCAGCAGATGGAAGCATGAAGTGCTCCAAAATCTCCTGATAGCTAGCTGCATTGACCCTGCCCTTGATAAAACACAGTGGACCAACACCAGCAGCTGACATGGCACCCCAGACCATCACTGACTGTGGGTACTTGACACTGGACTTCAGGCATTTTGGCATTTCCCTCTCCCCAGTCTTCCTCCAGACTCTGGCACCTTGATTTCCGAATGACATGCAAAATTTGCTTTCATCCAAAAAAAGGACTTTGGACCACTGAGCAACAGTCCAGTGCTGCTTCTCTGTAGCCCAGGTCAGGCGCTTCTGCCGCTGTTTCTGGTTCAAAAGTGGCTTGACCTGGGGAATGCGGCACCTGCATTTTCTGCCACACCTTTTCCTTCCCACAGACTTCCCACTGAGGTGCCTTGATACTGCACTCTGGGAACAGCCTATTCGTGCAGAAATTTCTTTCTGTGTCTTACCCTCCTGCTTGAGGGTGTCAATGATGGCCTTCTGGACAGCAGTCAGTCGGCAGTCTTACCCATGATTGCGGTTTTGAGTAATGAACCAGGCTGTGAGTTTTTAAAAGCCTCAGGAATCTTTTGCAGGTGTTTAGAGTTAATTCGTTGATTCAGATGATTAGGTTAATAGCTCGTTTAGAGAACCTTTTCATGATATGCTAATTTTTTGAGATAGGAATTTTGGTTTTTCATGAGCTGTATGCCAAAAATCCTCAATATTACAACAATAAAAGGCTTGCACTACTTCAGTTGTGTATAATGAATCTAAAATATATGAAAGTCTAATGTTTATCAGTACATTACAAAAAATAATGAACTTTATCACAATATGCTAATTTTTTGAGAAGGACCTGTATATATTATTTTGGCGAATGGGATTTATTTAGTTATGAAAACTGTTCATGTAAAATTATTACGTTAGTAGCAGCAAGTACACTAAATAGACATAGTTCAATTATATTTGGCATGATATGGCTATATTTGAAAAGATTTAAAGAGATATATACTCATGTATATCAAACAATGTGTTATAGAAGGGTACCGATTTCTAGCTCCTAGTTCAGGCCCCCAGGAGCCAGGGTGTAGGGTCAGTAGGTCTCTCTCACAGAGACATTTAAAACATTCAGGGAGATCCCTGGAGATGTCTTCTATCACCCAGGACCGTAGCCCCTGGAACAATCGGTCATGAATGTCCAAAATGTCTGTGGACACTATGTGGTCGGAAACCACCTTCTACAAACCGCCGGTGTTCCCCAAACCTTTTCCTAAGGGTACGGATAGGGCGATCTACAAATAGTAGGCCACATGGGCAAACAACAGATAAATGCGAAGGAACACGTGTAACAGTCAAGTATGGTGTAGCATTTACCCTTGGATATGAATTCCTTTTGTCCATGACTAACATGTTTACAAGCGAGACATAATGGTTTCCGACACTGGAACATCCCCTTGATATTGAAAAAAAGGTTAGGGGAGCACCAGCAGTAGGACGGAGAGATTTCATTTTACTGGGTGCTATCTGGGCTTTGATGTTCCTTGCTTGTCTACAAGAATTTGGGTCGGTCAGTGAGGGTAGGTTTCAGGTGAGGATCCTCCTGTAATATAGACCGATGTTCATGGCAAATATGTTCCATCTTCCTATACTGTGCATGGAATTGTGTAGTAAACCTTAATGGCTGTGGGCTTTGGGAAAGGGTCAGGGCCAGCGCTACCGCTAGGCGAACAAGGCAGCTGCCTAGGGCGCACTGCCGCCTAGGGCGCAGCCATACCTCCCGCTCCCAAGTGTCCCCGATTCACCGGGATTCGTGCTAGGGGGGGTAGAGATGGGGGGGTGTATGGAGGGGTGTGTGAAGCTGGGGGGGGGGGGGGTATGGAGATGGAGGGGTGTGTGAAGCTGGGGGGGGTATGGAGATGGAGGGGTGTGTGAAGCTGGGGGGGGTGTATGGAGATGGAGGGGTGTGTGAAGCTGGGGGGGTGTATGGAGATGGAGGTGTGTGTGAAGCTGGGGGGGTGTATGGAGATGGAGGGTTGTGTGAAGCTAGGGGGGGGGTGTATAGTGCAGGTAGGAGTTGCTAACTGCTGGTTTATGTAATTTTGTGCACAAATGATATTGTCATGCTGATAAAGTTCCAGATCCAGAAAATGGGATTTTTTACTTACCGTAAAATCCATTTCTCTGAGTTCACCGACGAACGTAGCTGCTGCTTTAAAATCATAGACAGATGGGTAATAAGCCCCCCCCCCCCCCACTAGGAGTGACCAGATAGGGCCAAAAGCTTTGACACACCCAGGGGAGCAGGGTGCCTGGGTTATTACCCCTGGCCTCACCATTGCATTTTCAGTTTAGTTGCAAGCAGTGAATAATAACCAAAACCCAACTCTTCAGAGAAAAGAAGGGTGGGAGCTACGCCCGTCAGACTCAGAGAAATTAATTCTATGGTAAGTAAAAAATCCCATTTTCTCTTTCGTCCACCAACGGACGTAGCTGCTGCTTTCAATCATAGACAGATGGGACGTCCAAAGGCAGTAACCACTGAGGGGTGGGGAAAGGACAAACTTAAAAGAATGCAATTCCCACGGCTAACATAGCCAACTATATAACATGGAGCCCAACAAGTAACAGACTGGGGCTCAATTGTAGCAAAACCATAAAAGGAGAAGGAAAAGTATGCCAACACATCCACTCTGTAAAACTTTGTGAACGTATGTACAGACGACCAAGTGGCCGCCTTGCAAACCTGCATCACTGACGCCTGATGGCGGAAAGCCCAAGAGGCACTCAACGCCCGCGTAGAGTGAGCCGTGACAGGGAAAGGAGGAACCTTGCCCTTAAGAGAATACACCTTCACCACCGTCTGTCTGATCCATCGAGAGATGGTCGCCGCAGATGCAGCCTGACCCTTACGGGGTCCAGCCGTATTCACAGAGTCCGACTTACGAAAGGACTCAGTCTCCAGATACACCCGTATCGCCCGAATGACATCCAAGCAATGCAAGGCAATTTCTTTAGGATGTGAAGGTTTAAGACAGAGTGATTAGGCCGTAACACTACCTTATCCCTGCGTGCAAGGTAAACCAGATTTCCACCACCAAAAGGCCAGTACAGACTTATGCTCATGCTCATGCACATTGCACACATACTAATATTTATAAGCGAAGGACCAATGTCACTTTTGCAGCACCAGTTCATTGTGCACATACAGTGGGTACGGAAAGTATTCAGACCCCCTTAAATTTTTCACTCTTTGTTATATTGCAGCCATTTGCTAAAATCATTTAAGTTCATTCTTCTTTCTCATGAATGTACACACAGCTCCCCATATTGAAGGAAAAACACAGAATTGTTGACATTGTTGCAGATTTATTAAAAAAGAAAAACTGAAATATCACATGGTCCTAAGTATTCAGACCCTTTGCTGTGACACTCATATATTTAACTCAGGTGCTTTCCATTTCTTCTGATCATCCTTGAGATGGTTCTACACCTTCATTTGAGTCCAGCTGTGTTTGATTATACTAATTGGACTTGATTAGGAAAGCCACACACCTGTCTATATAAGACCTTCCAGATCACAATGCATGTCAGAGCAAATGAGAATCATGAGGTCAAAGGAACTGCCTGAAGAGCTCAGAGACAGAATTGTGGCAAGGCACAGATCTGGCCAAGGTTACAAAAAGATTTCTGCTGCACTTAAGGTTCCTTAGAGCACAGTGGCCTCCATAATCCTCAAATGGAAGACGTTTGGGACGACCAGAACCCTTCCTAGAGCTGGCCGTCCAGCCAAACTGAGCTATCGGGGGAGAAGAGCCTTGGTGAGAGAGGTAAAGAAGAACCCAAAGATCACTGTGGCTGAGCTCCAGAGATGCAGTCAGGAGATGGGAGAAAGTTGTAGAAAGTCAACCATCACTGCAGCCCTCCACCAGTCGGGGCTTTATGGCAGAGTGGCCCGACGGAAGCCTCTCCTCAGTGTAAGACACATGAAAGCCCGCATGGAGTTTGCTAAAAAAAACACCTGAAGGACTCCAAGATGGTGAGAAATAAGATTCTCTGGTCTGATGAGACCAAAATAGAACTTTTTGGCCTTAATTCTAAGCGGTATGTGTGGAGAAAACCAGGCACTGCTCATCACCTGTCCAATACAGTCCCAACAGTGAAGCATGGTGGTGGCAGCATCATGCTGTGGGGGTGTTTTTCAGCTGCAGGGACAGGACGACTGGTTGCAATCGAGGGAAAGATGAATGCGGCCAAGTACAGGGATATCCTGGACAAAAACCTTCTCCAGAGTGCTCTGGACCTCAGACTGGGCCTTCCAACAAGACAATGACCCTAAGCACACAGCTAAAATAACGAAGGAGTGGCTTCACAACAACTCCGTGACTGTTCTTGAATGGCCCAGCCAGAGCCCTGACTTAAACCCAATTGAGCATCTCTGGAGAGACCTAAAAATGGCTGTCCACCAACGTTTACCATCCAACCTGACAGAACTGGAGAGGATCTGCAAGGAGGAATGGCAGAGGATCCCCAAATCCAGGTGTGAAAGACTTGTTGCATCTTTCCCAAAAAGACTCCTGGCTGTATTAGATCAAAAGGGGGCTTCTACTAAATACTGAGCAAAGGGTCTGAATACTTAGGACCATGTGATATTTCAGTTTTTCTTTTTTAATAAATCTGCAACAATGTCAACAATTCTGTGTTTTTCTGTCAGTATGGGGTGCTATGTGTACATTCATGAGGAAGAAGAATGAACTTAAATGATTTTAGCAAATGGCTGCAATATAAGAAAGAGTGAAAAATTTAAGGGGGTCTGAATACTTTCCGTACCCACTGTATTTGTGCGAGATTGCGTATGCGCACACACCAATTAGCACTTGGCGCCCAGTGGCCTATTTAAAAACTGCTCTATTACTGTGAGCAGTTGCCGATTGGTCTTCAGCTTGTTCCTGTGTTCCTGAGACCTGATCTGTGGTTTCTACTCACCCGTGTATGACCCGGCTAGCCTTTGGACTTTACCTCTGCCCGTGCTCCAGCTCTGTTTGCTTACTACCCCAACCTTGGCTTGCTTAACGGACCTGATCTGCCTGCTTACCTTGTACCGCACTGCCCGGCTGTTATCGACCTTGGCTTATCTTCCGGACTTCCGTGATAGCCACCAAAAAAGGCAACTTTCTGCGACAAGGCGAGCAAGGAAATGTGTCTTATGTTCTCGAAAGGAGATTTCTGAAGAACCAATAGAACTAAATTAAGGTCCCAAGTAGGTAACGGAGACCTCCTGGAGGGGGAGCCAAATGGCGAACCCCCTTTAGAAATGTACAAATCAAAGAGTGCGTAGCCAAAGGGCGTTGGAAGTATACAGCAAAGGCTGAGATCTGACACAAACGTTGGTCAACCCTTTTCTGTAGAAAGGTCAAGATCCTACTGATAGCAAAGGATCTAGGATGCAGCTTCAGCGATTCGTACCAAGCAATGTACGCTTTCCACGTACGATGATAAATCTTCCGAGAAGTGGACTTCCTAGCCTTGAGTAAGGTAGGGATCACAGAATCGGACATACCCCTGTCCTTTAACACCTTGCACTCAATAGCCAAGCCATTACAGCCAGCGACTGTAAAGCAGGATGGAAGATTGGACCCTGAGATAAAAGATCTTCCCGCAGAGGAAGTTTCCAGGGACCTTTCTCCTAAGACCAGGCAGCTAAAACTAAAGATGAAACGGTGAGGCCAGGGGTAATAACCCAGGGACCCCCCCTCCCTGGGGGCGTGTCAAAGCCTTTGGCTCTACCTGGTCACTCCTAGTGGGGGGAGGGGGGGGGCTCATTACCCATCCGTCTATGATTTAAAGCAGCAGCTATGTACATCGGTGGACGAAAAGAGAAATGCAAGTTTTTTAACATCACATACAGAGGTAAATGATCGTCCCATTGTGTTGGTATTGCAATATTCTACAAAGGCCGGAAGTAGTGACATGGGGTCATCCCAGATCACTTCGTCATCTATGTAATGCGATACCAACACAATAGGACCATCATTTACCTCTGTATGTTGTTGAAAAACTTGCCTTGGGTGAATTATATACCCAAGACACAATTTTGTCGATTAAAAGATAATTGCACAAGGATACAGGACTATATCACCCATTGTCAATCACTTAAATAATAATTTTTGGAAAGGGTTATCCTAAAACTATTGTTGATGAAGCCTTACATTTCTATACTAATGAAGCCAAAATGGATAGAGATAGTACTCTTTCGCAAAGCCCACAGCCATTAAGGTTCACCATACAATTCCATACTCAATATAGGAAAATGAAATAGATTTTCCATAAACATCAGTCTATATTACAGGAGGATCCTCACCTGAAACCTACCCTCACTGACCAACCTAAAGTCTTATAGGGTCCTGCCCCCTGTTCCTTCTCCAATACTACGGTCACCCTCTGGCTGTATCCTACACTCTTCAGCCTCTCCCTCTCCACTGGCCTCTTCCCCAACCCTCTAAAACATGCACTAGCCACACTCATACCAAAGTAGGCCTCACTAGACCCCACTAATCTTAACCTAAGACCCAACTCCTTACTCCCTTTTGCCTCCAAACTCCTTTAACGTCTAATCTACAACCAACTGAGCAATGACCTCATTGAGAAGAGCCTTCTTGATCCCCTTCAGTCTGGATTTCGCCGGCAGCACTCCACAGAAACTTCTTTCCTAAAACTCACAAACAACTTAATAACAGCTAAAAACCAAATGTTACTATTCTGTACTCTTACACTTGGACCTCTCAGCTGCCTTTGATACAGTTGACCACCCCCTCCTGCTCAAAAAACAAAATTACCTTGGTCTCGGTCTGCACTCTCCGTTGGTTCAAACACTACCTAGCTCACCAAGCCTTCAGTGTCACTTCTACTATATTCGATCTACTCCTCCAGCCTGGGTCAGCTGATAGCCTCCCATGGCTTCCACTACCATTTCTATGCTGATGACACCTAAATCTATCTCTACCCCTCAGCTCACCCTATCAGTCTCATCCCCCATCACTGATTTACTAACCAACATATCAGCCTGGATGTCACACCACTTCCTCAAACTGAATCCATCTAAAACCGAGCTCATAATATTTCCTGCCCCCACGTACCCCTTCCCCTGAATTCTCTGTTAAGATCAATGGCACAACTATTAGTGCTTCAGCAAATGCCAGGGTGCTAGAGGTAACCCAGGACTCTGAACTGTCCTTTCAGACCCACATCCAATCCCTGTCCAAATCATGCCGCCCTAACCTCCACAACATCTCCAGCATACGCACTTTTTAACCAACGACACCACCAAGCTTCTAATTCACTTCCAGGTTATCTCTCGCCTAAACCACTGCAACTCCCTCCTCAATGGATTACCTTTTCATAGACCATCTCCCCATTCCATAATAAATGCTGCTGCAAGACTCATCCACTTACCAACCGTTCATTGTCCTCCACCCCTCTCTGCCATTCCCTCCACTGGCTTTCACTCACCCAACTTATAAAATTCAAAGTACTAACAATAGTTTACAATGCCATACACAACTCTGCCCCCAGCTACATCACTAACCCGATCTACAAACAACAACCAAGCTGCTCTCTTCGGTCCTCCCAAGACCTCCTACTCTCTAGCTCCCTTGTCACCTCCTCCCATGCTCGCCATCAGGATTTCTCTGGAGCTTCTCCCATCCTTTGGAACTTACTAACCCTATCTGTCCGACTGTCTCCCAATCTAGCCATCTTTAGACGATCCATGAAAACCCTTCTGTTTAAAGAAGCCTATCTGGCCTCTAACGAATACACTGTTTCACTTTCTCCTTCACCTCATCTCCCACAGCTATTACCTTTTGTTTCAAATTACCCTCTCTCTTTAGATTGTAAGCTCGAATGAGCAGGGCCCTCCGATTCCTTTTGTACCAAGAGTATTGTAACGGTAATGTCTGCTTCATTTTGTTGAGTGCTGCGCAAACTGTTAGGGCTATATAAATCCTGTATAATAATAATAAAATAGTTAGACGAGCAAGGAAAATCAAAGCCTAGATAGCACCCAGTAAAATTAAGTCTCACTTGTAAACATGTTAGTCACAGACAGAAATAATTCATATTCATAGGTAAATGCTACACCATACCTGCATTTTACACGCGTTCCACCGAATTTGTGATCTGTTGTTTGACATGCCCATGCATGTAGGTTGCACTATCCGTACCCTTAGGAAAAAGTTTGGGAAACACTGATGGTTTGTAGAAGCTGGTTCTGATGGTCATATTGTGACCACTTTGTGGACATTCATGACCGGTCGTCCCAGGGACTACAGGTCTGGGTGCTAGAAACCATCTCCAGGGATCTCCCCACAGCTGAACATTTTAAACATCTCTGTGAGAGAGACCTACTGGATCTACACCCTGGCTCTTGGAGGCCTGTACGAGGAGCTAGAAATCAGTACCCTTCTATAACCACGTTATTTCATACACATGAGAATATAATTTCTTTTCATATTTAGCCATATCATGCCAAATATAATCCCACAATGTCTATTTAGAGTACCTGCTGCTACTAACTAATAATTTTACGTTATTTTAGGTTAACCTATTTTTCATATCCAAGTATTGCAGTCATTTTTGATTTTTATAATAGTTTTTAATTGTACACAGGTATTCGACTGTATATATATATATTTTTATTATTTAGAGGTTAGAGGACCTTTAAAGTGGTTGTAACCCTAAAAAAAAAAAGAAGAGGTTATTTCTTTAAAGCATGATTCACAGCATAGTGCTTGTGCCGTGTCATTTGTCCCTCTCTATGTTCTAAAAAACCTGGTTGATCCTGCCAGTTCCTGTGTCCCCGTCTGTGCTGACCATGGTAATCATAACTGCTTATTCATGATTGCCGTGGTCAGGTTACGTGCCTTCCTCAGCCTGCTGCTCTCCTCTCTAACTGCCTGTCAGCTCGGCAGTCTAACATTACTAGTGAGAAATCCTGTCTTCCTCTCTGTTACAGGCTAATACAATGTGCAGTAAGTGTGTGTTTAAAAATAATTGTGCAAAATACCTTATTTATAGTGGCGTTGGGCACTCACGTGACCTCCCTGCCGTTCTGACCTGAGCAAGGAATCTTAGCCCCTCCTGCTGTAGTGCTCGAAGTGTGGAAGCAGAGCCCTGGCAGGTCATGCGAGTGGCCAGCGGCGTCGTAAATAAGGTATTTTGTGCAATAATTTTAAACACACATACTACACTTTATATTAGCCTGCAACATAGCGGATTACAGGATTTCTCTGGTGACTTTACAACTTTAAGGTCTGTTTTATATCAACTGACTTTCACTGCGAGTACCTTTTTATTTTAATCTTATTGTCAAAATAAGCACCAGAATGCAGCTTTGTTTAAAGGCATTGTTGTTATCCATAAAATTGCCACCTTCTTAATTACATCATAAACCCGCCTTCACCAGTGCATACTTCTACCCACACTAAGATGGCTCCCAGCAAAGCCTGAGGAAGGAGCACCTTCGCTCCAAACACGTGCCCCGTCCGATGACCCTGCACCCAGTAGTTATGTAATCTTTGCTCCTCTAGTGTCTTTGAGTTTGGGAGCCACCAACGCCACCGTACGTATCGGTCTCTACTCCTGAAGCCACGCTGCACCCGGTACGGAGTGGATGATCTTCTATACACAGAGCGCGGTTACAATTTATCCATCTTGTTTCTTCTTTTATCTTATTAAAATTAACTATTGCTACACTTAGATGGCCAAGTAGTTAGAAGATATGTCTCCCATGCTGTTGTGGGTGTAAATGTGTAATGTGTGTATTCGTAAGGTGCGAGGCTGCTGCTGACACTTAGAAGCTTATCCTTAGCTTTAGAATGGTTAATGATGAGGGTGATAGTGCTGCGCTGCCTCTCTTTAGGTAAAACTTACTTCTTAGACAAACATGTGAACACAAAAAACTTATCAAAGCTTATATGGGTAAAAATAATACAAAGTGCAATTTCTGAAAATATGTGATAAATAAATGAATGAATAAAAAAAGTGCCAAGTGTGTATGTGCAAAGCTGTGATGTAAACAAACGAGGTATATGAGTAACCCAGTGACAAATGGGATATATTGCAAAGTGCAATCACAGTGATATAGTATACAATAATTATGTGTGTATATTATATATATTGCAAAAGAAATAAATATAATAAATATCCACAGATATACGTATAATCAATATAAGGCCACGATGACGTGATGAATCAAAATAAAGTGCTTCTTAATGAGTGTCACCAAAAAAGTGTCTATGCATATAAACGGTGAATAAACTTTCACAGTGATGTGATCTTGATGGGTAACTAGATATCCCTATAGAGGTGCAGGACAGATAATCAGTGAATCCTTTGCTCGTGGGTGTTTTCACAAAAGTGATGGTGTTCTTCTAAGCAGTGCCACTAAATAGTGTGCCTGGCCGCTCACCTCTCACTTTCTTGTAAAACAGCCTGTGGGTGAATGTCTCCTGGGGTCTTTGGTCTATGGAGCCCGTTTTGGTGTCCTCTGTATCCACTACTCCTGTTGGCAGCCAACAGGAAGGAAAGAGACAGCTATACGAAAAGGAGTAGTGGAATACAGAGGACACCAAACCGGGCTTCATAGACCAAGGACCCCCAGGAGACATTCACCCATAGTAGGGGATAAAAACAATATCTTGTATTTTTTGGAAGCCACCTTACCATCCCCGACTTTAGAAAGGTTCTGAAGCCAAAAATTACAGGACTTTCCCTCACCTTAGTCCATAGCCTAAGCAGTCCCTCATTCTAAAGATTTTTTTTTCTTTTTAAAAAGAGGACTTGACACTGCAGGGCTGTCTAGACCCAGCATCGGTCTCCAGCTAAGAGAACTAGGAGGGTTTGGAAGTCTCCTGTGACTTAAAGAACTCAAGGGCATGAAAGTAGGGTGTTGCTTTCCGCAGCAAAGCCTTTGCCTCGCAGGTCTAGAAAAGATGTGCATTTTACCCAGTGATGGCATTCCCAATTATCCTTTCCAGAGAAGCACCAACAAGCCATTTCCTAAGAAAGCGAGTTGGAGTAGGGATTCACTCAGATCAGGGATCAGCAAACTGTAGATCGTGATCTACCAGTAAATCACAGTCTGAGCTTGCTGACACACCTTTCCAGAGCATCAAACATAGCTTAATGCTGAGACATTACTTGTAAAGTTGGAGCTGTAGTAGAAAGCAAGAGCCACATAAGCCGATGCCTCCTCTATAGTCCTGGCTCCTGTCCCATGCGGAGTGATACCAACTGCACTCCATCCTCTTATCCCACCTAGCGGTCTCCAGCAGCATGAAAAAGGAGGAGATCCTCAGGTCAGTGTAAAGCAATACACTGGGCATAATAGTATAGGGCTACTTTCCCACTGATATGCTGCGGTTTACCCAAACTACGGGTTCAAGGGCAGTGTACATGCAGCTTTCCTGCGGGTTTGCTGCACTTAGACATAGACTTCTATTCTATCCTGCGGCAGGGCTTGACAAATTTTCTTGGAAGCTAGGAGCCAGTTTTTTTTTCAACGCATGCCTAATCGACAGCTACTGTTGGACCGACTGCCATACACACAGGCCGAATGGTGGCCAGTTTTTAATGAATCGGCTGATGTTGCCTGGCATTCAGCCCGTTTGTACTTGGCTTGATGGTGTGATGGGCAGTGGCTCACTAGGGAAGGACAGTGCAGCAAGGTGGAGGGGATAGGAGATCCAGTAAACTTATGCCATCTTAGGCCCCTTTCACACAGGCACCTCCGCTAAGCGGAATCCGCTTGCTCAGCAGGGATTTCTCCGCTAATCCCCATTGAACAGGTGGATGACAGGTCATGTCCGCTCTGCTTTGCAGAGCGAACATGGACACAGTCCCGCTCTCCTCTATGGGGCAGTCAGATGCAAATGGACTGCCTGTCCATTTCAATCCGATGCCATCTGATTTGATCTGTCGGATGGATGGATGGAAAGAAAGAGCACAATCCGTCTGTTTTGGCAGACATGATCGGATGTCGTCAGTTGTCAGCGGACATTACCAGCTGGCGCGGCATCTTAGTCTGCGCACGCGCGGGCGGGTGCCGCATGGGGACAAGACACCTGCCACAGTGTAGCGCAGGTGCCAGGCCGCTAATGCGACCTGGCGCCTGGGGGTTTGTCGAGCCCTGTCCTGCAGGTTTGGTGTACTTCTGAATATAGGAGTTTTGGTGTGCTTTCAGAAACTGCAGGATATAATAGAAGTCTATGGCAAAGTGCAGCTAGCCCAGGGAAGTCGATGCACTGCATTCACAGTACAGATAAACCACAGTAGATCAGTGTGAAAGCAGCCTTCTAGCGGGGCTCAGAATAGTAAGGGTTCTGTTACGGTTGCAGTTTGGGGGATGGTAAAATCCAGTTAGTGAAGAGGTGTTTTTTTCACCCATGCCCCAACCGCATCCCCTTTAGCTGCAGTGGTCAGGGGTGTACACATGCAGCATCCGCAGAAGTTATAAGCCCTGTCATGGTTGGTAGGTATAGCACCTAAGCATTACCCATTCAAGTGAAAGAGACCACTATGCAAGTACCCTGCAAACTTGTGCAGTACAGCAAACAAGGGGTTAAAGCAGGAAGCATTGTGTTGCTTTCTCACCATCTGCTTTAAATCCCCTTGCACCCCGCAGAAGCATACAGTTGCAGGGCACTTGTAGAGTGGCCCTTTTTACTGGAATGGGTCACAATTGGTAGGCAGTAGCATCTACCAAAAGCAACAAGGAGCTAAATTCCTGCTACGGCATGTGTACACCTTTTGCTGCTGCCTCAGCAGCTGAAGAGGATAGGGATTGGGGTGGTGGTAAAAACACTGACTCAACCATAGGTTTTTACCACCATCCCAACTTTACATGGGAACGAGCCCTAAGGGTGCCACAACCAAACGCAACTAAGGGCTCATTCACAAGTGCAGTAGGCACTGCTGCTGCTCTGAAAAGCAACCAGAGTGTTTGACAGGCGGTGAGGAGGCGATATGTTGCGCCCTCGTCACCCAGATTTAACGCTAGATTGCCGTGCAATGCACACAATTGCAACCCAGTAGTACAGCAATTAGAGGTTTAAATCCGGTGTGAGGAGGACACCCTGTGCCTGCTGATCTTTGACTTCTCCCATGTTGTTTAGGTAGATCTCCACCTCTTTAAGGTTGCCTACCCCTGACTTCGATGCTTTGCCGAGAGACTAGCTATATAAAAACAGCAGAAGAGCTCATGTAGGTTACCAAATGTCCTGTGTCCAATATGTATATACAACAGATGGATCAAATGGAGGGAACCTTCAGAAACCTGTTCCTTATTGCAGGGTTCTAGCCCAGCCAGTCAAAGCCTAGGAAATCCAGGTGGAACCAAACATTGGCCTAAGGACAGAAATCGCAACAGAAGATAATCAGTCCTGACAGATTCCAGTCTGTTCTATGTCAATAGACCTAAAGAATGCAGAATAAAACAGGAATCCCAGCCATCGTGTAATAAAACTTTAGGATCCACCAAGGGCTGAGTAGCACACTTTTAGCCAATTGCTCAGGAAAAGTTAGATTGGAGAAGGTATGAATATAGGTAGAAGAGCACTTTGGGCTAATTCCACTCTGTAGCATATGCTTTTTCCTGCAATTTTGCGGTTTCAGATGCGTTTTCTGTGCGTTGCTGGTACGTTTGAGTTGCCTGCACCAGTAAAAAATGAACGCAACAAAAAATGCACCAAAAATGCAAATTGCAGGTGTATTTTTAACCACTTGCCGACTGCCTAGCGCCGATCTACGTCGGCAGTCAGCCCCTCACAGGCAAAGTGACGTAGGGCTACGTCACTAGCTTGTGAGGGTCTAGGGAGCGAGCGCGCGCCCCCAGAGGCGCGCTCCCGCATGGTCACGGACCCCCCCGCGCGTGTGACCAGCGGACCCGATGTCCGCCGGTCACTCGGCGATCGGCGGGGGAGAGGGAGAATGTCAGGCAGCTTGTGTAAACAAGCCACCTGTCATTCTCCTCGCTGTAAAGACACTGATCAAACGGATCTAGTATGTAGATCCGTTGATCAGTGTCCTTACAGCTCAAGCCACAGCCAATCACAGTAGAAAGCACGCCCCTAGGGATACACACAGCCCCTCCCTCCCAAATAAAGTTAACCCCTTCACAACCAGTGTATTTTTACAGTAACAGTGCATATGTATAGCACTGATTACTGTAGAAATGTCACTGGTAACCCCAAAAGTGTCACAAATGTCAGTCAAGGGTCCGATCTGTCCGCCCCAATGTCGCAGTACCGCAAAAAAAAAAAAAAAAAAAAAAAAAAAAATCGCAGATCGCCGCCATTACGCGTTAAAAAAAAAAAACAACAAAAATGACAAAAATCTTTCCCTTTGTTAGTAAACGCGATAACTTTTGCGCAAACCAATCAAAATACGCTTTTTGCAATTTTTTTTACCAAACATATGTAGCATAAAACAAATTGGCCGAAAATTTTAAAAAATTTTGATTTTTACTTTTTTTTTTTGGGGGGAATTTCATATAAAAAAAATGTGAAAAATATTGTTATTTTTGCAAAATTGACGCTCTTTTTTTGTTTATAGCGCGTGATCAAAAAAAATCGCACAGGTGATCAAATACCACCAAAAAGGAAGCTCTGTTTGTGGGAAAAAAAAGGACGTCAAATTCGTTTAGGTACAGCGTCGCATGACCGCGCAATTGTCCGTTAAAGTCACGCAGTGCCGAATCGCAAAATACCCCCTGGTCAGGAAGGGGGTAAAATCTTCCGGGGCTTAAGTGGTTAATATGATTTCCATTCATTTTTTTAAATAAATTCTTTGATTTCCATTCATTTTAATGAATGGCTAAGTTTTTGGTGTGGTTTTCAAAATTACAACAAAGATGTAGCATGCAGGACTTTTCAAAACGCACTGCACCCACAGCACAGTGCTGTGAAATGTCCCATAGGATTAAAAAGGGAAATATTATTCTTGCAAGGTTAAAAAAAAAAAAAACACATGAAAAAAAGTATCCGCGTGAAAGGGCAGATACGGTAAAATGCCATTGCACACAAATGACAAATGGTAAAATGCCATTGCACACAAGCGAAGCATTTTTTTGTCTTCTGTGTAGACAAGCCATGTGTAGCAAGCACCACGAAGCACAGACAGAAGAGACTTTCAAAATGTGGTAGCCCAAAGCCGCTGTGCTACAAGAGTCAAAGCAATATCCTCCTATAAGTAGAAGTCCTATAAGTAGAGTAGGTGTCCTACAGGAAGAATCCTAAAGTAGTGCGTGAAGAGGGGGCAGCATTCCTCACAAAGAGGATGAGGGAGATGTTAATGAAAACTACGCTAAAAGGCAAGTAAAGCAACACGTGCTCAGTGGACAGCCCTACTTACCAATCTGGTGAGTCATGAGTGCCAGCCTGTGATAAGGACTCAAATCTGGCACTAAAACCAGTAAGAGTTTGAGGTCGGAGAAGATACTACAAAGCATTGGCTACTAGTGTGAAGGTCCTGTATCTGGTGTTAGCAGTCTGGCATGCCAGAAGCTGTTCACAAAGACTCTTCTGGTTAAAAGTCTAGAGTCAGTGGTGCTTGAGAGAGATGTCCTATTTCCTCAGGTTACTAAATCCAGCATGAACTCCCCATTAGGGATAGACCGATTATCGGCAAGGCCTATATGCACTTTCCCCGATATATCGGTATCGGCCCTGGAACGGGCCGATATTTTTGTGACGTCATTCTGCTTTCTTAGGCCGCCTCCCTCGACTTGGACAGCCTCGTCTGGAGTCGGGACTAGTCTCGTGGGAGTGTATCACAGCCATACACCCACCCACAGCAGCCCAGTTCCCCACAGGCCCTGTGTACCAGCCCGCCAGCAACTCACAGGCCCTGTACCAACCAGTCACCCACCACAGGGTGACAGCCAGCCAGCCACCCCCCACAGGGTGCCAGCCAGCCACAGGCCCTGTACCAGCCAGCCGCCCACAGGCCCTGTACCAGCCAGCCAGCCACCCACCACAGGGAGCCAGACAGCCACCCACCAACTACAGGGAGCCAGACAGCCAGCCACCCACCCACCACAGGGAGCCAGACAGCACGCCACCCACCACAGGGTGCCAGCCAGCCACTCACTCACCACAGGGTGCCAGCCAGCCACCCATCACAGGGCGCCAGCCACCCGTCACAGGGTGCCAGCCAGCCACCCACCACAGGGTGCCAGCCAGCCACCCACCACAGGGTGCCAGCCAGCCACCACAGGGTGCCAGCAAGCCAGCCATTAAGCATTAAACAATGAACATGTTCAGTACCAGATTTGTGTCAAAAATTGTCCTTATTTTTCAAAACTTTAAATGTACAAAATATCGGCCCATAATCAGCCAATGCCAATACGTTGTGACCAAAATATCAGTATCGGCCCTGAAAAAAAACATATTGGTCTATCCCTACTCCACATGCAAGGGGATAGCCATGTCCTTTTGTTTTGCCTAGTGTTCAACCTCCCAGAGGAAGCAGCTATACCCATATGTAGAAGGATTAAGTTGTGTCCTCAGTGAATGCTAGAAAAAAAAAAAAAAGGATTACATGTGATATTTATGTTTTTCTTATTTCAAAACTAACTCCTATTTTAAAGAGTCAGTTTATGGAAACTTACAAAAAAAAGAAAAAAACAGCTGGAATGATCTACATTTTGTTTCCAATCTGTCTTTAGCATATAAATAGCAAATATACATTACAGTTTGTAGCGAGTGAATGCTTAAGTTTGCAGAGGTTGTGTTCGCTTTATTGATAATTTTCTCAGCGAGTGAAAGAAAAGTTATTTTGAGCAAGTTTGCATATGACTCCACTTGTGGGCCCCTCTCTTCTCACGCGGCCTATGCCACATCATGGGTCATGAGGCTTGATAATCGTACCTTTCAGAGAGCTGCTGGCATTTACAAAGGACCCCTTCCAAGTCTTGTGAGACTCAGCTATTCTTCTTTATAGGGTTGCCAACATCATGTTGCCAGTCATCACATAAAACATTTTGAATAATGCACGATTAGTATGCATACACAAATCCTCTGTTTCCAGGGGTATTTTATTTACTTGGCAACATAGCTTTTTTCTGTAGAATCTCTCATGCTGACAAATCTAACAAGCCTAGAAGGTAACAGGAGGAAGATGGTGCTGCCAGAACAAACACTAGAACAAATTATTATACTATAATCCCCATTAAATTTGTTTTTAATCCTTTTCACTAATGATCGAACACAAGCTTGTGGTTTAAACACCAAATTTAGCAGAAATGTGGTAAGTTTGTGGCAAGGAAGTGTTAGCCGAGTTAATGGGCACTCTTTAGTTTTCCTGTTATCCCACATCTTGGTCTTTGCTAGTCATTAGGTGTTGATAGTGACCAGCACAATAAGATCAGCGACCAGAGGCTGAATTGAGATATCCCTGCAGGGGTGCAGTGCTTACCGCTTATAAGGTATTTAAGGCTCGCCATAGACGGTTCAAATCTTGGCCGAATAAAACTGTTAATGGGCAGGCTGTATGTATCAAGTAGATGGATCAACTTGGGTACAGCAAGCTTTATGGATTCACTGCAATTATCGCTAGTGGCTGCACAGTTGCTACCAATAATCACTGTCTTCTCTCAGCAGGGGTGGCTGGAAGTAGCCATCAGAAGATGGGTACACTGTAGAAATAAAGGGATGGACACCTCAGTAACAATACTTAGGTAGGCCGTGGTACTTAAACGATGCTCAATTGGTACTAAGGGTCCCAAAGTATGCCAAGAAAACATTCACCACACCATTACACCACCACCAGCCTGAACTGTTGATATGAAGCAGGATGGATCCATGCTTTATGTTGTTTATGCCAAATTATGACCCTATTATCTGAATGTCGCAGCTGAAATTGAGACTCATCAGACCAGGCAATGTTTTTCCAATCTTTTGTCCAATTTTGGTGAGCCTGGGCAAATTGTAACCTCAGTTACCTGTTCTTAGTTGACAGGAGTAGCACCTGGTGTGGGCTTCTGCTGCTGTAGCCCATTTGCTTCAAGGTTAGATGTGTTGTGCGTTCAGAGATGGTATTCTACATTCCTTGGTTGTAACGAGTGGTTATTTGAGTTACTGTTGCCTTTCTGGCATCTCAAACCAGTTTGCCTATTCTCCTCTGACAAAGAATTTTCGTCCACGGAACTGCTACTCACTGGCTATTTTCTCCTTTTCAAACCACTCTGTAAACCTTAGAGATGGTTGTGCATGAAAATCACAATAGATCGTTCATTTTTTAAATACTCAGACCTGCCAATCTGGCACCAACAACCAAGCCATGTTCACAGTCACTTAAATTACCTTTCTTCCCCCTTCTGATGCTCAGTTTGAACTTCAGAAAGTCGTCTATACCACGTCTAGATGCCTAAAGGCATTGAGCTGCTGTCATGTGATTGGCCGATTACCAATTTGTGTTACCAAGCAATTGAACAGGTATACCTAATAAAGTGAGGTGAGTGTATATACATCTACACGCACACCCAAAACTTGCCATTGTAAGGCTTCAAAAACGAAATAAATCAGAGATAGCAGCAACATTAGGAGTGGCCAAATCAACAGTTTGGTACATTCTAAAGAAAAGAAGAATGTCCTGGTGAGCTCAGCAACATATAGGCCTCAACATCCACGGAAGACAACAGTGGTGAATGATTGCAGGATCCCCTCTATGGTAAATAATAACGTATTCACAACATCCAGACAAGGGAAGGACACTCTCCAGGAGGTGGGCGAATTAAGTCTACAATCAAGAGAAGACTTCACAAGAGCAAATACAGAGGGTTTACCACAAGGTGCAAACTATTCATAAGCCTAAAGAATAGAAAAGCCAGATCAGAGACTTTGCCAAAAAATATCTAAAAAAGCAAGAACAATTCTCAAAAAGCATTCTTTGGACGGATGAAACTAAGAAAAATCTGTACCAGAATTATGGGAAATAAAAAAAGTGTGGCGAAGGCTTGGAACAGCTCATGATCCAAGGCACACAACATAATCTGTAAAACATAGTGGAAGCAGTGTGATGGCATGGGCATGCATGGCTTCCAGTAGCACTGGGTCATTGGTGTTTATTGATGATGTGGCAGAAAACAGAAGAAGCTGGATGAATTATGCAGTGTTTAGAGATATAGGGTCAGTCCAGATTCAGCCAACTGCAGCAAAGTTGTTCGGACAGTGCATCACAGAACAGATGGACAATGATCCAAAAAACACACTGCAAAAGCAAACCAGGAGCTTTTGAAGGAAAAGAAGAAGGGGAATATTCTGCAATGGCCGAGTCAATCACCTGATCTCAACCCAACTGAGCATGCATTTCAGTTGCTGAAGGCAAAAAGGCAGACAAAGAACAAACAACTGAAGACAGCTGCAGTTAGAGCCTAGCAAAGCATTAGGAAATCCTGGTCTTTGGGTTCCAGGCAGTCATTGCCAGTAGAGGATTCTCAACAAAATATAAAAAATTAACATTTTATTTATGATTATATTCATTTGTCCAATTACATTTGAGCCCCTGAATAGTGGTGTGTGTGTGTGTGTGTGTGTGTGTGTGGGGGGGGGGGGGCGGGAACTGCTTAAACATGGTTGCAGTTTCTAAAACTTGTACATGAAAAATTTATGTTCAACCCCTTGAATTAAAGCTGAAAGTCTGCACTTCAAATTAGTTTGGATTGTTTTGTTTTAATTTTATTCTGGTGGCACAAAAAGCATAAAAGTATGAAAATTGTGCCCGTGTCCAAATATATATGGACCTAACTTTGAATACACTGCTCAAAAAAAAAAATTAAAGGAACACTTTGAAAACACATCAGATCTCAATGGGGAAAAATAGCATGCTGGATTTCTATAAGGATATGGACTGGGTAATGTTTTAGGAAGGAAAGGATGCCACATTGTTTGATGGAAATGAAAATGATCAACCTACAGAGGGCTGAATTCAAAGACACCCCGAAAATCAAGGTGAAAAAATTATGCAGCAGACTAGTTAATTTTGCTGAAATTTCATTGCAGCCACTCCTAAATGGTACTCAGTAGTTGGAATGGCCCCCACATGCTTGTATGCCTGACAACGAGAAGAGGAATGGTGTTCCTGGGGCATTTCCTCCTAGATCTGGACCAGGGCATCACGGAGATCCTCAACTGACTGCGGTGCAACCTGGCTGCATTAGATGGACCAAAACATAATATCCCAGAGGTGTTCTATTGGATTTAGGTCAGGCGAGCATGGGGGCCATTCAATTGTATCAATTCCTTCATCCTCCAGGAACTGGCTGCATACTCTTGCCACATGAGGCCGGGCATTGTTGTGCACATGGAGGAACCCACTGCACCAGCGAAGGTTATGACAATGGGTCCAAGGATTTCATCCCGATACCTAATGGAAGTCAGGGTGCCATTGTCTAGCCTGTAGAGGTCTTTGCGTCCCTCTATGGATATGCCTCCCCAGACCATCACTGACCCACCACCAAACCAGTCATGCTGAACGATGTTACAGGCAGCATAACATTCTCCACGACTTCTCAAGACCCTTTCACGTCTGTCACATGTGCTCAGGGTGAACCTGCTCTCATCTATGAAAAGCACAGGGCACCAGTAGTGAACCTGCCAATTCAGGTGTCAACGGCAAATGAAATGTGATTATAGGGCCCACTAGAGTACGTCGGGCCCTCAGGCCACCCTCATGATGTTTGGTCAGAGACATGCACACCAGCAGCCTGCTGGAGGTAATTTTGTAGGGCTTTGTCAGTGCTCATCGTATATCTCCTTGCACAAAGGAGCAGATACTGGTCCTGCTGATGGGTTAAGGACCTTCTAAAGCCCTGTGTAGCTCTCCTAATGTAACTGCCTTTCTCCTGGAAACTCATCCACGTTCTTGACACTGTGCTGGGAGACTCAGTAAACCTTCTGGCAATGACGCGTATTGATGTGCCATCTTGGAGGAGCCTGTACAAACTCTATAGGGTCCAGGTATTGCTTCATGCTACCAGTAGTGACACTTTCACTAGTTTTGTGTTTGGCTAGGGGTCAAACAATCAGAAATGAGGAGTATTGAAAAAAGTCAGTGTTCTCCCTCTGTAAAACCATTCATATTTTAAAGGTTGTCTTGTTGCCCGTCTAGAGCACCTGTTGGTAATTTCATTAACACCAAAGCAGCTGAAACTGATTACCAAACCCCTCTGCTATTTAACTGAACAGATAATTAACCCAGGAGTTTAATTGACTTGATGCTATACTCTGAAAAGTCTTCCGTTAAGTATTTAGCAGTATATATATATATATATATATATATATATATATATATATATATATATACAGGCCCGGACTGGGACAAAAAATAGGCCCGGGCATTTTGGACTGAGCAGCCCAGGAGGGGGGTGTGACGGGGGCGTGGCTGGGGCTGGGCGTTCATCGGGATGGTTGATGACAGGATTTAATGTTCCAGGATGTTTGGATTCGATTATGGTACCGTTTTTAGTTTAATCTGACAGACTGGGTCCAATTTAGATCAGAGCTGCCATATGATGCGGTTTATTTTTGTCTTACTTTAAATCCTGTTTTGATCACTGAGTCCTAAAAATAGTATGAAGCAGCACAAGATGAGGGTTACTCTAATCAAGGGGTAGACCACCTTTTTGACCACAGTGTGCCGAAAAATGTTTTCAAAGAAATTAGGAGGGCCAGATACATAAAAAACAACTGTCAGCTTCATATAAAGTAACTGCTGTAAACCGCTTGAATAATAGTAAGAAATCAAGTGAGCTTTGCACCTTCACAAATCAGATCACCCCAATTCCTGCACCTTCACTCCTCAGATCACCCCAATTCCTGCACCATCACACCTCAGATCACCCCAATTCCTCCACCTTCACAAATCAGATCACCCCAAGTCCTGCACTATCACACCTCAGATCACCTCAATTCCTGCACCTTCACACCTCAGATCACCCCAATTCCTGCACTATCACACCTCAGATCACCCCAATTCCTGCACTATCACACCTCAGATCAGTCCCAATTCCTGCACCTTCACACCTCAGATCACCCCAATTCCTGCACCTTCACACCTCAGATCACCCCAATTCCTGCACTATCACACCTCAGATCACCCCAATTCCTGCACCTTCACACCTCAGATCACCCCAATTCCTGCACCTTCACACCTCAGATCAGTCCCAATTCCTGCACCGTCACACCTCAGATCACCCCAATTCCTGCACCTTCACACCTCAGATCACCCCAATTCCTGCACTATCACACCTCAGATCACCTCAATTCCTGCACCTTCACACCTCAGATCACCCCAATTCCTGCACCTTCCCACCTCAGATCACCCCAATTCCTGCACCTTCACACCTCAGATCACCCCAATTCCTGCAGCTTCACACCTCAGATCACCCCAATTCCTGCACCTTCACACCTCAGATCACCCCAATTCCTGCACCATTCACACCTCAGATCAGCCCAATTCCTGCACCGTCACACCTCAGATCACCCTAATTCCTGCACAGTCACACCTCGGATCACCCCAATTCCTGCACGGTCACACCTCAGATCACCCCAATTCCTACACTATCACACCTCAGATCACCCCAATTCCTGCACCTTCACAGCTCAGATCACCCCAATTCCTGCACTATCACACCTCAGATCACCCCAATTCCTGCACCTTCACAGCTCAGATCACCCCAATTCCTGCACTATCACACCTCAGATCACCCCAATTCCTGCACTATCACACCTCAGATCACCCCAATTCCTGCACTATCACACCTCAGATCACCCCAATTCCTGCACGGTCACACCTCAGATCACCCCAATTCCTGCACGGTCACACCTCAGATCACCCCAATTCCTGCACCTTCACACCTCAGATCACCCCAATTCCTGCACCGTCACACCTCAGATCACCCCAATTCCTGCACCGTCACACCTCAGATCACCCCAATTCCTGCACGGTCACACCTCAGATCACCCCAATTCCTGCACTATCACACCTCAGATCACCCCAATTCCTGCACCGTCACACCTCAGATCACCCCAATTCCTGCACCGTCACACCTCAGATCACCCCAATTCCTGCACGGTCACCGGTCACACCTCAGATCACCCCAATTCCTGCACCGTCACACCTCAGATCACCCCAATTCCTGCACGGTCACACCTCAGATCACCCCAATTCCTGCACCGTCACACCTCAGATCACCCTAATTCCTGCACCGTCACACCTCAGATCACCCCAATTCCTGCACCATTCACACCTCAGATCAGCCCCAATTCCTGCACCGTCACACCTCAGATCACCCCAATTGCTGCACGGTCACACCTCAGATCACCCCAATTCCTGCACCTTCACTCCTCAGATCAGCCCAATTCCTGCACCTTCACACCTCAGATCACCCCAATTCCTGCACCTTCACACCTCAGATCACCCCAATTCCTGCACTTTCTCACCTCAGATCACCCCAATTCCTGCACTGTTACACTTCAGATCAGTCACTGCTAGAAAACATGTGCCATGCGGCATGCCAGTTTGCTTGTTACATGTGATGTGACAGCCAGGTGCACATTTCCAAGTTGAAAATGTGCACCTGGCTGTCACATCACATGTAACAAGCAAACTGGCATGGCACATGTTTTCTAGCACTAGTGACAGAGTGTAGCTGTTTTCTGTTTTTTACGCCTGCCTGCTGCTAAGCCAGAAGTGAGCAATGCTCTGCCGGAGGCCAGAACCACAAATCCCAGCAGTGTTGTGTTTGTTTTTGTGCCCTTTCCTTACATGACACATGTTCTAGCAGTAAGGGCTCTTTCACACGGGCGATCCGATCAGATCCAGTTCCTGTCAGTTTTTTAGGCGGATCTGATCGGATCCTCCATGCAGCTCTATGGGGCAGTGGATGTCAGCGGAGACACCTCCGCTGACACCCGCTGCCATCCGTATCCGATCCTGTCCGTTAAATCTGGACGGATGGAAACCCTATTTTTCCATCCGTTCAGTAATCGGATCGGATGGGATCTGATGAGAGCGGACAGGCGGTCCGCTCTCATCCGATCCCCCATAGAGGGCAGCGGGGGCTGAGACACCTCCCTCTCCGCTCTGCAAGCGGAGACGGAGCTGTCATCCGCCGGCTCAGCGGGGATCAGCAGGGATTGCGGATCCTACGCAGGCGGACCGTGTGAAAGAGCCCTAAGTGTGTAGCTGTTTTGAAAACAGCTACACACTCACTATCACTGCTGCTAGAAAACATGTGCCATGCGGCATGCCAGTTTGCTTGTTACATGTGATGTGACAGCCAGGTGCACATTTTCAAGTTGAAAATGTGCACCTGGCTGTCACATCACATGTATCATGCAAACTGGCATGGCACATGTTTTCTAGCAGCAGTGACAGTGTGTAGCTGTTTTCTGTTTTTTACGCCTGCGGCCTGCCTGCTGCTAAGCCAGAAGTGAACAATGCTCTGCCGGAGGCAAGAACCACAAATCCCAGCAGTGTTGTGTTTGTTTTTGTGCCCTTTCCTTACATGGCACATGTTTTCTAGCAGCAGTGAGACTCCGTTCACACTGGGGCGACGCTACTTGCCGGGGCGACCTCACAGGTCACGGTGCGCAGCTCACACCGCGACCTCGGAGCGGCCGACACAGACTTCATATCATTGAAGTCAATGCAGGTCGCTCCAGGTCGCCCCAAAGAAGCTCCGGACCCTTTTTCTAAGTCGGAGCGACTTGTGTCGCTCCTATTAGAACGGGTCCGCAGCTTCTCTATGGCAGGCGACCTACGGCGACCAGGTCGCCTGACAGGTCGCCCCAGTGTGAACCGGCTCTGACAGTGTGTGTGTAGCTGTTTTCAAAACAGCTACACACTCACTGCTAGAACATGTGTCATGTAAGGAAAGGGCACAAAAACAAACACAACACTGCTGGGATTTGTGGTTCTGGCCTCCGGCAGAGCATTGCTCACTTCTGGCTTAGCAGCAGGCAGGCGTAAAAAACAGATAACAGTCAGCTACACACTGTCACTGCTAGAAAACATGTGCCATCATGCCAGTTTGCTTGTTACATGTGATGTGACAGCCAGGTGCACATTTTCAAGTTGAAAATGTGCACCTGGCTGTCACATCACATGTAACAAGCAAACTGGCATGATGGCACATGTTTTCTAGCAGTGACAGTTCCAGACCAGTCTGACCAGAACACTGCTCTGCCAATGGAGGCCAGCTCAGAACCACAAATCCCAGCTGTTGTTGCTGTTTTTGTGCTGCCTGCGGCTGCCCTTTCCTTACCTTGTTGCAGCAGTCAGCCCTTGGCTCGTCGTCCTGTCTCTCACTCTGCTCAGCTGTCTGCGGTGCGGCGCCGGCGACTTCATTCCCGCTTCTTCCTGAATCAAGCAGGGGCCAGGGGGTGACGGTCCCCGGCCTCTAGCTCCACCCCTTCGCCTTCAGTCACCTGACGCCGGTCCACCCCTCCAGTCCAGAGCGCCTACATTGCATGCCGCTGCAATCCGACGTGACAGTGGCCGGCGGCCGCAGTGAGCGGCGCTGGGCTCAGCTCAGCATCAGCCGGCTGCCAGCTGAGCCCAGGCAGTGCTAGGACTCAGAGTGAGTGGCGGCCACTGGCGGGGAGTCAGGGACAGCGGCGGGCGGCCCTCAGTCTCCGCGGAATCGGCCGCGGAGAGGCCAGCAGCGGCCGGCATCGGGACACAGACAGTGACACTGTCTGACGGACTGAGAGCGGAGGCCCCGGCCCACCGGGCATCTGCCCGGTCTGCCCTATGGTCAGTCCGGCCCTGTATATATATATTTTTTTTTTTTTGGAGCAATGTGTGTGTGTGTGTATATATATATATATATATATATATATATATATATATATATATATATATATATATATATATATATATATATATATATATATATATATAGATACATATACATATACACACACACCCCCTTTTAAAAGGTCAGGTTTCTGTGATGTAAAACAATGAGACAAAGATAAATCATTTCCGAATTTTTCCCACCTTTAATGTGGACTACAAACTGTACAACTCAGTTAAACAACAGACTGAAATATTTTAGGTGGAGGGAAGTAAAATGAAAAAAAAACAAAAAAAAAAAAAAACGAAATATGGTTGCATTAGTGTGTAGACCCTTAAACTAATACTAATACTGTATTTGCTCTTGTGAAGTCTCTTAAAGTGGAGTTCCACCCTAAAATTATACTTACCTCCATCTTCTCGCTCCGGGTCACCTGAAAAACAAATGGATAATCGCAATTTTTTTTTTTAGTTACCTCGTTTAGAAGAAAATATACTTACCTTACTTCCTCCCCTCCGCGGCGAGTCATCACTTCCTGGCATGCAATGATTCCTGGGAGCTGAACGTCATCGCTCCCAGGAATCAATGCACCGGCCCCGACGTCAGTTCCGGTGCAGGCGCCGTCATACCTTGCAAAACAGCTTCTGGGCATGCCCAGAAGCTGTGCAGGGATGACGCTGCAGCCCCGGAAGTGACGGCGGGGTCGGTGCAGTGCATCGTGGGACCGAAGAAGACACAGAGGAGGATCGCGCTGGCTTCAAGCTGCCCACACCTGAGATGGCAGCGCTGGAGAATACATTTTCAAGGTAAGTATTTCTTCTAAAAGGTAAGTGCAACCCGGGACAGATCAGAGGCTAGCCATTGTGGAATGCACTAGCCCTGACTGTCCCGGGGGTATTTTTATTAAAAAAACTTTCACTGGGTGGAACTCCGCTTTACTTGTAGACTTTGACAATGATATGCCCACCTAATGGAGAATGTCCTTCACCTGTCTGGATGTTGTGAATACGTTATTATTTACCATAGAGGGGATCCTGCGATCATCCACCACTGTCTTCTTCCATGGACATCCAGGCCTTTTTATGTTGCCAAGCTCACCAGTGCGTTCTTCTTTCCTCAGAACATACCAAACTGTTGATTTGGCCACTCCTCAATTTGCTGCTGGCTCTCTGATGGATTTGTTTCGGGCAGCTCCTTTGAACACTTGATGTGGGTTCACAGCAATATATTTCAAATGCAAATACCACACTTCAAATCAACTCCAGCCCTTTTACCTGCCTAACTGATGAAGAAATAACCAAGGAGTAGCCCACACCTGGCCATGAAACTGCTTTTGATTCATGTGTCCAATTACTTTTGGTCCCTTGAAAAAGGGGCAAATTAGACCTGAGAGTGTGCACGTTCAGCCCATATCCATTAAATAACTATAGCTTGAATATATAGGTAAACAACTGAAAAAAAACTAAAATTGTGCCTGTGTCCAAATATATATGGATCAAACTATATTATATATATATATATATATATATATATATATATATATATATATAAATTATTGAAATTTGATGCAATTTTAGTATGTGCTCATTCCTCTATCTGGGGTGATCCTATGACTAGACAACTATACTACAAAATACTAACGGGAAAGACTGCAAAAAGAAAGTCATTATAAAAAGGATCACAGAGCGGATTAAAAATATATATCATACTTTATTCTAGAAATAACAAAAATGTGAGAAATATGGAAATATGACAAACCATCACCTTTCCCCTTGTATAAAAACATCAATGAGAACATTGTGATGTGTGGGATGTCCCCAGACACACCACACACATGCCTAAACATGGATTTATTTGGTTAACTCTGACTCATGCAGTGTGCTCAAGTTTGTCACACAAACATACATATGATGCATTGTAAACTAAGCACCAATTCAGGTCAGAATCTAAGATAATGATACTATTAAGGATATGCTATATTGAAATCATTACCACCATAGCAAACAAGCAAATAAAATTGAAAAGGGGATTCTTGGAGTTGCAATCATCTGGAGCTGTGTTAGTTTGTAGAGACTCCAACATTAGTATCATTGCTTGTCAGTGCTGTGGATGAATACAGACTATGTCAGTCTTCAGATGCTATGATGGTATACAGAGCGGCTCATTCAGATGCTATGTGGAAGAGTATTTCATTCCAAGCTGTAATGTCCACAATACAAAATAAATTTAAGTGTATTCAGTGTGTTCCAGAGTAACAAAACAGCAGCTCAGCTGTCCTGTGTGAAGCATAGGTAGTGAAGCAGCAAAGATGGTTATCAAGCCAAGCTTAAAGGAGTTGTTATGGCAGTTTTTTTTTTTTAATATCTTAATACATTAGGATAAAAAGCCTTCTGTGTGCAGCAGCCTCCTAGTACCCCCCTAATACTTATCTGAGCCTGATCTGTCCAGTGATGTCCACGAGTCCCTCGGCCTTCGGGGACTCTCCCTCCTAATTGGCTGAGACACAACTGCAGGGACATTGGCTCCTGCGGCTGTCAATCAACGTCAGTTAGCCATCAGGAGAGAGATGGAGCAGGGCTGAACTGCAGCGCCGTGTCTGAATGGACTCACGTAGCCTCAGTTCGGCTCAGGTGCCCCCATAGTAAGCCGTTTGCTGTGGAGGCACTCGGAGCAGCTAAAAGGGATCCAAGAAGAGGAGCTGCCCTGTGCAAAATCATCTGCACAGATGAGGTAGAACACGTTTGTTATTTTAAAAAAAACACAAGACTTTACAATTACTTTAAGTAGTAAAACAGCAATAAAGATATCATGCCAAGCTAGGCAATCCTATAGAGCTGGGCTCTCTGCAGGCCAGTCAAGTTCCTCCAACCCAAACTGTCTCATCCATGTATTTATGGACCTTTCTTTGTGCACTGGTGTGCAGTCATGTTGGAACAGGAAGGGACCATCCCCAACCTGTTCCCACAAAGTTGGGAGCATGAAATTGTCCAAAATGTCATTGCATGCTGGCGCCTTAAGATTTCCTTTAATGGAACTAAGGAGTCAAGCC